>NC_136625.1:3555007-3845007 GCF_933228915.1 Telmatherina bonti | reverse complement strand
GTTCTCTGATGAAAGTCGATTCACACTGAGAAGAAATGATGGCCGGCAACGATGTTGGAGACGTCAGGGAGAGCGCTATGCATCAGCCACTGTTGTCACCAGGCCAGCTTTTGGTGGTGGCGGTGTTACAGTGTGGCCAGGGGTGTCCACTTGGTACAGAACTGCCCTACACTTTGTGAATGCTACAGTGACAAGCCCATACTACCTGAATAACATCATTAATCCAGTGATTGTGCCCCTACATGAACAGCACAGGCCTAATTTCATCTTCATGGACGACAATGCTCCTGCTCATCGAGGCCGCATCATCAGGGAACGGCTGTTGGAGACTGGTGTACCTCAAATGGAACGGCCTGCACTCTCTCCAGACCTGAATCCCATTGAAAACCTGTGGGATCAGCTGAGCCGTCGTGTAGAGGCTCGAAACCCTGCACCCCAGAACCTCAATGACCTGAGGGCTGCCCTTCAAGAAGAGTGGGATGCCATGCCTCAGCAGGCAATAAGTTGCCTTGTGAACAGCATGAGACGTCGTTGTCAAGCTGTAATTGATGCTCAAGGGCACATGACCAGATATTGAGACGTTCACATTTTTTGTTGTGGTCTAACTACCATTGTTGTTACCTTTTGTGTTGAATGAATTTTTTGAGATGAGGAAATCAGTAGTGCATCCTTCTACTTAAATGTCTTACTTTTATGATATTATATCACTGTAGCATGAACATATTGCATTTTCTATAAATTTCACCTGAAAGCCAAATATCCCTAACTTTTTATGAGTAGTATATATATATATATATATATATATATATATATATATATATATATATATATATATATATACACATATATTTATATATATATATACTTTTCAACACCAGTCTGAGACAAAATAGAGTCCCAGTGCTGTGCAAGTAAACACCTTTCAGGACCCATTCCAGTTTGCATATCGTAATGGACTTGGGGTTGAAGATGCCATCATATACCTGCTCCAGAGAGCACACTCTCATCTGGACCATTCAGGCAGCACTCTGAGGGTCATGTTCTTTCATTTCTCAGTGCTTTTAATACCATTCAGCCTGCTTTGTTATGTGAGAAGCTCCATAAATTCCAGGTGGATACCTCCACAACCACCTGGATCTATGACTGCCTCACAAACAGACCCCAGTTTGTGAGACTGAAAGGTTGTGTGTCTGAGATGGAGGTCAGCAGCACTGGTGCACCACAAGGAACTGTACTCTGGCCATTCCTCTTCACTCTGTACACCTCAGACTTCCAGTACAACTCTGAGTCCTGTCATCTGCAGAAATACTCTGATGACTCTGCAGTTGTGGGGTGTATCAGGGATGGACAAGAAGCAGAGTACAGAGAACTGGTCAGTCAGTTTGTTAAATGCTGCGGTGACAATCATCTCATATTAAATAGCAGCAAAACAAAAGAGATGATTGTTGACTTCAGGAGGAAGAAGAATAAACAAAGCACTGTTTCCATCCTGGGAGAGGAGGTGGAGGTGGTGGAGGAATACAAGTACCTTGGAGTTCAGCTGGACAACAAACTGGACTGGAAATGCAACACTGACTACATCTACAAGAAAGGTCAGAGCAGACTGTACTTCTTAAGGAAGCTGAGATGGTTTAACGTCTGCACCAAGATGTTGCATATCTTCTAGAAGTCTGTTGTGGAGAGTGCAGTCAGCTTTGCAGCATCTGCTGGGGTAGTAGCATCAGAACCAGAGACTTGAAGAGAATCAACAAACTGATCCAGAAAGCTGCTTCTGTGCTTGGAGTAACTCTGGAGCCGCTGGAGCTGATTGTCCAAAGAAGAATGCTGCACAAGCTGATGAAGATGATGGAGGATTCTTCACACCCTCTCCACAACACAGTGATGAAACAACAAAGTGTGTTCAGTGAGAGGCTTCTTCAGGTCTGATGCAAGACTGAAAGATACAGAAGATCATTCCTGCCAGCAGCCATCAGCCTCCGGAACAAGACCTCCTCTAGTTATTATTATTATATACTACAATATTGAATTTCCATTTGGGGATTAATAAAGTATTTTTCATTTCATCACAATATAATATAATATAATATAATATAATATAATATAATATAATATAATATAATATAATATAATATAATATAAAGCTTTGAAGGTGTCAGGTTTCCATGGTAACAGCCAACCGCCGCTTTCCTCTCGCGCTAAAACGTTGTTTTCTCCCAGGCTCCGTGAAGGCAACTGGTGGACGTTTACAGATAAAACGCTTTCCAGAAGTTTGGTTTGTTTGGTTTATTGACTCCACATCTTTGGTGGATCAAACCAGGTTCGGTTCGTGACCCGAAGCAGAGACAGAACCGTCCGAAAGATGGAGGCCGAACAGGACGGACCTCTGGCTCTGATCCGGTCCTTCACCCTGACCGGACTCAGGCTGGACCCGGACCGCTGGCAGGACTTCCTGTCCAAGGAGAACTCTGTGACCCTCAACACCTTCTGCAGCAGTCTGGATCACGACCGGCTGTTCCTCCACCTGCACCCGGACTCCGGAATCCGGGTGGGATTCCGGTTTCCCCTGGGAATCCGGACCAAGGTCCTCTGCGTGTCCAAACCGACCCGAGAAGCTGTCACTAAGGAGAACTGCAGGAGGACGCTGAAGATGCAGGAGACGAGTCAACGAGACCCGCTGAACCACGTGATAGGGGTCGCAGAGGAGGTGAGACACGCACCTGCTGAAACCGGCCGGGTCCAAAACACATCTCCCGTTCCCATGGTAACGGCCCGTTCCTCACATGTTCCTCACATGTTTACAAACCAGCCTCTCAGCTGCTGCTCTCCTGTGACCCTAACGACAGAAAATGAAGAAATAAAATAAGACTGCTAATGCTAACAGTGAGCACACAAAATGCTAACCGTTTGGAAACATAATGCTAACTGTTAGAACACATAATACTAACTATTAGCACACATATGCTAACTGTTAGGACACATAATTCTAAATGTTAGCACACATGATGCTAACTGTTAGAACACATAATGCCAAATGTTAGCACACATATGCTAACTATTAGCACACATAACGCTAACTGTTAGCACACATATGCTAACAGTTAGCACACATAATGCTAACTGTTAGGACACATAATACTAACCGTTTGGAAACAATGCTAACTGTTAGAACACATAATACTAACTATTAGCACACATATGCTAACTGTTAGGACACATAATTCTAAATGTTAGCACACATGATGCTAACTGTTAGAACACATAATGCCAAATGTTAGCACACATATGCTAACTATTAGCACACATAACGCTAACTGTTAGCACACATAATGCTAACTGTTAGGACACATAATGCTAACCGTTTGGAAACATAATGCTAACTGTTAGAACACATAATACTAACGATTAGCACACATATGCTAACTGTTAGGACACAATTCTAAATGTTAGCACACATGATGCTAACTGTTAGCACACAAAATGCTAACAGTTAGCACACATAATGCTAACCGTTTGGAAACATAATGCTAACTGTTAGAACACATAATACTAACTATTAGCACACATATGCTAACTGTTAGGACACATAATTCTAAATGTTAGCACACATGATGCTAACTGTTAGAACACATAATGCTAACTGTTAGCACACATATGCTAACTGTTAGCACACATAATGCTAACAGTTAGCACACATATGCTAACAGTTAGCACACATAATGCTAACTGTTAGGACACATAATGCTAACTGTTAGAACACATGTTTACAGCAGAAATATACATGTTTACAGCAGAAATAAACATGTTGCAACAGAAATAAACATGTTTACAGCAGAAATAAACATGTTTACAGTTGACATAAAGATGTTTACAGAAGACAAACATGTTTACCGCAGGAATAAACATGTTTACAGCAGAAATAAACATGTTTGCAGCAGGAATAAACATGTTACAACAGAAATAAACATGTTTACAGCAGGAATAAACATGTTACAGCAAAAATAAACATGTTCACAGCAGACATAAGAATGTTTACAGCAGAAATAAACATGTTTACAGCAGAAATAAACACGTTACAGCAGAAATAAACATGTTTACAACGGAAATAAACATGTTTACAGCAGAAATAAACTCGTTACAGCAGACATAAACATGTTTACAGCAGAACTGTTACTGCTAATTAGAACACAATGCTAACTGTTACTGCTAATTAGAACACAAAGCTAACTGTTAATGATAATTAGAACACAAAGCTAACTGTTAATGATAATTAGAACACATAATGCTAACTGTTATTGCGAATTAGAACACATAATGCTAACTGTTATTGCGAATTAGAACACATGATGCTAACTGTTACTGCTAATTAGGACACATAATGCTAACTGTTACTGTTAATTAGGACACATAATGCTAACTGTTACTGCTAATTAGGACACATAATGCTAACTGTTACTGCTAATTAGAACACATAATGCTGACTGTTTCTGCTAATTAGAACACATAATGCTGTTTCTGCTAATTAGAACACATAATGCTGACTGTTTCTGCTAATTAGGACACATAATGCTAACTGTTACTGCTAATTAGAACACATAATGATGACTGTTTCTGCTAATTAGAACACATAATGCTGTTTCTGCTAATTAGAACACAAAATGCTGACTGTTTCTGCTAATTAGAACACATAATGCAGGTATAAAGATACCTGCAATCTACCTCATTGGATCAGGTCAGTAACATCAGCCTTACAGGTTTATTCCCATTGCCCATAGGTGACCTGTCTGTTGCTTAGCAACACTGCAACCAGAGGCAAGTGGGGTGGTGGCGTTGCCGACAGCGCTCTGGGGTCCCTGGAGAGGCAGAAGACCACCATGCAGGTGATGAAGGCCCTGGTGGGTGGACATACCTTTCTGCCTCAACCCAATGTGGTTCGTCACCATGGCAACCAGGATGACAGCCATCTCAGTGACGGTCGTTGTGACGACAACAATGACCACCATCTCAATCATATAGATTACCTCAGTGACCGTCATGACAACAGTCACCGTGACAACAGTCTCTATGTGGAGTCCGGAGAAATGTAAGACCCGTTTGTAGAGAGGTTTCCGAGCATGCATCTTACCTGTCCTCCATGTCTCCTGTCATTTGTCCCACCTGTCTCACCTGAGCCTGAATAAAAGACTTTCTGAGACATACAGTTGTCTCCTGACAGAGTGAAACTGTCCATCAGGCGTTATGTCTCGTCTTCTGTCCCCGCACAGGAAGCTGTCGGAGGAGGGGCTGCTTCATGTCTGCCAAAGGACAGTGGTCGAGTGGGCGGAGCTAGTGTCCCAGTACCTGCAGCAGGACTGGTCTAGATCAGTCCTGGACAGACACCATCCACTTCCTGCAGAGGAGTTTACCTTCTGGAAGAACCGGCGAGAGAACCTGGTCCTCCTGCACAAGCAGGTGATGATGATGTCACTATTACGCAGGCTGATGATGTCATCTCCAGCTTATTGTTGTGATTGGTTGTGTGATCAGCTGATGAGTCCCAGAGCTCAGCAGGTGGCGTCCATCGTCCAATCAGCAGACAGCATCTACTGGTCCGCCCTGAGAAACATTTACAGAGACATCCAGGAAGGTATGTCCGCACACCTGGGACCTGTTCCCGAGACCGGGTCCCAATCCGCACACCTGGGACCTGTTCCCGAGACCGGGTCCCAATCCGCACACCTGGGACCTGTTCCCGAGACCGGGTCCCAATCCGCACACCTGGGACCTGTTCCCGAGACCGGGTCCCGCTGTGCACACCTGGGACCTGTTCCCGAGACCGGGTCCCCTTGCGCACACCTGGGACCTGTTCCCGAGACCGGGTCCCGCTGCGCACACCTGGGACCTGTTCCCGAGACCGGGTCCCGCTGCGCACACCTGGGACCTGTTTCCGAGACCGGGTCCCAATCCGCACACCTGGGACCTGTTCCCGAGACCGGGTCCCGCTGCGCACACCTGGGACCTGTTCCCGAGACCGGGTCCCAATCCGCACACCTGGGACCTGTTCCTGAATCCGGGTCCCAATCCGCACACCTGGGACCTGTTCCCGAGACCGGGTCCCAATCTGCACACCTGGGACCTGTTCCTTAATCCGGGTCCCAATCCGCACACCTGGGACCGGTTCCTGAGACCGGGTCCCGCTGTGCACACCTGGGACCTGTTCCCGAGACCGGGTCCCAATCCGCACACCTGGTACCTGTTCCTGAGACCGGGTCCCAATCCTCACACCTGGGACCTGTTCCTGAATCCGGGTCCCAATCCTCACACCTGGGACCTGTTCCCGAGACCGGGTCCGAATCCGCACACCTGGGACCGGTTCCTGAGACCGGGTCCCGCTGTGCACACCTGGGACCTGTTCCCGAGACCGGGTCCCAATCCGCACACCTGGTACCTGTTCCTGAGACCGGGTCCCAATCCTCACACCTGGGACCTGTTCCCGAGACCGGGTCCCAATCCGCACACCTGGGACCTGTTCCCGAGACCGGGTCCCAATCCGCACACCTGGGACCTGTTTCCGAGACCGGGTCCCAATCCGCACACCTGGGACCTGTTCCCGAGACCGGGTCCCAATCCGCACACCTGGGACCTGTTTCCGAGACCGGGTCCCAATCCGCACACCTGGGACCTGTTCCCGAGACCGGGTCCCAATCCGCACACCTGGGACCTGTTCCCGAGACCGGGTCCCAATCCGCACACCTGGGACCTGTTCCCGAGACCGGGTCCCAATCCGCACACCTGGTACCTGTTCCTGAGACCGGGTCCCAATCCTCACACCTGGGACCTGTTCCCGAGACCGGGTCCCAATCCTCACACCTGGGACCTGTTCCCGAGACCGGGTCCCAATCCGCACACCTGGGACCTGTTTCCGAGACCGGGTCCCAATCCGCACACCTGGGACCTGTTCCCGAGACCGGGTCCCGCTGCGCACACCTGGGACCTGTTCCCGAGACCGGGTACCAATCCGCACACCTGGGACCTGTTCCCGAGACCGGGTACCAATCCTCACACCTGGGACCTGTTTCCGAGACCGGGTCCCAATCCGCACACCTGGGACCTGTTCCCGAGACCGGGTACCAATCCGCACACCTGGGACCTGTTTCCGAGACCGGGTCCCAATCCGCACACCTGGGACCTGTTCCCGAGACCGGGTCCCGCTGTGCACACCTGGGACCTGTTCCCGAGACCGGGTACCAATCCGCACACCTGGGACCTGTTCCCGAGACCGGGTACCAATCCTCACACCTGGGACCTGTTCCTGAATCCGGGTCCCAATCCTCACACCAGGGACCTGTTCCCGAGACCGGGTCCCAATCCTCACACCTGGGACCTGTTCCCGAGACCGGGTACCAATCCTCACACCTGGGACCTGTTTCCGAGACCGGGTCCCAATCCGCACACCTGGGACCTGTTCCCGAGACCGGGTCCCGCTGCGCACACCTGGGACCTGTTCCCGAGACCGGGTCCCAATCCTCACACCTGGGACCTGTTCCCGAGACCGGGTCCCAATCCTCACACCTGGGACCTGTTCCTGAATCCGGGTCCCAATCCTCACACCTGGGACCTGTTCCTGCGACCGGGTCCCGCTGTGCACACCTGGGACCTGTTCCCGAGACCGGGTCCCGCTGGGCACACCTGGGACCTGTTCCCGAGACCGGGTACCAATCCTCACACCTGGGACCTGTTTCCGAGACCGGGTCCCGCTGTGCACACCTGGGACCTGTTCCCGAGACCGGGTACCAATCCTCACACCTGGGACCTGTTCCCGAGACCGGGTCCCAATCCTCACACCTGGGACCTGTTTCCGAGACCGGGTCCCGCTGTGCACACCTGGGACCTGTTCCCGAGACCGGGTACCAATCCTCACACCTGGGACCTGTTCCCGAGACCGGGTCCCAATCCGCACACCTGGGACCTGTTCCTGAATCCGGGTCCCAATCCTCACACCTGGGACCTGTTCCTGAATCCGGGTCCCAATCCTCACACCTGGGACCTGTTCCTGCGACCGGGTCCCGCTGTGCACACCTGGGACCTGTTCCCGAGACCGGGTCCCGCTGGGCACACCTGGGACCTGTTCCCGAGACCGGGTACCAATCCTCACACCTGGGACCTGTTTCCGAGACCGGGTCCCGCTGTGCACACCTGGGACCTGTTCCTTAATCCGGGTCCCAATCCGCACACCTGGGACCGGTTCCTGAGACCGGGTCCCGCTGTGCACACCTGGGACCTGTTCCCGAGACCGGGTCCCAATCCGCACACCTGGTACCTGTTCCTGAGACCGGGTACAAATCCTCACACCTGGGACCTGTTCCTGAATCCGGGTCCCAATCCTCACACCAGGGACCTGTTCCCGAGACCGGGTCCCAATCCTCACACCTGGGACCTGTTCCCGAGACCGGGTACCAATCCTCACACCTGGGACCTGTTTCCGAGACCGGGTCCCAATCCGCACACCTGGGACCTGTTCCCGAGACCGGGTCCCGCTGCGCACACCTGGGACCTGTTCCCGAGACCGGGTCCCAATCCTCACACCTGGGACCTGTTCCCGAGACCGGGTCCCAATCCTCACACCTGGGACCTGTTCCTGAATCCGGGTCCCAATCCTCACACCTGGGACCTGTTCCTGCGACCGGGTCCCGCTGTGCACACCTGGGACCTGTTCCCGAGACCGGGTCCCGCTGGGCACACCTGGGACCTGTTCCCGAGACCGGGTACCAATCCTCACACCTGGGACCTGTTTCCGAGACCGGGTCCCGCTGTGCACACCTGGGACCTGTTCCCGAGACCGGGTACCAATCCTCACACCTGGGACCTGTTCCCGAGACCGGGTCCCGCTGTGCACACCTGGGACCTGTTCCTTAATCCGGGTCCCAATCCGCACACCTGGGACCGGTTCCTGAGACCGGGTCCCGCTGTGCACACCTGGGACCTGTTCCCGAGACCGGGTCCCAATCCGCACACCTGGTACCTGTTCCTGAGACCGGGTACCAATCCTCACACCTGGGACCTGTTCCTGAATCCGGGTCCCAATCCTCACACCAGGGACCTGTTCCCGAGACCGGGTCCCAATCCTCACACCTGGGACCTGTTCCCGAGACCGGGTACCAATCCTCACACCTGGGACCTGTTTCCGAGACCGGGTCCCAATCCGCACACCTGGGACCTGTTCCCGAGACCGGGTCCCAATCCGCACACCTGGGACCTGTTCCCGAGACCGGGTCCCAATCTGCACACCTGGGACCTGTTCCTTAATCCGGGTCCCAATCCGCACACCTGGTACCTGTTCCTGAGACCGGGTCCCAATCCTCACACCTGGGACCTGTTCCCGAGACCGGGTCCCAATCCTCACACCTGGGACCTGTTCCCGAGACCGGGTCCCAATCCGCACACCTGGGACCTGTTCCTGAATCCGGGTCCCAATCCTCACACCTGGGACCTGTTCCTGAGACCGGGTCCCGCTGTGCACACCTGGGACCTGTTCCCGAGACCGGGTCCCGCTGGGCACACCTGGGACCTGTTCCCGAGACCGGGTCCCAATCCTCACACCTGGGACCTGTTCCCGAGACCGGGTCCCAATCCGCACACCTGGGACCTGTTCCTTAATCCGGGTCCCAATCCGCACACCTGGGACCGGTTCCTGAGACCGGGTCCCGCTGTGCACACCTGGGACCTGTTCCCGAGACCGGGTCCCAATCCGCACACCTGGTACCTGTTCCTGAGACCGGGTCCCAATCCTCACACCTGGGACCTGTTCCCGAGACCGGGTCCCAATCCTCACACCTGGGACCTGTTCCCGAGACCGGGTCCCAATCCGCACACCTGGGACCTGTTTCCGAGACCGGGTCCCAATCCGCACACCTGGGACCTGTTCCCGAGACCGGGTCCCGCTGCGCACACCTGGGACCTGTTCCCGAGACCGGGTACCAATCCGCACACCTGGGACCTGTTCCCGAGACCGGGTACCAATCCTCACACCTGGGACCTGTTTCCGAGACCGGGTCCCAATCCGCACACCTGGGACCTGTTCCCGAGACCGGGTCCCGCTGCGCACACCTGGGACCTGTTCCCGAGACCGGGTACCAATCCGCACACCTGGGACCTGTTTCCGAGACCGGGTCCCAATCCGCACACCTGGGACCTGTTCCCGAGACCGGGTCCCGCTGTGCACACCTGGGACCTGTTCCCGAGACCGGGTACCAATCCGCACACCTGGGACCTGTTCCCGAGACCGGGTACCAATCCTCACACCTGGGACCTGTTTCCGAGACCGGGTCCCAATCCGCACACCTGGGACCTGTTCCCGAGACCGGGTCCCGCTGCGCACACCTGGGACCTGTTCCCGAGACCGGGTCCCAATCCACACACCTGGGACCTGTTCCTGAATCCGGGTCCCAATCCGCACACCTGGGACCTGTTCCCGAGACCGGGTCCCAATCCGCACACCTGGGACCTGTTCCCGAGACCGGGTCCCAATCCTCACACCTGGGACCTGTTCCTTAATCCGGGTCCCAATCCGCACACCTGGGACCTGTTCCCGAGACCGGGTCCCAATCCTCACACCTGGGACCTGTTCCCGAGACCGGGTCCCAATCCTCACACCTGGGACCTGTTCCCGAGACCGGGTCCCAATCCTCACACCTGGGACCTGTTCCTGAATCCGGGTCCCAATCCTCACACCTGGGACCTGTTCCTGCGACCGGGTCCCGCTTTGCACACCTGGGACCTGTTTCCGAGACCGGGTCCCGCTGTGCACACCTGGGACCTGTTCCTTAATCCGGGTCCCAATCCGCACACCTGGGACCGGTTCCTGAGACCGGGTCCCGCTGTGCACACCTGGGACCTGTTCCCGAGACCGGGTCCCAATCCGCACACCTGGTACCTGTTCCTGAGACCGGGTACCAATCCTCACACCTGGGACCTGTTCCCGAGACCGGGTCCCAATCCTCACACCTGGGACCTGTTCCCGAGACCGGGTACCAATCCTCACACCTGGGACCTGTTTCCGAGACCGGGTCCCAAACCGCACACCTGGGTACTGTTCCCGAGACCGGGTCCCGCTGCGCACACCTGGGACCTGTTCCCGAGACCGGGTCCCAATCCTCACACCTGGGACCTGTTCCCGAGACCGGGTCCCAATCCTCACACCTGGGACCTGTTCCTGAATCCTGGTCCCAATCCTCACACCTGGGACCTGTTCCTGCGACCGGGTCCCGCTGTGCACACCTGGGACCTGTTCCCGAGACCGGGTCCCGCTGGGCACACCTGGGACCTGTTCCCGAGACCGGGTACCAATCCTCACACCTGGGACCTGTTTCCGAGACCGGGTCCCGCTGTGCACACCTGGGACCTGTTCCTTAATCCGGGTCCCAATCCGCACACCTGGGACCGGTTCCTGAGACCGGGTCCCGCTGTGCACACCTGGGACCTGTTCCCGAGACCGGGTCCCAATCCGCACACCTGGTACCTGTTCCTGAGACCGGGTACCAATCCTCACACCTGGGACCTGTTCCTGAATCCGGGTCCCAATCCTCACACCAGGGACCTGTTCCCGAGACCGGGTCCCAATCCTCACACCTGGGACCTGTTCCCGAGACCGGGTCCCAATCCTCACACCTGGGACCTGTTCCCGAGACCGGGTACCAATCCTCACACCTGGGACCTGTTTCCGAGACCGGGTCCCAATCCGCAAACCTGGGACCTGTTCCCGAGACCGGGTCCCGCTGCGCACACCTGGGACCTGTTCCCGAGACCGGGTCCCAATCTGCACACCTGGGACCTGTTCCTTAATCCGGGTCCCAATCCGCACACCTGGTACCTGTTCCTGAGACCGGGTCCCAATCCTCACACCTGGGACCTGTTCCCGAGACCGGGTCCCAATCCGCACACCTGGGACCTGTTCCTGAATCCGGGTCCCAATCCTCACACCTGGGACCTGTTCCTGAGACCGGGTCCCGCTGTGCACACCTGGGACCTGTTCCTGAGACCGGGTCCCGCTGGGCACACCTGGGACCTGTTCCCGAGACCGGGTCCCAATCCGCACACCTGGTACCTGTTCCTGAGACCGGGTCCCAATCCTCACACCTGGGACCTGTTCCTGAATCCGGGTCCCAATCCTCACACCTGGGACCTGTTCCCGAGACCGGGTCCCAATCCGCACACCTGGGACCTGTTCCTGAATCCGGGTCCCAATCCTCACACCTGGGACCTGTTCCTGCGACCGGGTCCCGCTGTGCACACCTGGGACCTGTTCCCGAGACCGGGTCCCGCTGGGCACACCTGGGACCTGTTCCTGAGACCGGGTACCAATCCGCACACCTGGGACCTGTTCCCGAGACCGGGTCCCAATCCGCACACCTGGGACCTGTTTCCGAGACCGGGTCCCAATCCGCACACCTGGGACCTGTTCCCGAGACCGGGTCCCAATCCGCACACCTGGGACCTGTTTCCGAGACCGGGTCCCAATCCGCACACCTGGGACCTGTTCCTGAGACCGGGTCCCGCTGGGCACACCTGGGACCTGTTCCCGAGACCGGGTCCCAATCCGCACACCTGGGACCTGTTTCCGAGACCGGGTCCCAATCCGCACACCTGGGACCTGTTCCCGAGACCGGGTCCCGCTGCGCACACCTGGGACCTGTTCCCGAGACCGGGTCCCAATCCGCACACCTGGGACCTGTTTCCGAGACCGCGTCCCAATCCGCACACCTGGTACCTGTTCCCGAGACCGGGTCCCAATCCGCACACCTGGGACCTGTTCCCGAGACCGGGTCCTGCTGCGCACACCTGGGACCTGTTCCCGAGACCGGGTCCCAATCCGCACACCTGGGACCTGTTCCCGAGACCGGGTCCCAATCCGCACACCTGGGACCTGTTCCCGAGACCGGGTCCCGCTGCGCACACCTGGGACCTGTTCCCGAGACCGGGTCCCAATCCGCACACCTGGGACCTGTTCCTGAATCCGGGTCCCAATCCGCACACCTGGGACCTGTTCCTGAGACCGGGTCCCAATCAGCACACCTGGTACCTGTTCCTGAGACCGGGTACCAATCCGCACACCTGGGACCTGTTCCTTAATCCGGGTCCCAATCCGCACACCTGGGACCGGTTCCTGAGACCGGGTCCCGCTGTGCACACCTGGGACCTGTTCCCGAGACCGGGTCCCAATCCGCACACCTGGTACCTGTTCCTGAGACCGGGTCCCAATCCTCACACCTGGGACCTGTTCCCGAGACCGGGTCCCAATCCGCACACCTGGGACCTGTTCCTGAATCCGGGTCCCAATCCTCACACCTGGGACCTGTTCCTGCGACCGGGTCCCGCTGTGCACACCTGGGACCTGTTCCCGAGACCGGGTCCCGCTGGGCACACCTGGGACCTGTTCCCGAGACCGGGTACCAATCCTCACACCTGGGACCTGTTTCCGAGACCGGGTCCCGCTGTGCACACCTGGGACCTGTTCCTTAATCCGGGTCCCAATCCGCACACCTGGGACCGGTTCCTGAGACCGGGTCCCGCTGTGCACACCTGGGACCTGTTCCCGAGACCGGGTCCCAATCCGCACACCTGGTACCTGTTCCTGAGACCGGGTACCAATCCTCACACCTGGGACCTTTTCCTGAATCCGGGTCCCAATCCTCACACCTGGGACCTGTTCCCGAGACCGGGTCCCAATCCTCACACCTGGGACCTGTTCCCGAGACCGGGTACCAATCCTCACACCTGGGACCTGTTCCTGAATCCGGGTCCCAATCCGCACACCTGGGACCTGTTCCCGAGACCGGGTCCCAATCTGCACACCTGGGACCTGTTCCTTAATCCGGGTCCCAATCCGCACACCTGGGACCTGTTCCCGAGACCGGGTCCCGCTGCGCACACCTGGGACCTGTTCCCGAGACCGGGTCCCAATCCGCACACCTGGGACCTGTTCCTGAATCCGGGTCCCAATCCGCACACCTGGGACCTGTTCCCGAGACCGGGTCCCAATCTGCAAACCTGGGACCTGTTCCTGAATCCGGGTCCCAATCCGCACACCAGGGACCTGTTCCCGAGACCGGGTCCCAATCCGCACACCTGGGACCTGTTCCTGAGACCGGGTCCCAATCCTCACACCTGGGACCTGTTCCCGAGACCGGGTCCCAATCCGCACACCTGGGACCTGTTCCTGAATCCGGGTCCCAATCCTCACACCTGGGACCTGTTCCTGAGACCGGGTCCCGCTGTGCACACCTGGGACCTGTTCCCGAGACCGGGTCCCGCTGGGCACACCTGGGACCTGTTCCCGAGACCGGGTCCCAATCCTCACACCTGGGACCTGTTCCCGAGACCGGGTCCCAATCCGCACACCTGGGACCTGTTCCTTAATCCGGGTCCCAATCCGCACACCTGGGACCGGTTCCTGAGACCGGGTCCCGCTGTGCACACCTGGGACCTGTTCCCGAGACCGGGTCCCAATCCGCACACCTGGTACCTGTTCCTGAGACCGGGTCCCAATCCTCACACCTGGGACCTGTTCCCTAGACCGGGTCCCAATCCGCACACCTGGGACCTGTTCCTGAATCCGGGTCCCAATCCTCACACCTGGGACCTGTTCCTGCGACCGGGTCCCGCTGTGCACACCTGGGACCTGTTCCCGAGACCGGGTCCCGCTGGGCACACCTGGGACCTGTTCCTGAGACCGGGTACCAATGTGCACACCTGGGACCTTTTCCTGAATCCGGGTCCCAATCCTCACACCTGGGACCTGTTCCCGAGACCGGGTCCCAATCCTCACACCTGGGACCTGTTCCCGAGACCGGGTACCAATCCTCACACCTGGGACCTGTTCCTGAATCCGGGTCCCAATCCGCACACCTGGGACCTGTTCCCGAGACCGGGTCCCAATCTGCACACCTGGGACCTGTTCCTTAATCCGGGTCCCAATCCGCACACCTGGGACCTGTTCCCGAGACCGGGTCCCGCTGCGCACACCTGGGACCTGTTCCCGAGACCGGGTCCCAATCCGCACACCTGGGACCTGTTCCTGAATCCGGGTCCCAATCCGCACACCTGGGACCTGTTCCCGAGACCGGGTCCCAATCTGCAAACCTGGGACCTGTTCCTGAATCCGGGTCCCAATCCGCACACCAGGGACCTGTTCCCGAGACCGGGTCCCAATCCGCACACCTGGGACCTGTTCCTGAGACCGGGTCCCAATCCTCACACCTGGGACCTGTTCCCGAGACCGGGTCCCAATCCGCACACCTGGGACCTGTTCCTGAATCCGGGTCCCAATCCTCACACCTGGGACCTGTTCCTGAGACCGGGTCCCGCTGTGCACACCTGGGACCTGTTCCCGAGACCGGGTCCCGCTGGGCACACCTGGGACCTGTTCCCGAGACCGGGTCCCAATCCTCACACCTGGGACCTGTTCCCGAGACCGGGTCCCAATCCGCACACCTGGGACCTGTTCCTTAATCCGGGTCCCAATCCGCACACCTGGGACCGGTTCCTGAGACCGGGTCCCGCTGTGCACACCTGGGACCTGTTCCCGAGACCGGGTCCCAATCCGCACACCTGGTACCTGTTCCTGAGACCGGGTCCCAATCCTCACACCTGGGACCTGTTCCCTAGACCGGGTCCCAATCCGCACACCTGGGACCTGTTCCTGAATCCGGGTCCCAATCCTCACACCTGGGACCTGTTCCTGCGACCGGGTCCCGCTGTGCACACCTGGGACCTGTTCCCGAGACCGGGTCCCGCTGGGCACACCTGGGACCTGTTCCTGAGACCGGGTACCAATGTGCACACCTGGGACCTGTTCCCGAGACCGGGTCCCAATCCGCACACCTGGGACCTGTTTCCGAGACCGGGTCCCAATCCGCACACCTGGGACCTGTTCCCGAGACCGGGTCCCAATCCGCACACCTGGGACCTGTTTCCGAGACCGGGTCCCAATCCGCACACCTGGGACCTGTTCCTGAGACCGGGTCCCGCTGGGCACACCTGGGACCTGTTTCCGAGACCGGGTCCCAATCCGCACACCTGGGACCTGTTCCCGAGACCGGGTCCCAATCCGCACACCTGGGACCTGTTCCCGAGACCGGGTCCCAATCCGCACACCTGGGACCTGTTTCCGAGACCGGGTCCCAATCCGCACACCTGGGACCTGTTCCCGAGAGCGGGTCCCGCTGCGCACACCTGGGACCTGTTCCCGAGACCGGGTCCCAATCCGCACACCTGGGACCTGTTTCCGAGACCGGGTCCCAATCCGCACACCTGGGACCTGTTCCCGAGACCGGGTCCCAATCCGCACACCTGGGACCTGTTCCCGAGACCGGGTCCCGCTGCGCACACCTGGGACCTGTTCCCGAGACCGGGTCCCAATCCGCACACCTGGGACCTGTTCCTGAATCCGGGTCCCAATCCGCACACCTGGGACCTGTTCCTGAGACCGGGTCCCAATCAGCACACCTGGTACCTGTTCCTGAGACCGGGTACCAATCCGCACACCTGGGACCTGTTCCTTAATCCGGGTCCCAATCCGCACACCTGGGACCGGTTCCTGAGACCGGGTCCCGCTGTGCACACCTGGGACCTGTTCCCGAGACCGGGTCCCAATCCGCACACCTGGTACCTGTTCCTGAGACCGGGTCCCAATCCTCACACCTGGGACCTTTTCCCGAGACCGGGTCCCAATCCTCACACCTGGGACCTGTTCCCGAGACCGGGTCCCAATCCGCACACCTGGGACCTGTTCCTGAATCCGGGTCCCAATCCTCACACCTGGGACCTGTTCCTGAGACCGGGTCCCGCTGTGCACACCTGGGACCTGTTCCCGAGACCGGGTACCAGTCCTCACACCTGGGACCTGTTCCTGAGACCGGGTCCCAATCCGCACACCTGGTACCTGTTCCTGAGACCGGGTACCAATCCGCACACCTGGGACCTGTTTCCGAGACCGGGTCCCAATCTGCACACCTGGGACCTGTTCCTTAATCCGGGTCCCAATCCGCACACCTGGGACCTGTTTCCGAGACCGGGTCCCAATCTGCACACCTGGGACCTGTTTCCGAGACCGGGTCCCAATCTGCACACCTGGGACCTGTTCCTTAATCCGGGTCCCAATCCGCACACCTGGGACCTGTTCCCGAGACCGGGTCCCAATCCGCACACCTGGGACCGGTTCCTGAGACCGGATCCCGCTGTGCACACCTGGGACCTGTTCCCGAGACCGGGTCCCAATCCGCACACCTGGTACCTGTTCCTGAGACCGGGTCCCAATCCTCACACCTGGGACCTGTTCCCGAGACCGGGTCCCAATCCTCACACCTGGGACCTGTTCCCGAGACCGGGTCCCAATCCGCACACCTGGGACCTGTTCCTGAATCCGGGTCCCAATCCTCACACCTGGGACCTGTTCCTGAGACCGGGTCCCGCTGTGCACACCTGGGACCTGTTCCCGAGACCGGGTCCCGCTGGGCACACCTGGGACCTGTTCCCGAGACCGGGTACCAATCCTCACACCTGGGACCTGTTCCTGAGACCGGGTCCCAATCCGCACACCTGGTACCTGTTCCTGAGACCGGGTACCAATCCGCACACCTGGGACCTGTTCCTGAGACCGGGTCCCAATCCGCACACCTGGGACCTGTTTCCGAGACCGGGTCCCAATCCGCACACCTGGGACCTGTTTCCGAGACCGGGTCCCAATCCGCACACCTGGGACCTGTTTCCGAGACCGGGTCCCAATCCGCACACCTGGGACCTGTTCCGAGACCGGGTCCCAATCCGCACACCTGGGACCTGTTTCCGAGACCGGGTCCCAATCCGCACACCTGGGACCTGTTCCCGAGACCGGGTTCCAATCCTCACACCTGGTACCTGTTCCCGAGACCGGGTCCCAATCCGCACACCTGGGACCTGTTCCTGAATCCGGGTCCCAATCCGCACACCTGGTACCTGTTCCCGAGACCGGGTCCCAATCCGCACACCTGGGACCTGTTACGTCTGAACTTTTCAACTGGACTTTCAGTCTTGGTCAGGTAACCAGAGTTCAACCAGGGAGTAATTTAGAGCTGAGCCGATCGTTCAGGTCGATGAAAACCAAAGTGGATCTGACTACATGTCCACATTGGAACACTGTTTATTACGTCTGGCCATTACCTGTTGTTATGACCCCCACATCCCTACTATAAAGAAAGACAGAGCATTGTAAATAATTTTAAGTAGACCTCCGCCAACCATGGCATCATGACGCAGTTCTTATCTGAACCGCAACACAGACGTTTTTCTCTGAAACTCAGCTGATGGGACACCTGGGCGGAAAGCTCGGCACACCCCAGCACTTCCACACGTTTACTGGATATGGACAAAGACACCTGCAGCTCGACCTCTCTGTTCCTGCAGGTCTCCAGGAGGCGCAGGATATCACAGACAACCTGACTCCTGTCCTGCAGAAACTAGAGGACATTCTACAGATGGACTTCCAGCAGGTACCGAAACAAGTCCAACTGGTCACCAAGCAGCAGATAGCTGGTTGTAACATCATCAGTGGCTGATGCATTCGGTCTGCTATTGGCAGCAAAAGGGAAACATCATGACCATCATGGAGGAGGTGCGTCAGTTGTGGACTCGTTCCAGGTTCTACTGTAGACCCGACAGGGTAATGGTTCTACTGCAGGAAGTCTGCAACCTGTTCATAGACCTGGTACTGACACACACACACATACTCTCTCTTTCTCTATCCAGTGCCCCAGATACCTGCTTTTTCTCACGGAGAAAAACTTAAATCGTAGATCTATTGTTTATACTGATGATCTATCCATTAATCTTCTGCCGATTATCCGGGGTCGGGTCACGGGGGCAGCAGCCTAAGCAGGGAAGCCCAGACTTCCCTCTCCCCAGCCACATTTGCCAACTCTGCGGGGGGATCCCGAGGCGTTCCCAGGCCAGCCGAGAGATGTAATCCCTCCAGCGTGTCCTGGGTCTTCCCCGGGGTCTCCTCCCAGAGGGACGTGCCTGGAACACCTCACCAGGGAGGTCCAGGAGGCATCCTGACCAGATGCCCGAGCCACCTCAACTGGTTCCTCTCGATGCGGAGGAGCAGCGGCTCTACTCTGATCTCCTCCCAGATGACCGAGCTCCTCACCCTATCTCTAAGGGAGAGCCCGGCCACCCTGCGGAGGAAACCCATTTCAGCCGCCTGTATACGAGATCTCCTTCTTTTGGTCACGACCCACAGCTCATGACCATAGGTGAGGGTAGGAACGTAGATCGACTGGTAAATCGAGAGCTTTGCCTTCTGGCTCAGCTCCTTCTTCACCACGACAGACCGGTGCAGAGTCCGCATTACTGCAGATGCCGCACCGATCCGTCTGTCGATCTCACGCTCCATCCTTCCCTCACTCGTGAACAAGACCCCGAGATATTTAAACTCCTCCACTTGAGGCAGGACCTGACTCCCGACCCGGAGAGGGCAATCCACCCTATTCCGGCTGAGGACCATGGTCTCAGATTTGGAGGTGCTGATTCTCATCCCAGCCGCTTCACACTCGGCCGCGAATCGCTCAAGTGAGAGCTGGAGATCACGACCAGATGAAGCCAACAGGACCACGTCATCTGCAAAAAGCAGGGACCCAATCCTGAGGCCACCAAGCCGGATCCCCTCAACACCTCGGCTGCACCTAGAAATTCTGTCCATATAAGTTATGAACAGAATCGGTGATAAAGGGCAGCCTTGGCGGAGTCCAACCCTCACCGGAAACGAATCCGACTTACTACCGGCAATGCGGACCAAGCTCTGACACCTGTCGTACAGGGACCGGACAGCTCGTACAAGGGGGTCCGGTACCCCATACTCCCGGAGTACCCCCCACAGGAGCCCCCGGGGGACACGGTCGAACGCCTTCTCCAGGTCCACAAAGCACATGTAGACTGGTTGGGCAAACTCCCATGCCCCCCCCCAGGACCCCAGAGAGGGTATAGAGCTGGTCCACTGTTCCGCGACCAGGACGAAAACCACACTGCTCCTCCTCAATCCGGGATTCGACTATCCGGCGGACCCTCCTCTCCAGGACCCCTGAATAGACCTTACCAGGGAGGCTGAGGAGTGTGATTCCCCTGTAATTGGAACACACCCTCCGGTCCCCCTTCTTAAAAAGGGGGACCACCACCCCAGTCTGCCAATCCAGCGGTACTGCCCCCGATGTCCACGCGATGCTGCAGAGGCGTGTCAGCCAGGACAGCCCCACAGCATCCAGAGCCTTAAGGAACTCCGGGCGGATCTCGTCCCCCCCCGGGGCCTTGCCATCAAGACTATCAGACTTAAGAGGGTGATAAACAAATGAAATTATAACGAGTAGAGTCAGAAATTTTGCAGACATGGGGTTCAAAAGTATTGAAAGTGGGAACAGAAACTAATAGGACGTTTAAGTTCTTGTGATAAATTACTGCGAGACCACTACCCCTACCAAAGCCATGAGGTTGAGAGATGTAAACAAACCCGGGGGTCGTGGCAGCGTCGAGCCGTGAGAAGTCATTCAGATGCTGTTAAGTTTCGGTTAACAGAGGAAATCATACATGCGTGCAATGAGGAAATCCTGGATGAGATGACCTTTACTTGTTAGAGAGCAGATGTTTAACAGATCGAAGTTGAGAGAGATGAGACCAGAGCTGGCAGGAATGCTAGCCTACATGGGAGGCGTGACCAGCACACTGTGGTTGACTCTTCAGGCGCGGACAACTGGAAGAGGACCAGAAGGATTTTATGGGCTTGGGTCTAGCCAGTTGAAGGAGCGGCGTAAACCCCGGTGAATGTATCTCTGCAAAAATCTCCACGAGGAAGAACAACTGATGTCCAGATGGAGGCGAAGTTGTACTGGTAGAATAGCCAGCTGATAGGAACGCAGTCGCAGGAGCTCCTCAGCAGAGTGCTGGAAGAGACTGGATACATGCCGCAGCAGGTAGGACGACAATATGATCCAAAGAGCAACCAGCAACAAGCAGATCTGAACAATCCTCATTTTAGCAGATTCATGAGGTTAAAAGCCAATGGTTAGAACAAAAAGTCATGAAAATATGCATGGCCGGCGAGCAGTGTCATGTCGCGTGCATTCACAACTGGAAGCAAAAACACCTGTGGGTAGAAGTATTCCTTCCACCGACCCACTACGTCCCGAGTTGAGGTCAGCAGCTCCCCATCTCCACTGTACACAGTGTCTACGGGGAGCTGCTTCATGATCCCACTCAGCCTGCTGATAGCCATCAGCTGCCTCCACAGTCCTACAGGCCATAAAGCCTGGTGGGACTCCTGTTCAGCTGCTGTTGGTAATGATATTGTTGTTTTATAGTTATTGTTAATGTTGATGTTAATGCTGTTGATGTTAAAATTCCTCTCGTCCTTTCATCCTCGGTAGAGCAGAAAGTTCCTGCATGGACAGGCAGTGATGCATGTTCTGGTATCAGATCCTGGTCCAGTCTTGGAAGACATCAGACTGGTTATTCAGACCTTAAAGACTCTGAAACAGGTGTACGGTCAGACCACAACACTGCGAAAGGACGAAACCCAAAACCAGGTACTATGTGATACAGCTGGAAATGCTCATGAAAACGGACGGTCCTGTACATCCTGTTAGTCCTCTAGAACCTGTTGGTTCTGTAGTTCCTGTTAGTCCTCTAGACCCTGTTGGTTCTGTAGTTCCTGTTAGTCCTCTAGAACCTGTTGGTTCTGTAGTTCCTGTTAGTCCTCTAGAACCTGTTGGTTCTGTAGTTCCTGTTAGTCCTCTAGACCCTGTTGGTTCTGTAGTTCCTGTTAGTCCTCTAGACCCTGTTGGTTCTGTAGTTCCTGTTAGTCCTCTAGAACCTGTTGGTTCTGTAGTTCCTGTTAGTCCTCTAGACCCTGTTGGTTCTGTAGTTCCTGTTAGTCCTCTAGACCCTGTTGGTTCTGTAGTTCCTGTTCGTCCTCTATACCATGTTGGTTCTGTAGTTCCTGTTAGTCCTCTATACCCTGTTGGTTCTGTAGTTCCTGTTAGTCCTCTATACCATGTTGGTTCTGTAGTTCCTTTTAGTCCTCTAGACCCTTTTGGTTCTGTAGTTCCTTTTAGTCCTCTAGACCCTGTTGGTTCTGTTGTTCCTGTTCGTCCTCTATACCATGTTGGTTCTGTAGTTCCTGTTAGTCCTCTAGACCCTGTTGGTTCTGTACTTCCTTTTAGTCCTCTATACCCTGTTGGTTCTGTAGTTCCTATTAGTCCTCTAGACCCTGTTGGTTCTGTAGTTCCTTTTAGTCCTCTAGACCCTGTTGGTTCTGTTGTTCCTGTTCGTCCTCTATACCATGTTGGTTCTGTAGTTCCTGTTAGTCCTCTAGACCCTGTTGGTTCTGTACTTCCTGTTAGTCCTCTAGACCCTGTTGGTTCTGTAGTTCCTATTAGTCCTCTATACCCTGTTGGTTCTGTAGTTCCTATTAGTCCTCTATACCCTGTTGGTTCTTTAGTTCCTGTTAGTCCTATATACCCTGTTGGTTCTGTAGTTCCTGTTAGTCCTCTAGACCCTGTTGGTTCTGTAGTTCCTATTAGTCCTCAATACCCTGTTGGTTCTGTAGTTCCTATTAGTCCTCTAGACCCTGTTGGTTCTGTAGTTCCTTGCAGTCCTCTATACCCTGTTGGGACTGTAGTTACTGTTAGTCATTTGGACCCTGTTGGTTCTTTAGTTCCTCTTAGTCCTCTATACCCTGTTGGGACTGTAGTTCCAGTTAGTCCTCTATACCCTGTTGGTTCCGTAGGTCCTGTTAGTCCTCTATACCATGTTGGTTCTGTAGTTCCTGTTAGTCCTCTAGACCCTTTTGGTTCTGTAGTTCCTGTTCGTCCTCTATACCATGTTGGTTCTGTAGTTCCTGTTAGTCCTCTATACCCTGTTGGTTCTGTAGTTCCAGTTAGTCCTCTATACCCTGTTGGTTCTGTAGTTCCTGTTAGTCCTCTATACCCTGTTGGTTCTGTAGCTCCTTAGTCCTCTATACCCTGTTAGTTCTGTAGTTCCTCTTAGTCCTCTATACCCTGTTAGTTCTGTAGTTCCTGTTAGTCCTCTATACCCTGTTGGTTCTGTAGTTCCTGTTAGTCCTCTAGACCCTGTTGGTTCTGTAGTTCCTGTTAGCCTTCTATACCATGTTGGTTCTGTAGTTCCTGTTAGTCCTCTAGACCCTGTTGGTTCTGTAGTTCCTGTTAGTCCTCTATACCCTGTTGGTTCTGTAGTTCCTGTTAGTCCTCTATACCATGTTGGTTCTGTAGTTCCTGTTAGTCCTCTAGACCTTGTTGGTTCTGTAGTTCCTGTTAGTCCTCTAGACCCTGTTGGTTCTGTAGTTCCAGTTACTCCTCTAGACCCTGTTGGTTCTGTAGTTTCTTTTCGTCCTCTATACCCTGTTGGTTCTGTAGTTCCTGTTAGTCCTCTAGACCCTTTTGGTTCTGTAGTTCCTGTTAGTCCTCTATACACTGTTGGTTCTGTAGTTCCTGTTAGTCCTCTAGACCTTGTTGGTTCTGTAGTTCCTGTTAGTCCTCTAGACTCTGTTGGTTCTGTAGTTCCTCTTAGTCCTCTATTCCCTGTTGGTTCTGTAATTCCTCTTAGTCCTCTATACCATGTTGGTTCTGTAGTTCCTGTTAGTCCTCTATACCATGTTGGTTCTGTAGTTCCTGTTAGTCGTCTAGACCCTTTTGGTTCTGTAGTTCCTTTTAGTCCTCTAGACCCTGATGGTTCTGTAGTTCCTCTTAGTCCTCTATACCCTGTTGGTTCTGTAGTTCCTCTTAGTCCTCCATACCCTGTTAGGACTGTAGTTCCAGTTAGTCCTCTATACCCTGTTGGTTCCGTAGCTCCTTTTAGTCCTCTATACCATGTTGGTTCTGTAGTTCCTGTTAGTCCTCTTGACCCTTTTGGTTCTGTAGTTCCTTTTAGTCCTCTAGACCCTGTTGGTTCTTTAGTTCCTCTTAGTCCTCTATACCCTGTTGGGACTGTAGTTCCAGTTAGTCCTCTATACCCTGTTGGTTCCGTAGGTTCCTGTTAGTCCTCTATACCATGTTGGTTCTGTAGTTCCTGTTAGTCCTCTAGACCCTTTTGGTTCTGTAGTTCCTGTTCGTCCTCTATACCATGTTGGTTCTGTAGTTCCTGTTAGTCCTCTATACCCTGTTGGTTCTGTAGTTCCAGTTAGTCCTCTATACCCTGTTGGTTCTGTAGTTCCTGTTAGTCCTCTATACCCTGTTGGTTCTGTAGCTCCTCTTAGTCCTTTATACCCTGTTAGTTCTGTAGTTCCTCTTAGTCCTCTATACCCTGTTGGTTCTGTAGTTCCTGTTAGTCCTCTAGACCCTGTTGGTTCTGTAGTTCCTGTTTGTCCTCTAGACCCTGTTGGTTCTGTAGTTCCTGTTAGTCCTCTAGACCCTGTTGGTTCTGTAGTTCCTTTTAGTCCTCTAGACCCTGTTGGTTCTGTAGTTCATGTTAGTCCTCTAGACTCTGTTGGTTCTGTAGTTCCTCTTAGTCCTCTATACCATGTTTGGACTGTAGTTCCAGTTATTCCTCTAGACCCTGTTGGTTCTGTAGTTCCTGTTAGTCCTCTAGACCCTTTTGGTTCTGTAGTTCCTGTTAGTCCTCTAGACCCTGTTGGTTCTGTAGTTCCTGTTTGTCCTCTATACCATGTTGGTTCTGTAGTTCCTTTTAGTCCTCTAGACCCTGTTGGTTCTGTAGTTCCTGTTCGTCCTCTATACCATGTTGGTTCTGTAGTTCCTGTTAGTCCTCTAGACCCTGTTGGTTCTGTAGTTCCTGTTAGCCTTCTATACCATGTTGGTTCTGTAGTTCCTGTTAGTCCTCTAGACCCTGTTGGTTCTGTAGTTCCTGTTAGCCTTCTATACCATGTTGGTTCTGTAGTTCCTCTTAGTCCTCTAGACCCTTTTGGTTCTGTAGTTCCTTTTAGTCCTCTAGACCCTGTTGGTTCTGTTGTTCCTGTTCGTCCTCTATACCATGTTGGTTCTGTAGTTCCTGTTAGTCCTCTAGACCCTGTTGGTTCTGTACTTCCTTTTAGTCCTCTAGACCCTGTTGGTTCTGTAGTTCCTATTAGTCCTCTATACCCTGTTGGTTCTTTAGTTCCTGTTAGTCCTATATACCCTTTTGGTTCTGTAGTTCCTTTTAGTCCTCTAGACCCTGTTGGTTCTTTAGTTCCTCTTAGTCCTCTATACCCTGTTGGGACTGTAGTTCCAGTTAGTCCTCTATACCCTGTTGGTTCCGTAGGTTCCTGTTAGTCCTCTATACCATGTTGGTTCTGTAGTTCCTGTTAGTCCTCTAGACCCTTTTGGTTCTGTAGTTCCTGTTAGTCCTCTATACCCTGTTGGTTCTGTAGTTCCAGTTAGTCCTCTATACCCTGTTGGTTCTGTAGTTCCTGTTAGTCCTCTATACCCTGTTGGTTCTGTAGCTCCTCTTAGTCCTTTATACCCTGTTAGTTCTGTAGTTCCTCTTAGTCCTCTATACCCTGTTGGTTCTGTAGTTCCTGTTAGTCCTCTAGACCCTGTTGGTTCTGTAGTTCCTGTTAGTCCTCTAGACCCTGTTGGTTCTGTAGTTCCTGTTAGTCCTCTAGACCCTGTTGGTTCTGTAGTTCCTTTTAGTCCTCTAGACCCTGTTGGTTCTGTAGTTCATGTTAGTCCTCTAGACTCTGTTGGTTCTGTAGTTCCTCTTAGTCCTCTATACCATGTTTGGACTGTAGTTCCAGTTATTCCTCTAGACCCTGTTGGTTCTGTAGTTCCTGTTAGTCCTCTAGACCCTTTTGGTTCTGTAGTTCCTGTTAGTCCTCTAGACCCTGTTGGTTCTGTAGTTCCTGTTTGTCCTCTATACCATGTTGGTTCTGTAGTTCCTTTTAGTCCTCTAGACCCTGTTGGTTCTGTAGTTCCTGTTCGTCCTCTATACCATGTTGGTTCTGTAGTTCCTGTTAGTCCTCTAGACCCTGTTGGTTCTGTACTTCCTGTTAGTCCTCTAGACCCTGTTGGTTCTGTAGTTCCTATTAGTCCTCTATACCCTGTTGGTTCTTTAGTTCCTGTTAGTCCTATATACCCTGTTGGTTCTTTAGTTCCTGTTAGTCCTCTAGACCCTGTTGGTTCTGTAGTTCCTATTAGTCCTCTATACCCTGTTGGTTCTGTAGTTCCTATTAGTCCTCTAGACCCTGTTGGTTCTGTAGTTCCTGTTAGTCCTCTAGACCCTTTTGGTTCTGTAGTTCCTTTTAGTCCTCTAGACCCTGATGGTTCTGTAGATCCTGTTAGTCCTCTAGACCCTGTTGGTTCTGTAGTTCCTGTTTGTCCTCTATACCATGTTGGTTCTGTAGTTCCTTTTAGTCCTCTAGACCCTGTTGGTTCTGTAGTTCCTGTTCGTCCTCTATACCATGTTGGTTCTGTAGTTCCTGTTAGTCCTCTATACCATGTTGGTTCTGTAGTTCCTGTTAGTCCTCTATACCCTGTTGGTTCTGTAGTTCCTGTTAGTCCTCTAGACCCTTTTGGTTCTGTAGTTCCTGTTAGTCCTCTACACACTGTTGGTTCTGTAGTTCCTGTTACTCCTCTAGACTGTTGGTTCTGTAGTTCCTCTTAGTCCTCTATTCCCTGTTGGTTCTGTAGTTCCTCTTAGTCCTCTATACCATGTTGGTTCTGTAGTTCCTGTTAGTCCTCTATACCATGTTGGTTCTGTAGTTCCTGTTAGTCGTCTAGACCCTTTTGGTTCTGTAGTTCCTTTTAGTCCTCTAGACCCTGATGGTTCTGTAGTTCCTCTTAGTCCTCTATACCCTGTTGGTTCTGTAGTTCCTCTTAGTCCTCCATACCCTGTTAGGACTGTAGTTCCAGTTAGTCCTCTATACCCTGTTGGTTCCGTAGCTCCTTTTAGTCCTCTATACCATGTTGGTTCTGTAGTTCCTGTTAGTCCTCTAGACCCTTTTGGTTCTGTAGTTCCTTTTAGTCCTCTAGACCCTGTTGGTTCTTTAGTTCCTCTTAGTCCTCTATACCCTGTTGGGACTGTAGTTCCAGTTAGTCCTCTATACCCTGTTGGTTCCGTAGGTTCCTGTTAGTCCTCTATACCATGTTGGTTCTGTAGTTCCTGTTAGTCCTCTAGACCCTTTTGGTTCTGTAGTTCCTGTTCGTCCTCTATACCATGTTGGTTCTGTAGTTCCTGTTAGTCCTCTATACCCTGTTGGTTCCTTAGTTCCAGTTAGTCCTCTATACCCTGTTGGTTCTGTAGCTCCTCTTAGTCCTTTATACCCTGTTAGTTCTGTAGTTCCTCTTAGTCCTCTATACCCTGTTGGTTCTGTAGTTCCTGTTAGTCCTCTAGACCCTGTTGGTTCTGTAGTTCCTGTTAGTCCTCTAGACCCTGTTGGTTCTGTAGTTCCTGTTAGTCCTCTAGACCCTGTTGGTTCTGTAGTTCCTTTTAGTCCTCTAGACCCTGTTGGTTCTGTAGTTCATGTTAGTCCTCTAGACTCTGTTGGTTCTGTAGTTCCTCTTAGTCCTCTATACCATGTTTGGACTGTAGTTCCTCTTATTCCTCTAGACCCTGTTGGTTCTGTAGTTCCTGTTAGTCCTCTAGACCCTTTTGGTTCTGTAGTTCCTGTTAGTCCTCTAGACCCTGTTGGTTCTGTAGTTCCTGTTTGTCCTCTATACCATGTTGGTTCTGTAGTTCCTTTTAGTCCTCTAGACCCTGTTGGTTCTGTAGTTCCTGTTCGTCCTCTATACCATGTTGGTTCTGTAGTTCCTGTTAGTCCTCTAGACCCTGTTGGTTCTGTACTTCCTGTTAGTCCTCTAGACCCTGTTGGTTCTGTAGTTCCTATTAGTCCTCTATACCCTGTTGGTTCTTTAGTTCCTGTTAGTCCTATATACCCTGTTGGTTCTTTAGTTCCTGTTAGTCCTCTAGACCCTGTTGGTTCTGTAGTTCCTATTAGTCCTCTATACCCTGTTGGTTCTGTAGTTCCTATTAGTCCTCTAGACCCTGTTGGTTCTGTAGTTCCTGTTAGTCCTCTAGACCCTTTTGGTTCTGTAGTTCCTTTTAGTCCTCTAGACCCTGATGGTTCTGTAGATCCTGTTAGTCCTCTAGACCCTGTTGGTTCTGTAGTTCCTCTTAGTCCTCCATACCCTGTTAGGACTGTAGTTCCAGTTAGTCCTCTATACCCTGTTGGTTCCGTAGGTCCTTTTAGTCCTCTATACCATGTTGGTTCTGTAGTTCCTGTTAGTCCTCTAGACCCTTTTGGTTCTGTAGTTCCTTTTAGTCCTCTAGACCCTGTTGGTTCTGTAGTTCATGTTAGTCCTCTAGACTCTGTTGGTTCTGTAGTTCCTCTTAGTCCTCTATACCATGTTTGGACTGTAGTTCCAGTTATTCCTCTAGACCCTGTTGGTTCTGTAGTTCCTGTTAGTCCTCTAGACCCTTTTGGTTCTGTAGTTCCTGTTAGTCCTCTAGACCCTGTTGGTTCTGTAGTTCCTGTTTGTCCTCTATACCATGTTGGTTCTGTAGTTCCTTTTAGTCCTCTAGACCCTGTTGGTTCTGTAGTTCCTGTTCGTCCTCTATACCATGTTGGTTCTGTAGTTCCTGTTAGTCCTCTAGACCCTGTTGGTTCTGTACTTCCTGTTAGTCCTCTAGACCCTGTTGGTTCTGTAGTTCCTATTAGTCCTCTATACCCTGTTGGTTCTTTAGTTCCTGTTAGTCCTATATACCCTGTTGGTTCTTTAGTTCCTGTTAGTCCTCTAGACCCTGTTGGTTCTGTAGTTCCTATTAGTCCTCTATACCCTGTTGGTTCTGTAGTTCCTATTAGTCCTCTAGACCCTGTTGGTTCTGTAGTTCCTGTTAGTCCTCTAGACCCTTTTGGTTCTGTAGTTCCTTTTAGTCCTCTAGACCCTGATGGTTCTGTAGATCCTGTTAGTCCTCTAGACCCTGTTGGTTCTGTAGTTCCTCTTAGTCCTCCATACCCTGTTAGGACTGTAGTTCCAGTTAGTCCTCTATACCCTGTTGGTTCCGTAGGTCCTTTTAGTCCTCTATACCATGTTGGTTCTGTAGTTCCTGTTAGTCCTCTTGACCCTTTTGGTTCTGTAGTTCCTTTTAGTCCTCTAGACCCTGTTGGTTCTGTAGTTCCTGTTCGTCCTCTAGACCCTGTTGGTTCTGTAGTTCCTGTTAGTCCTCTATACCCTGTTGGTTCTGTAGTTCCTGTTAGTCCTCTATACCATGTTGGTTCTGTAGTTCCTGTTAGTCCTCTATACCCTTTTGGTTCTGTAGCTCCTGTTAGTCCTCTAGACCCTTTTGGTTCTGTAGTTCCTTTTAGTCCTCTAGACCCTGTTGGTTCTGTTGTTCCTGTTCGTCCTCTATACCATGTTGGTTCTGTAGTTCCTGTTAGTCCTCTAGACCCTGTTGGTTCTGTACTTCCTTTTAGTCCTCTAGACCCTGTTGGTTCTGTAGTTCCTATTAGTCCTCTATACCCTGTTGGTTCTTTAGTTCCTGTTAGTCCTATATACCCTGTTGGTTCTTTAGTTCCTGTTAGTCCTCTAGACCCTGTTGGTTCTGTAGTTCCTATTAGTCCTCTATACCCTGTTGGTTCTGTAGTTCCTATTAGTCCTCTATACCCTGTTGGTTCTTTAGTTCCTGTTAGTCCTATATACCCTGTTGGTTCTGTAGTTCCTGTTAGTCCTCTAGACCCTGTTGGTTCTGTAGTTCCTATTAGTCCTCAATACCCTGTTGGTTCTGTAGTTCCTATTAGTCCTCTAGACCCTGTTGGTTCTGTAGTTCCTTGCAGTCCTCTATACCCTGTTGGGACTGTAGTTACTGTTAGTCATTTGGACCCTGTTGGTTCTTTAGTTCCTCTTAGTCCTCTATACCCTGTTGGGACTGTAGTTCCAGTTAGTCCTCTATACCCTGTTGGTTCCGTAGGTCCTGTTAGTCCTCTATACCATGTTGGTTCTGTAGTTCCTGTTAGTCCTCTAGACCCTTTTGGTTCTGTAGTTCCTGTTCGTCCTCTATACCATGTTGGTTCTGTAGTTCCTGTTAGTCCTCTATACCCTGTTGGTTCTGTAGTTCCAGTTAGTCCTCTATACCCTGTTGGTTCTGTAGTTCCTGTTAGTCCTCTAGACCCTGTTGGTTCTGTAGCTCCTTAGTCCTCTATACCCTGTTAGTTCTGTAGTTCCTCTTAGTCCTCTATACCCTGTTAGTTCTGTAGTTCCTGTTAGTCCTCTATACCCTGTTGGTTCTGTAGTTCCTGTTAGTCCTCTAGACCCTGTTGGTTCTGTAGTTCCTGTTAGCCTTCTATACCATGTTGGTTCTGTAGTTCCTGTTAGTCCTCTAGACACTGTTGGTTCTGTAGTTCCTGTTAGTCCTCTAGACCCTGTTGGTTCTGTAGTTCCTGTTAGTCCTCTATACCCTGTTGGTTCTGTAGTTCCTGTTAGTCCTCTATACCATGTTGGTTCTGTAGTTCCTGTTAGTCCTCTAGACCTTGTTGGTTCTGTAGTTCCTGTTAGTCCTCTAGACCCTGTTGGTTCTGTAGTTCCAGTTACTCCTCTAGACCCTGTTGGTTCTGTAGTTTCTTTTCGTCCTCTATACCCTGTTGGTTCTGCAGTTCCTGTTAGTCCTCTAGACCCTTTTGGTTCTGTAGTTCCTGTTAGTCCTCTATACACTGTTGGTTCTGTAGTTCCTGTTAGTCCTCTAGACCTTGTTGGTTCTGTAGTTCCTGTTAGTCCTCTAGACTCTGTTGGTTCTGTAGTTCCTCTTAGTCCTCTATTCCCTGTTGGTTCTGTAGTTCCTGTTAGTCCTCTATACCATGTTGGTTCTGTAGTTCCTGTTAGTCCTCTAGACCCTTTTGGTTCTGTAGTTCCTTTTAGTCCTCTAGACCCTGTTGGTTCTGTAGTTCCTCTTAGTCCTCCATACCCTGTTAGGACTGTAGTTCCAGTTAGTCCTCTATACCCTGTTGGTTCCGTAGCTCCTTTTAGTCCTCTATACCATGTTGGTTCTGTAGTTCCTGTTAGTCCTCTAGACTCTGTTGGTTCTGTAGTTCCTCTTAGTCCTCTAGACCCTGTTGGTTCTGTAGTTCCTCTTAGTCCTCTATTCCCTGTTGGTTCTGTAGTTCCTGTTAGTCCTCTATACCATGTTGGTTCTGTAGTTCCTGTTAGTCCTCTATACCATGTTGGTTCTGTAGTTCCTGTTAGTCCTCTATACCCTGTTGGTTCTGTAGTTCCTGTTAGTCCTCTAGACCCTTTTGGTTCTGTAGTTCCTGTTAGTCCTCTATACACTGTTGGTTCTGTAGTTCCTGTTAGTCGTCTAGACCCTTTTGGTTCTGTAGTTCCTTTTAGTCCTCTAGACCCTGATGGTTCTGTAGATCCTGTTAGTCCTCTAGACCCTGTTGGTTCTGTAGTTCCTCTTAGTCCTCCATACCCTGTTAGGACTGTAGTTCCAGTTAGTCCTCTATACCCTGTTGGTTCCGTAGCTCCTTTTAGTCCTCTATACCATGTTGGTTCTGTAGTTCCTGTTAGTCCTCTAGACCCTTTTGGTTCTGTAGTTCCTTTTAGTCCTCTAGACCCTGTTGGTTCTGTAGTTCCTGTTCGTCCTCTAGACCCTGTTGGTTCTGTAGTTCCTGTTAGTCCTCTATACCCTGTTGGTTCTGTAGTTCCTGTTAGTCCTCTATACCATGTTGGTTCTGTAGTTCCTGTTAGTCCTCTATACCCTTTTGGTTCTGTAGCTCCTGTTAGTCCTCTAGACCCTTTTGGTTCTGTAGTTCCTTTTAGTCCTCTAGACCCTGTTGGTTCTGTAGTTCCTGTTCGTCCTCTATACCATGTTGGTTCTGTAGTTCCTGTTAGTCCTCTAGACCCTGTTGGTTCTGTACTTCCTGTTAGTCCTCTAGACCTTGTTGGTTCTGTAGTTCCAGTTAGTCCTCTATACCCTGTTGGTTCTTTAGTTCCTGTTAGTCCTATATATCCTGTTGGTTCTTTAGTTCCTGTTAGTCCTATATACCCTGTTGGTTCTTTAGTTCCTTGCAGTCCTCTATACCCTGTTGGGACTGTAGTTCCAGTTAGTCCTCTATACCCTGTTGGTTCCGTAGGTCCTGTTAGTCCTCTATACCATGTTGGTTCTGTAGTTCCTGTTAGTCCTCTAGACCCTTTTGGTTCTGTAGTTCCTGTTCGTCCTCTATACCCTGTTGGTTCTTTAGTTCCTGTTAGTCCTCTAGACCCTGTTGGTTCTGTAGTTCCTATTAGTCCTCTATACCCTGTTGGTTCTGTAGTTCCAGTTAGTCCTCTAGACCCTGTTGGTTCTGTAGTTCCTTGCAGTCCTCTATACCCATTTGGGACTGTAGTTACTGTTAGTCATTTGGACCCTGTTGGTTCTGTAGTTCCTCTTAGTCCTCTATACCCTGTTGGTTCCGTAGGTCCTGTTAGTCCTCTATACCATGTTGGTTCTGTAGTTCCTGTTAGTCCTCTAGACCCTTTTGGTTCTGTAGTTCCTTTTAGTCCTCTAGACCCTGTTGGTTCTGTAGTTCCTGTTCGTCCTCTATACCATGTTGGTTCTGTAGTTCCTGTTAGTCCTCTAGACCCTGTTGGTTCTGTAGTTCCTGTTAGTCCTCTATACCCTGTTGGTTCTGTAGTTCCTGTTAGTCCTCTAGACCTTGTTGGTTCTGTAGTTCCTGTTAGTCCTCTAGACCCTGTTGGTTCTGTAGTTCCTGTTAGTCCTCTAGACCTTGTTGGTTCTGTAGTTCCTGTTAGTCCTCTAGACCATGTTGGTTCTGTAGTTCCTGTTCGTCCTCTATACCATGTTGGTTCTGTAGTTCCTGTTAGTCCTCTAGACCTTGTTGGTTCTGTAGTTCCAGTTACTCCTCTAGACCCTGTTGGTTCTGTAGTTCCTGTTAGTCCTCTAGACCTTGTTGGTTCTGTAGTTCCTGTTAGTCCTCTAGACCATGTTGGTTCTGTAGTTCCTGTTCGTCCTCTATACCATGTTGGTTCTGTAGTTCCTGTTAGTCCTCTAGACCTTGTTGGTTCTGTAGTTCCAGTTACTCCTCTAGACTCTGTTGGTTCTGTAGTTCCTCTTAGTCCTCTATACCCTGTTGGTTCTGTAGTTCCTGTTAGTCCTCTATACCATCTTGGTTCTGTAGTTCCTGTTAGTCCTCTATACCATGTTGGTTCTGTAGTTCCTGTTAGTCCTCTATACCCTGTTGGTTCTGTAGTTCCTGTTAGTCCTCTAGACCCTTTTGGTTCTGTAGTTCCTATTAGTCCCCTAGACCCTGTTGGTTCTTTAGTTCCTGTTAGTCCTATATACCCTGTTTGTTCTTTAGTTCCTGTTAGTCCTCTATACCCTGTTGGGACTGTAGTTCCAGTTAGTCCTCTATACCCTGTTGGTTCCGTAGGTCCTGTTAGTCCTCCATACCATTTTGGTTCTGTAGTTCCAGTTACTCCTCTAGACTCTGTTGGTTCTGTAGTTCCTCTTAGTCCTCTATACCATGTTTGGACTGTAGTTCCAATTATTCCTCTAGACCTTGTTGGTTCTGTAGTTCCTGTTAGTCCTCTAGACCCTGTTGGTTCTGTAGTTCCTGTTAGTCCTCTAGACTCTGTTGGTTCTGTAGTTCCTCTTAGTCCTCTATACCATGTTTGGACTGTAGTTCCAATTATTCCTCTAGACCCTGTTGGTTCTGTAGTTCCTGTTAGTCCTCTAGACCCTGTTGGTTCTGTAGTTCCTGTTAGTCCTCTATACCCTGTTGGGACTGTCGTTCCTGTGTCCACAGAGCTGGGACGTCCCATCGCATCTGGTCTTCTTCCAGCTGGACCGCTTCCTGATAAGACTGCACAGAATTGAGGTATCCCACGTCAACCCTGAACCTGAACCCAGAAGACCCTACCCTAACCCCGTCCCCTCCTGCAGGAGGTACTGTCTTTCTGTCTCCAGGTGTACCAGCTGGATCAGACGGTTCTCTGTGGTGTCAGGAGCACCATGTGGACGGATGCAGTCCACAAGGTCCATCAGGACTTTCTGCTTCACGTGAGGCAGCTTTCTGCCTGTAGCTGTGACCCGACAGACCTTGAAGACCAGGTGAGACCAGCAGGTAAGATCAGCTGATGTGTGAACTGTCTCTGGTCTATGAGCTGCTCTTCTTCCCCTCAGAACTTTAAGGAGAACTTGAATCAGTTCCTGGCCCAGGTGTTGGGCCTAGAGACCAGGCTGGTGTCGGTGCTGAGCAGGGCCCTGGAGGATTGCTGCGAGGCTTCATCTGCAGCCAAGGTACTGGTCTGGTACTGGTCCAGATTTGCACAGATCCCCTCTAAACTGGTTTGACCCGCTGTTTTCAAGCTTTTGCAGATGTTTGGGTTCATCCTGGACCGACCTCTGATCCAGAATCAGTTGCACCCTCACCTGAACCGACTGGTTAGGAAGATCCAGATAGAACTGGATCAAGTTGAGCTGCAGTTCTACAGTCAGAAAGACAACTTAGAAATGTTTTGCCGGTTTCGTTCGTCAGCTGCAGTTGGCCTCTGGTGGATTCAACAGCTCCTCCAGAGAACCGGAGCCGCTCTGAATAACTACCAGACTTTCCAGAACTTGTAAGACCTGCACACACTGACACCACGGACCAGACAGAATAGGCTGCTGGACTTTGTATGTGTTTTAGGTACCTTGACTTGGCCGAGGCCCAGCTGGTCTTAGTCAGGTTCAGACAGATCGTGGTTCTTCTGCTGGACTTCAGAGACAGAGTGAAGTCCGACTGGAGGTCTCAGCTGGACACTGACTGCAGGTTTATGGAGAAACTTCCTCTGATCCGAACCACGGGTTCGGGACTGCTGGAGGTTAGCTGCAGTCACAGGGTGGGTAACAGACTCTGCAGACTCCGCCCACCCATCACATATAGGCTCCACCCACCCATCACCAGTAGACGCAGCCACCTGGCACCTGCAACATAGGGAAAGTGATGGTGTAAAACTGAGCCAGCAGGTTACTACTCCATTGAGCCAGTCATTTATCAGCTGACAGGTTTCCATTTGGATGTTATCTGGTAAAACTTTCGGTCAGCATCAGTAACCTGCCAGGTACCACGCGAAGAACGATGAGTTGTTTCTTGTCCTCTTGGACCTCCTGGTCTGTAGGTGGAGTCAGTGCTAAAAGGACTTAGGTATGTGGCCAGGAAAGGAAAAGCAGAGCTCTGCCCCAACATCGCTAAGCTCCTCCCCCACAGAGATGACATCACCCAGATTTACCTGAGACTGAGTCACATGGTGTCCTGCTACAACCAGGTGTGTCCTCTCACACCAATCCTGAAGCTGATCCAGGTCCAGGTGAGGGTCATGTCCTAAGTGGTCTTCCTGCAGGTGTTCAGAGACATTCTGCCGGTTGAGCGTCCTCTGATCCAGGACCAGCTGCAGGACCTGAACCAGACCCTGAACCAGCTGCAGAAGAAAACCTGGAGCTCTGAATGTAACTCATCACCTGTAACGTCACTTGACATCACGTGAAAGCATGTCACCTTACATCAAACCGTCGTTTGGTCTGGAATGAGTGAATAGTCTGACAGAGGGACCTGGCCAGGTCTTCACCAGGAACTGAAGGTTGACTTGGTTTCATTTCCCTCAGACCTGGTTCTGGAGTGGTTCACTAACATAACAGCACCACATAGAGCCTCCAGTAAAACCAGGAGGTCCCTGCCCTCTGATCCTGGTCTGGTCTGGTGCCACTCTGGTCTCGGTCTACTTTAGTCTCAGTCTGATCCTGGTCTAGATCTTATACCTTATCTTTTATACTTATTTATATACCTGTCTACCTGTCCAGGTGTGGATCAGCTACAGATCGACACGGTCTTGATTTTCTGCTGCACTCTTAGACAGACGAGAACCCACATGGATGCCATGACAACAATTACTCAGGTAAGTTAAGCCCCACCCCTCTGCCAGTCAAGGGCTCTGTCCCAGTTCAAGTTCTGCACACCTCCAGGTCTACAGACTACATAGACTACCATGTGGCCTACAGACTACATAGACTACCATGTGGTCTACACACTACATAGACTACCAGGTGGCCTACAGACTACATAGACTACCAGGTGGCCTACACACTACATAGACTACCAGGTGGCCTACAGACTACATAGACTACCAGGTGGCCTACATACTACATAGACTACCAGGTGGCGTACAGACTACATAGACTACCAGTTGGTCTACAGACTACATAGACTACCAGGTGGTCTATAGACTACATAGACTACCAGGTGGCCTACAGACTACATAGACTACCAGGTGGTCTATAGACTACATAGACTACCAGGTGGCCTACAGACTACATAGACTACCAGGTGGCCTACAGACTACATAGACTACCAGGTCTACAGACTACATAGACTACCAGGTGGCCTACATAGACTACCAGGTGTTCTACAGACTACATAGACTACCAGGTCTACAGACTACATAGACTACCAGGTCAACAGACTACATAGACTACCAGGTGGCCTACAGACTACATAGACTACCAGGTGGTCTACAGACTACATAGACTACCAGGTGGTCTACAGACTACATAGACCACCAGGTGGCCTACAGACTACATAGACTACCAGGTCTACAGACTACATAGACTACCAGGTGGCCTACAGACTACATAGACTACCAGGTGGTCTACAGACTACATAGACTACCAGGTGGCCTACAGACTACATAGACTACCAGGTCAACAGACTATATAGACTACCAGGTGGCCTACAGACTACATAGACTACCAGGTGGCCTACAGACTACATAGACTACCAGGTCAACAGACTACATAGACTACCAGGTGTTCTACAGACTACATAGACTACCAGGTCTACAGACTACATAGACTACCAGGTGGCCTACATAGACTACCAGGTGTTCTACAGACTACATAGACTACCAGGTGGCCTACAGACTACATAGACTACCAGGTCTACAGACTACATAGACTACCAGGTGGCCTACATAGACTACCAGGTCAACAGACTACATAGACTACCAGGTGGTCTATAGACTACATAGACTACCAGGTCTACAGACTACATAGACTACCAGGTGTTCTACAGACTACATAGACTACCAGGTCTACAGACTACATAGACTACCAGGTGTTCTACAGACTACATAGACTACCAGGTCAACAGACTATATAGACTACCAGGTGGCCTACAGACTACATAGACTACCAGGTGGCCTACAGACTACATAGACTACCAGGTCAACAGACTACATAGACTACCAGGTGGCCTACAGACTACATAGACTACCAGTTGGTCTACAGACTACATAGACTACCAGGTCAACAGACTACATAGACTACCAGGTGGCCTACAGACTACATAGACTACCAGTTGGTCTACAGACTACAAAGACTACCAGGTGGCCTACATAGACTACCAGGTGTTCTACAGACTACATAGACTACCAGGTCTACAGACTACATAGACTACCAGGTGGCCTACAGACTACATAGACTACCAGGTCAACAGACTACATAGACTACCAGGTCTACAGACTACATAGACTACCAGGTGGCCTACAGACTACATAGACTACCAGGTCAACAGACTACATAGACTACCAGGTGTTCTACAGACTACATAGACTACCAGGTCTACAGACTACATAGACTACCAGGTGGCCTACATAGACTACCAGGTGTTCTACAGACTACATAGACTACCAGGTGGCCTACAGACTACATAGACTACCAGGTCTACAGACTACATAGACTACCAGGTGGCCTACATAGACTACCAGGTCAACAGACTACATAGACTACCAGGTGGTCTATAGACTACATAGACTACCAGGTCTACAGACTACATAGACTACCAGGTGTTCTACAGACTACATAGACTACCAGGTCTACAGACTACATAGACTACCAGGTGTTCTACAGACTACATAGACTACCAGGTCTACAGACTACATAGACTACCAGGTGGTCTACAGACTACATAGACTACCAGGTGGTCTACAGACTACATAGACTACCAGGTGGTCTACAGACTACATAGACTACCAGGTGTTCTATAGACTACATAGACTACCAGGTGGTCAGTAGACTACATAGACTACCAGGTCTACAGACTACATAGACTACCAGGTGGTCTATAGACTACATAGACTACCAGGTCTACAGACTACATAGACTACCAGGTGGTCTACAGACTACATAGACTACCAGGTCTACAGACTACATAGACTACCAGGTGGTCTACAGACTACATAGACTACCAGGTCTACAGACTACATAGACTACAAGGTGGTCTACAGACTACATAGACTACCAGGTCTAAAAACTACATAGACTACCAGGTGGTCTACAGACTACATAGACTACCAGGTGGTCTATAGACTACATAGACTACCAGGTCTACAGACTATATAGACTACCAGGTGGTCTACAGACTACATAGATTACCATGTGGTCTACAGACTACATAGACTACCAGGTGGCCTACAGACTACATAGACTACCAGGTCTACAGACTACATAGACCACCAGGTCTAAAAACTACATAGACTACCAGGTGGTCTATAGACTACATAGACTACCAGGTCTACATACTACATAGACTACCAGGTGGTCTACAGACTACATAGACGACCAGGTGGTCTACAGACTACATAGACTACCAGGTGGTCTACAGACTACATAGACTACCAGGTGGCCTACAGACTTACAGACTACATAGACTACCAGGTGGTCTATAGACTACATAGACTACCAGGTCTACAGACTACATAGACTACCAGGTGGTCTACAGACTACATAGACTACCAGGTCTACAGACTACATAGACTACCAGGTGGTCTACAGACTACATAGACTACCAGGTCTACAGACTACATAGACTACCAGGTGGTCTATAGACTACATAGACTACCAGGTCTACAGACTACATAGACTACCAGGTGGCCTACAGACTTACAGACTACATAGACTACCAGGTGGTCCATAGACTACCAGGTCTACAGACTACATAGACTACCAGGTGGTCTATAGACCACATAGACTACCAGGTCTACAGACTACATAGACTACCAGGTGGTCCATAGACTACCAGGTCTACAGACTACATAGACTACCAGGTGGTCTATAGACCACATAGACTACCAGGTCTACATACTACATAGACTACCAGGTGGTCTACAGACTACATAGACTACCAGGTGGTCTACAGACTACATAGACTACCAGGTGGTCTACAGACTACATAGACTACCAGGTGGTCTATAGACTACATAGACTACCAGGTCTACAGACTACATAGACTACCAGGTGGCCTACAGACTTACAGACTACATAGACTACCAGGTGGTCTATAGACTACATAGACTACCAGGTCTACAGACTACATAGACTACCAGGTGGTCTACAGACTACATAGACTACCAGGTGGTCTACAGACTACATAGACTACCAGGTGGTCTACAGACTACATAGACTACCAGGTGGCCTACAGACTTACAGACTACATAGACTACCAGGTGGTCTATAGACTACATAGACTACCAGGTCTACAGACTACATAGACTACCAGGTGGCCTACAGACTACATAGACTACCAGGTCTACAGACTACATAGACCACCAGGTCTAAAAACTACATAGACTACCAGGTGGTCTATAGACTACATAGACTACCAGGTCTACATACTACATAGACTACCAGGTGGTCTACAGACTACATAGACTACCAGGTCTACAGACTACATAGACTACCAGGTCTACAGACTACATAGACCACCAGGTCTAAAAACTACATAGACTACCAGGTGGTCTATAGACTACATAGACTACCAGGTCTACAGACTACATAGACTACCAGGTGGTCTACAGACTACATAGACGACCAGGTGGTCTACAGACTACATAGACTACCAGGTGGTCTACAGACTACATAGACTACCAGGTGGCCTACAGACTTACAGACTACATAGACTACCAGGTGGTCTATAGACTACATAGACTACCAGGTCTACAGACTACATAGACTACCAGGTGGTCTACAGACTACATAGACTACCAGGTCTACAGACTACATAGACTACCAGGTGGTCTACAGACTACATAGACTACCAGGTCTACAGACTACATAGACTACCAGGTGGTCTATAGACTACATAGACTACCAGGTCTACAGACTACATAGACTACCAGGTGGCCTACAGACTTACAGACTACATAGACTACCAGGTGGTCCATAGACTACCAGGTCTACAGACTACATAGACTACCAGGTGGTCTATAGACCACATAGACTACCAGGTCTACAGACTACATAGACTACCAGGTGGTCTATAGACTACATAGACTACCAGGTCTACATACTACATAGACTACCAGGTGGTCTACAGACTACATAGACTACCAGGTGGTCTACAGACTACATAGACTACCAGGTGGTCTACAGACTACATAGACTACCAGGTGGTCTATAGACTACATAGACTACCAGGTCTACAGACTACATAGACTACCAGGTGGCCTACAGACTTACAGACTACATAGACTACCAGGTGGTCTATAGACTACATAGACTACCAGGTCTACAGACTACATAGACTACCAGGTGGTCTACAGACTACATAGACTACCAGGTGGTCCATAGACTACCAGGTCTACAGACTACATAGACTACCAGGTGGTCTATAGACCACATAGACTACCAGGTCTACATACTACATAGACTACCAGGTGGTCTACAGACTACATAGACTACCAGGTGGTCTACAGACTACATAGACTACCAGGTGGTCTACAGACTACATAGACTACCAGGTGGTCTATAGACTACATAGACTACCAGGTCTACAGACTACATAGACTACCAGGTGGCCTACAGACTTACAGACTACATAGACTACCAGGTGGTCTATAGACTACATAGACTACCAGGTCTACAGACTACATAGACTACCAGGTGGTCTACAGACTACATAGACTACCAGGTGGTCTACAGACTACATAGACTACCAGGTGGTCTACAGACTACATAGACTACCAGGTGGCCTACAGACTTACAGACTACATAGACTACCAGGTGGTCTATAGACTACATAGACTACCAGGTCTACAGACTACATAGACTACCAGGTGGCCTACAGACTACATAGACTACCAGGTCTACAGACTACATAGACCACCAGGTCTAAAAACTACATAGACTACCAGGTGGTCTATAGACTACATAGACTACCAGGTCTACATACTACATAGACTACCAGGTGGTCTACAGACTACATAGACTACCAGGTCTACAGACTACATAGACTACCAGGTCTACAGACTACATAGACCACCAGGTCTAAAAACTACATAGACTACCAGGTGGTCTATAGACTACATAGACTACCAGGTCTACAGACTACATAGACTACCAGGTGGTCTACAGACTACATAGACGACCAGGTGGTCTACAGACTACATAGACTACCAGGTGGTCTACAGACTACATAGACTACCAGGTGGCCTACAGACTTACAGACTACATAGACTACCAGGTGGTCTATAGACTACATAGACTACCAGGTCTACAGACTACATAGACTACCAGGTGGTCTACAGACTACATAGACTACCAGGTCTACAGACTACATAGACTACCAGGTGGTCTACAGACTACATAGACTACCAGGTCTACAGACTACATAGACTACCAGGTGGTCTATAGACTACATAGACTACCAGGTCTACAGACTACATAGACTACCAGGTGGCCTACAGACTTACAGACTACATAGACTACCAGGTGGTCCATAGACTACCAGGTCTACAGACTACATAGACTACCAGGTGGTCTATAGACCACATAGACTACCAGGTCTACAGACTACATAGACTACCAGGTGGTCTATAGACTACATAGACTACCAGGTCTACATACTACATAGACTACCAGGTGGTCTACAGACTACATAGACTACCAGGTGGTCTACAGACTACATAGACTACCAGGTGGTCTACAGACTACATAGACTACCAGGTGGTCTATAGACTACATAGACTACCAGGTCTATAGACTACATAGACTACCAGGTGGCCTACAGACTTACAGACTACATAGACTACCAGGTGGTCTATAGACTACATAGACTACCAGGTCTACAGACTACATAGACTACCAGGTGGTCTACAGACTACATAGACTACCAGGTGGTCTACAGACTACATAGACTACCAGGTGGTCTACAGACTACATAGACTACCAGGTGGCCTACAGACTTACAGACTACATAGACTACCAGGTGGTCTATAGACTACATAGACTACCAGGTCTACAGACTACATAGACTACCAGGTGGTCTACAGACTACATAGACTACCAGGTCTACAGACTACATAGACTACCAGGTCTACAGACTACATAGACTACCAGGTCTACAGACTACATAGACTACCAGGTGGCCTACAGACTTACAGACTACATAGACTACCAGGTGGTCTATAGACTACATAGACTACCAGGTCTACAGACTACATAGACTACCAGGTGGTCTACAGACTACATAGACTACCAGGTCTACAGACTACATAGACTACCAGGTCTACAGACTACATAGACTACCAGGTCTACAGACTACATAGACTACCAGGTCTACAGACTACATAGACTACCAGGTCTACAGACTACATAGACTACCAGGTGGTCGACAGACGGTACCAGCTTGGGCCGCCAGCTGCTCGAGCCTCGGGGTTCTCCGGGCCTTCCTCTTTCCTATGTGTGGGAGGGGTCACATTGTGTGGGAGGGGGTCACATTGTGTGGGAGGGGTCACATTGTGTGGGAGGGGGTCACATTGTGTGGGAGGGGGTCACATTGTGTGGGAGGGGTCACATTGTGTGGGAGGGGGTCACATTGTGTGGGAGGGGGTCACATTGTGTGGGAGGGGTCACATTGGCATGATCACTCTTCTCTGAACACGTTCCACTCTGTATGTTCTGCATGTTACAGTCACTGAGTCGCCTGCAGGTTAATTTACTAACAGCAGCTGGTTTTCTTCCTGTGTGTCTGATCTAGCTTGTGAGCTCTGGGTTTTCCTGATAGTTGATGGCTTCGTCCTCCCGCAGGGGGAACATGACTCTAGTGTGTATAGGTGTATGGATGTGTGTATGTAGGTTGTTCTCTTTTTCAATCCTTATTTTTCCTTTCGCTCTACAAGTTGTTTTCTGTTTTCTCTTCTTTTTGATTCTCTTTCTGTCCCTCTTCTGTCCTCTCCAGTCCGGTCCAGCAGTACAAACTTTGTTATGCAAACAATTCTGCAAAATAAATAGAAAAATAAAATTAAAATCCAGAATATCAAGGGGAGCATTATATCTATGATGCTTCCCTTGACAAAGTAAATTTGTCCAGCAGAACACAGCATCCAGAAAATCCATTTTGCCTTCTTAAATGCTGGACAAGACAAAAAAAAAAAGGATTGCTCAGAAGCTCAGGTGTACTGCTGTCTGTGCAGGAATGGGCGGAGCTTGACCTGCTACAGCGGTCACATGACTATCTTCTGGAGGGCGGAGTTCCAGAGCACACCCGCAGTCAGATCAGGGAGGGGGGGCAACAGCTGCTGATGCTGATTCAGGTAACACCGACACACCTGCAGGGCATCAGTAGAATGGTGTCCTCATGCTGAACTCACTTCTCACCTGGTCGCAGGTAAACAGGAGTCTGTACGAAGCCGAGGAGTCCTCTGAGGATTGGAATCAGTATCTGGACCACATAGATAATCACGTCCAAGATGGACTGTTCCAGCTACTGCACAGAGCGCTTCACTTCCTGTCTGACAGCATGAACCCACAGGTAGACCTGCACTGTAGTCTATAAACCCACAGGTAGACCTGCACTGTAGTCTATAAACCCACAGGTAGACCCGCACTGTAGTCTATAAACCCACAGGTAGACCTGCACTGTAGTCTATAAACCCACAGGTAGACCCGCACTGTAGTCTATAAACCCACAGGTAGACCTGCACTGTAGTCTATAAACCCACAGGTAGACCCGCACTGTAGTCTATAAACCCACAGGTAGACCCGCACTGTAGTCTATAAACCCACAGGTAGACCTGCACTGTAGTCTATAAACCCACAGGTAGACCTGCACTGTAGTCTATAAACCCACAGGTAGACCTGCACTGTAGTCTATAAACCCACAGGTAGACCCGCACTGTAGTCTATAAACCCACAGGTAGACCTGCACTGTAGTCTATAAACCCACAGGTAGACCTGCACTGTAGTCTATAAACCCACAGGTAGACCCGCACTGTAGTCTATAAACCCACAGGTAGACCCGCACTGTAGTCTATAAACCCACAGGTAGACCTGCACTGTAGTCTATAAACCCACAGGTAGACCTGCACTGTAGTCTATAAACCCACAGGTAGACCTGCACTGTAGTCTATAAACCCACAGGTAGACCTGCACTGTAGTCTATAAACCCACAGGTAGACCTGCACTGTAGTCTATAAACCCACAGGTAGACCCGCACTGTAGTCTATAAACCCACAGGTAGACCCGCACTGTAGTCTATAAACCCACAGGTAGACCCGCACTGTAGTCTATAAACCCACAGGTAGACCTGCACTGTAGTCTATAAACCCACAGGTAGACCTGCACTGTAGTCTATAAACCCACAGGTAGACCTGCACTGTAGTCTATAAACCCACAGGTAGACCCGCACTGTAGTCTATAAACCCACAGGTAGACCCGCACTGTAGTCTATAAACCCACAGGTAGACCCGCACTGTAGTCTATAAACCCACAGGTAGACCCGCACTGTAGTCTATAAACCCACAGGTAGACCCGCACTGTAGTCTATAAACCCACAGGTAGACCCGCACTGTAGTCTATAAACCCACAGGTAGACCCGCACTGTAGTCTATAAACCCACAGGTAGACCCGCACTGTAGTCTATAAACCCACAGGTAGACCCGCACTGTAGTCTATAAACCCACAGGTAGACCCGCACTGTAGTCTATAAACCCACAGGTAGACCCGCACTGTAGTCTATAAACCCACAGGTAGACCTGCACTGTAGTCTATAAACCCACAGGTAGACCCGCACTGTAGTCTATAAACCCACAGGTAGACCCGCACTGTAGTCTATAAACCCACAGGTAGACCCGCACTGTAGTCTATAAACCCACAGGTAGACCCGCACTGTAGTCTATAAACCCACAGGTAGACCCGCACTGTAGTCTATAAACCCACAGGTAGACCCGCACTGTAGTCTATAAACCCACAGGTAGACCCGCACTGTAGTCTATAAACCCACAGGTAGACCTGCACTGTAGTCTATAAACCCACAGGTAGACCCGCACTGTAGTCTATAAACCCACAGGTAGACCCGCACTGTAGTCTATAAACCCACAGGTAGACCCGCACTGTAGTCTATAAACCCACAGGTAGACCCGCACTGTAGTCTATAAACCCACAGGTAGACCCGCACTGTAGTCTATAAACCCACAGGTAGACCTGCACTGTAGTCTATAAACCCACAGGTAGACCCGCACTGTAGTCTATAAACCCACAGGTAGACCCGCACTGTAGTCTATAAACCCACAGGTAGACCCGCACTGTAGTCTATAAACCCACAGGTAGACCCGCACTGTAGTCTATAAACCCACAGGTAGACCTGCACTGTAGTCTATAAACCCACAGGTAGACCCGCACTGTAGTCTATAAACCCACAGGTAGACCCGCACTGTAGTCTATAAACCCACAGGTAGACCCGCACTGTAGTCTATAAACCCACAGGTAGACCCGCACTGTAGTCTATAAACCCACAGGTAGACCTGCACTGTAGTCTATAAACCCACAGGTAGACCCGCACTGTAGTCTATAAACCCACAGGTAGACCCGCACTGTAGTCTATAAACCCACAGGTAGACCTGCACTGTAGTCTATAAACCCACAGGTAGACCCGCACTGTAGTCTATAAACCCACAGGTAGACCCGCACTGTAGTCTATAAACCCACAGGTAGACCTGCACTGTAGTCTATAAACCCACAGGTAGACCTGCACTGTAGTCTATAAACCCACAGGTAGACCCGCACTGTAGTCTATAAACCCACAGGTAGACCCGCACTGTAGTCTATAAACCCACAGGTAGACCCGCACTGTAGTCTATAAACCCACAGGTAGACCCGCACTGTAGTCTATAAACCCACAGGTAGACCCGCACTGTAGTCTATAAACCCACAGGTAGACCCGCACTGTAGTCTATAAACCCACAGGTAGACCCGCACTGTAGTCTATAAACCCACAGGTAGACCCGCACTGTAGTCTATAAACCCACAGGTAGACCTGCACTGTAGTCTATAAACCCACAGGTAGACCCGCACTGTAGTCTATAAACCCACAGGTAGACCCGCACTGTAGTCTATAAACCCACAGGTAGACCCGCACTGTAGTCTATAAACCCACAGGTAGACCCGCACTGTAGTCTATAAACCCACAGGTAGACCCGCACTGTAGTCTATAAACCCACAGGTAGACCCGCACTGTAGTCTATAAACCCACAGGTAGACCTGCACTGTAGTCTATAAACCCACAGGTAGACCTGCACTGTAGTCTATAAACCCACAGGTAGACCTGCACTGTAGTCTATAAACCCACAGGTAGACCCGCACTGTAGTCTATAAACCCACAGGTAGACCTGCACTGTAGTCTATAAACCCACAGGTAGACCCGCACTGTAGTCTATAAACCCACAGGTAGACCTGCACTGTAGTCTATAAACCCACAGGTAGACCTGCACTGTAGTCTATAAACCCACAGGTAGACCTGCACTGTAGTCTATAAACCCACAGGTAGACCCGCACTGTAGTGTGCGTGTGTGTGTGTGTGTGTGTGTGAGTGTGTATCTGTGTGTGCGTGTCTATCTGTGTGTGCTTGAATGTGTGTGTGCGCGTGCGTGTGTGTGTGTGTGTGCAGACCTGCGGCCCCCCCCTGCTGGAGGTCCGTCTGCAGCTGCAGGAAACAGGAAGTGTGTTTGCTCCTCGGCTGGACGGCGGTCTGTCAGACTTCCTGAAGACGACCATCAGGAAGCTTCACGCCGCGGCCGCCGTCCTGCCCAGGATCTCCAGGAGGCGCCATGGCAACTACCAGGTGAGCCTCGTCCTGACATGATGGAGACGTTGTGGCTCAGCTTCACCTTCTGCTGCTCATCTGTGTGCAGGTGCTGCTGCAGCAGAACCCAGTCCTCTGTTCCCTGGAACAGGAAGTGATGCGCGGGCTGCTGCAGGTGAGGGAGGAGGCAGAACACCTGAGAGCCGGACTAGAACGGTTCTCTCACCTGTGGCAGAGCGACCGGACGGCCGTGTTCCAGGAGTTCCTGACCTACGGCCGGCAGCTGGCACCGGATGAGCTGGAGGCAGTCCAGACTCCCCCCACCCTGAACGACTTTCTCAGGGAGGTTAGTCACCTGTCCTCACCTGCTGTCTCTGTGTGTGTGTGTGTGTGTGTGTGTGTGTGTGTGTGTGTGTGTGGTGGGGGTTTCATTAATGACTAAATAATATCTAAGGTTGCAGAACGTTAATGTTGCAAGAACAGGAAGGGGCTCTCACCCTGCTGCCGCAGCTCACACTTCCTCTGAAGCCGGGAGAGTTACTGGTCCCAGTTAGAGTTACTGGTCCCAGTTAGTTACTGGTCCCAGTTAGAGTTACTGGTCCCAGTTAGTTACTGGTCCCAGTTAGAGTTACTGGTCCCAGTTAGAGTTACTGGTCCCAGTTAGTTACTGGTCCCAGTTAGTTACTGGTCCCAGTTAGAGTTACTGGTCCCAGTTAGTTACTGGTCCCAGTTAGTTACTGGTCCCAGTTAGAGTTACTGGTCCCAGTTAGAGTTACTGGTCCCAGTTAGTTACTGGTCCCAGTTAGAGTTACTGGTCCCAGTTAGAGTTACTGGTCCCAGTTAGTTACTGGTCCCAGTTAGTTACTGGTCCCAGTTAGAGTTACTGGTCCCAGTTAGTTACTGGTCCCAGTTAGTTACTGGTCCCAGTTAGAGTTACTGGTCCCAGTTAGAGTTACTGGTCCCAGTTAGTTACTGGTCCCAGTTAGTTACTGGTCCCAGTTAGAGTTACTGGTCCCAGTTAGTTACTGGTCCCAGTTAGAGTTACTGGTCCCAGTTAGTTACTGGTCCCAGTTAGAGTTTCTGGTCCCAGTTAGTTACTGGTCCCAGTTAGAGTTTCTGGTCCCAGTTAGAGTTACTGGTCCCAGTTAGACTTTCTGGTCCCAGTTAGAGTTACTGGTCCCAGTTAGAGTTTCTGGTCCCAGTTAGACTTTCTGGTCCCAGTTAGAGTTACTGGTCCCAGTCATAGCTACTGGTCCCAGTTAGTTACTGGTCCCAGTTAGAGTTTCTGGTCCCAGTTAGTCACTGGTCCCAGTTAGTTACTGGTCCCAGTTAGAGTTTCTGGTCCCAGTTAGTTACTGGTCCCAGTCAGAGTTACTGGTCCCAGTTAGTTACTGGTCCCAGTTAGAGTTTCTGGTCCCAGTTAGAGTTACTGGTCCCAGTCAGAGTTACTGGTCCCAGTCAGTTACTGTTCCCAGTCAGAGCTACTGGTCCCAGTTAGAGTTACTGGTCCCAGTGAGTTACTGGTCCCAGTCAAAGCTACTGGTCCCAGTTAGAGTTACTGATCCCAGTTAGTTACTGATCCCAGTTAGTTACTGATCCCAGTTAGAGTTACTGGTCCCAGTTAGAGTTACTGGTCCTAGTTAGAGTTACTGGTCCCAGTTAGAGTTACTGGTCCCAGTTAGTTAGTGGTCCCAGTTAGTCACTGGTCCCAGTTAGTCACTGGTCCCAGTTAGTCACTGGTCCCAGTTAGAGTTACTGGTCCCAGTTAGAGTTTCTGGTCCCAGTTAGTTACTGGTCCCAGTTAGTTACTGGTCCCAGTTAGATTTACTGGTCCCAGTTAGATTTACTGGCCCCAGTTAGAATTACTGGCCCCAGTTAGTTACTGGTCCCAGTTAGAGTTACTGATCCCAGTCAGAGCTACTAGTCCCAGTTAGAGTTACTGGTCCCAGTTAGAGTTACTGGTCCCAGTTAGTTACTGGTCCCAGTTAGTCACTGGTCCCAGTTAGAGTTACTGGTCGCCGTTAGCTACTGGTCCCAGTTAGAGTTACTGGTCCCAGTCATTAATCCCAGTTAGTTACTGGTCCCAGTTAGTTACTGGTCCCAGTTAGAGTTACTGGTCCCAGTTAGTTAGTGGTCCCAGTTAGTTACTGGTCCCAGTTAGTCACTGGTCCCAGTTAGAGTTTCTGGTCCCAGTTAGAGTTACTGGTCCCAGTTAGAGTTACTGGTCCCAGTTAGTTAGTGGTCCCAGTTAGTCACTGGTCCCAGTTAGTTACTAGTCCCAGTCAGAGCTACTGGTCCCAGTTAGACTTACTGGTCCCAGTTACTTACTGGTCCCAGTTAGAGTTACTGGTCCCAGTTAGTTACTGGTCCCAGTTAGAGTTACTGGTCCCAGTCAGTTACTGTTCCCAGTCAGAGCTACTGGTCCCAGTTAGAGTTACTGGTCCCAGTTAGAGTTTCTGGTCCCAGTCATAGCTACTGGTCCCAGTTAGAGTTAGTGATCCCAGTTAGTTACTGATCCCAGTTAGAGTTACTGAACCCAGTTAGAGTTAGCAGTCCCAGTTAGTTACTGGTCCCAGTTAGACTTACTGGTCCCAGTCAGAGTTACTGGTCCCAGTTAGTTACTGATCCCAGTTAGAGTTTCTGGTCCCAGTTAGAGTTACTGGTCCCAGTTAGTTAGTGGTCCCAGTTAGTCACTGGTACCAGTTAGTTACTGGTCCCAGTTAGAGTTACTGGTCCCAGTTAGTTACTGATCCCAGTTAGAGTTACTGGTCCCAGTTAGAGTTAGCAGTCCCAGTTAGTTACTGGTCCCAGTTAGACTTACTGGTCCCAGTTAGTCACTGGTCCCAGTTAGAGTTACTAGTCCCAGTCAGAGCTTCTGGTCCCAGTTAGTTACTGGTCCCAGTTACTTACTGGTCCCAGTTAGAGTTACTGGTCCCAGTTAGTTCCTGGTCCCAGTTAGAGTTACTGGTCCCAGTTAGTTAGTGGTCCCAGTTACTCACTGGTCCCAGTTAGAGTTTCTGGTCCCAGTTAGACTTACTGGTCCCAGTTAGAGTTAGCAGTCCCAGTTAGAGTTACTGGTCGCCGTTAGTTACTGGTCCCAGTTAGTTAGTGGTCCCAGTTAGTCACTGGTCCCAGTTAGTTACTAGTCCCAGTCAGAGCTACTGGTCCCAGTTAGAGTTACTGGTCCCAGTTACTTACTGGTCCAAGTTAGAGTTACTGGTCCCAGTTAGTTCCTGGTCCCAGTTAGAGTTACTGGTCCCAGTTAGTTACTGGTCCCAGTTAGAGTTACTGGTCCCAGTGAGTTACTGGTCCCAGTTAGTTACTGGTCCCAGTTAGAGTTACTGGTCCCAGTGAGTTACTGGTCCCAGTCATAGCTACCTGTCCCAGTTAGAGTTACTGGTCCCAGTTAGTAACTGATCCCAGTTAGAGTTACTGGACCCAGTTAGAGTTAGCAGTCCCAGTTAGTTACTGGTCCCAGTGAGTTATTGTTGCCAGTCAGAGCTATTGGTCCCAGTTAGAGTTACTGGTCCCAGTTAGTTACTGATCCCAGTTAGAGTTACTGGTCCCAGTTAGAGTTAGCAGTCCCAGTTAGTTACTGGTCCCAGTTAGACTTACTGGTCCCAGTTAGACTTACTGGTCCCAGTTAGAGTTAGCAGTCCCAGTTAGAGTTAGCAGTCCCAGTTAGTTACTGGTCCCAGTTAGACTTACTGGTCCCAGTCAGAGTTACTGGTCCCAGTTAGAGTTACTGGTCCCAGTTAGTTACTGGTCCTAGTCAGAGTTACTGTTCCCAGTTAGTTACTAGTCCCAGTTAGAGTTACTGGTCCCAGTTAGGGTTACTGGTCCCAGTTAGAGTTACTCGTCCCAGTTACTGGTCCCAGTTAGTTACTGGTCCCAGTTAGAGTTACTGGTCCCAGTTAGAGTTACTGGTCCCAGTTAGTTACTGGTCCCAGTTAGTTACTGGTCCCAGTTAGATTTACTGGCCCCAGTTAGAATTACTGGCCCCAGTTAGTTACTGGTCCCAGTTAGAGTTACTGGTCCCAGTTAGAGTTACTGATCCCAGTCAGAGCTACTAGTCCCAGTTAGAGTTACTGGTCCCAGTTAGTCACTGGTCCCAGTTAGAGTTACTGGTCGCCGTTAGTTACTGGTCCCAGTTAGAGTTACTGGTCCCAGTTATTAATCCCAGTTAGTTAGTGGTCCCAGTTAGTTACCGGTCCCAGTGAGTTACTGGTCCCAGTGAGTTACTGGTCCCAGTGAGTTACTGTTCCCAGTCATAGCTACTGGTCCCAGTTAGAGTTACTGGTCCCAGTCATAGCTACTGGTCCCAGTTAGAGTTACTGGTCCCAGTTAGTTACTGATCCCAGTTAGAGTTACTGGTCCCAGTTAGAGTTTCTGGTCCCAGTTAGAGTTACTGGTCCCAGTTAGAGTTACTGGTCCCAGTTAGTTACTGGTCCCAGTTAGAGTTTCTGGTCCCAGTTAGAGTTACTGGTCCCAGTTAGTTACTGGTCCCAGTTAGTCACTGGTCCCAGTTAGTTACTGGTCCCAGTTAGTTACTGGTCCCAGTCAGAGTTACTGGTCCCAGTTAGTTACTGGTCCCAGTTAGAGTTTCTGGTCCCAGTTAGAGTTACTGGTCCCAGTCAGAGTTACTGGTCCCAGTCAGTTACTGTTCCCAGTCAGAGCTACTGGTCCCAGTTAGAGTTACTGGTCCCAGTGAGTTACTGGTCCCAGTCATAGCTACTGGTCCCAGTTAGAGTTACTGATCCCAGTTAGTTACTGATCCCAGTTAGAGTTACTGGTCCTAGTTAGAGTTACTGGTCCCAGTTAGTTCCTGGTCCCAGTTAAGAGTTACTGGTCCCAGTTAGAGTTACTGGTCCCAGTTAGTTAGTGGTCCCAGTTAGTTACTGGTCCCAGTTAGTCACTGGTCCCAGTTAGAGTTACTGGTCCCAGTTAGTTACTGGTCCCAGTTAGAGTTACTGGTCCCAGTCAGTTACTGTTCCCAGTCAGAGCTACTGGTCCCAGTTAGAGTTACTGGTCCCAGTGAGTTACTGGTCCCAGTCATAGCTACTGGTCCCAGTTAGAGTTACTGATCCCAGTTAGTTACTGGTCCCAGTTAGACTTACTGGTCCCAGTCAGAGTTACTGGTCCCAGTCAGAGTTACTGGTCCCAGTTAGTTACTGATCCCAGTTAGAGTTTCTGGTCCCAGTTAGAGTTACTGGTCCCAGTTAGTTAGTGGTCCCAGTTAGTCACTGGTACCAGTTAGTTACTGGTCCCAGTTAGAGTTTCTGGTCCCAGTTAGAGTTACTGGTCCCAGTTAGTCACTGGTCCCAGTCAGAGCTTCTGGTCCCAGTTAGTTACTGGTCCCAGTTACTTACTGGTCCCAGTTAGAGTTACTGGTCCCAGTTAGTTCCTGGTCCCAGTTAGAGTTACTGGTCCCAGTTAGTTAGTGGTCCCAGTTACTCACTGGTCCCAGTTAGAGTTACTGGTCCCAGTTAGAGTTACTGGTCCCAGTTAGTTAGTGGTCCCAGTTAGTCACTGGTCCCAGTTAGTTACTAGTCCCAGTCAGAGCTACTGGTCCCAGTTAGAGTTACTGGTCCCAGTTACTTACTGGTCCAAGTTAGAGTTACTGGTCCCAGTTAGTTCCTGGTCCCAGTTAGAGTTACTGGTCCCAGTTAGTTACTGGTCCCAGTTAGAGTTACTGGTCCCAGTGAGTTACTGGTCCCAGTTAGTTACTGGTCCCAGTTAGAGTTACTTGTCCCAGTGAGTTACTGGTCCCAGTCATAGCTACCTGTCCCAGTTAGAGTTACTGGTCCCAGTTAGTAACTGATCCCAGTTAGAGTTACTGGTCCCAGTTAGAGTTAGCAGTCCCAGTTAGTTACTGGTCCCAGTTAGACTTACTGGTCCCAGTCAGAGTTACTGGTCCCAGTTAGAGTTACTGGTCCCAGTTAGTTACTGGTCCCAGTTAGAGTTACTTGTCCCAGTGAGTTACTGGTCCCAGTCATAGCTACCTGTCCCAGTTAGAGTTACTGGTCCCAGTTAGTAACTGATCCCAGTTAGAGTTACTGGTCCCAGTTAGAGTTAGCAGTCCCAGTTAGTTACTGGTCCCAGTTAGACTTACTGGTCCCAGTCAGAGTTACTGGTCCCAGTTAGAGTTACTGGTCCTAGTCAGAGTTACTGGTCCTAGTCAGAGTTACTGGTCCCAGTTAGTTACTAGTCCCAGTTAGAGTTACTGGTCCCAGTTAGAGTTACTGGTCCCAGTTAGTTACTGGTCCCAGTTAGTTACTGGTCCCAGTTAGTTACTAGTCCCAGTTAGGGTTACTTGTCCCAGTTAGTTACTAGTCCCAGTTAGAGTTACTGGCCCAGTTAGAGTTACTGGTCCCAGTTAGTTACTGGTCCCAGTTAGACTTACTGGTCCCAGTTAGTTACTGGTCCCAGTTAGTTACTAGTCCCAGTTAGGGTTACTGGTCCCAGTTAGAGTTACTCGTCCCAGTTAGTTACTGGTCCCAGTTAGTTACTGGTCCCAGTTAGAGTTACTGGTCCCAGTTAGAGTTACTGGTCCCAGTTAGTTACTGGTCCCAGTTAGAGTTACTGGTCCCAGTTAGAGTTACTGGTCCCAGTTAGATTTACTGGCCCCAGTTAGAATTACTGGCCCCAGTTAGTTACTGGTCCCAGTTAGAGTTACTGATCCCAGTCAGAGCTACTAGTCCCAGTTAGAGTTACTGGTCCCAGTTAGAGTTACTGGTCCCAGTTAGAGTTACTGATCCCAGTTAGTTACTGGTCCCAGTTAGTCACTGGTCCCAGTTAGAGTTACTGGTCGCCGTTAGTTACTGGTCCCAGTTAGAGTTACTGGTCCCAGTTATTAATCCCAGTTAGTTAGTGGTCCCAGTGAGTTACTGGTCCCAGTGAGTTACTGGTCCCAGTGAGTTACTGTTCCCAGTCATAGCCACTGGTCCCAGTTAGAGTTACTGGTCCCAGTCATAGCTACTGGTCCCAGTTAGAGTTACTGGTCCCAGTTAGTTACTGATCCCAGTTAGAGTTACTGGTCCCAGTTAGACTTACTGGTCCCAGTCAGAGTTACTGGTCCCAGTTAGAGTTACTGGTCCCAGTTAGTTACTGATCCCAGTTAGAGTTTCTGGTCCCAGTTAGAGTTACTGGTCCCAGTTAGACTTACTGGTCCCAGTTAGTTAGTAGTCCCAGTTAGTCACTGGTACCAGTTAGTTACTGGTCCCAGTTAGAGTTTCTGGTCCCAGTTAGAGTTACTGGTCCCAGTTAGTTAGTGGTCCCAGTTAGTCACTGGTCCCAGTTAGTTACTAGTCCCAGTTAGAGTTACTGGTCCCAGTTAGAGTTACTGGTCCCAGTTAGAGTTACTGGTCCCAGTTAGAGTTTCTGGTCCCAGTTAGTTACTTGTCCCAGTTAGTCACTGGTCCCAGTTAGAGTTACTGATCCCAGTCAGAGCTACTAGTCCCAGTTAGAGTTACTGGTCCCAGTTAGAGTTACTGGTCCCAGTTAGTTACTGGTCCCAGTTAGTCACTGGTCCCAGTTAGAGTTACTGGTCGCCGTTAGCTACTGGTCCCAGTTAGAGTTACTGGTCCCAGTCATTAATCCCAGTTAGTTACTGGTCCCAGTTAGTTACCGGTCCCAGTTAGAGTTACTGGTCCCAGTCATTAATCCCAGTTAGTTACTGGTCCCAGTTAGAGTTACTGGTCCCAGTTAGTTACTGGTCCCAGTTAGAGTTACTGGTCCCAGTTAGTTAGTGGTCCCAGTTAGTTACTGGTCCCAGTTAGAGTTTCTGGTCCCAGTTAGAGTTACTGGTCCCAGTTAGAGTTACTGGTCCCAGTTAGTTAGTGGTCCCAGTTAGTCACTGGTCCCAGTTAGTTACTAGTCCCAGTCAGAGCTACTGGTCCCAGTTAGACTTACTGGTCCCAGTTACTTACTGGTCCCAGTTAGAGTTACTGGTCCCAGTTAGTTACTGGTCCCAGTTAGAGTTACTGGTCCCAGTCAGTTACTGTTCCCAGTCAGAGCTACTGGTCCCAGTTAGAGTTACTGGTCCCAGTTAGTTACTGATCCCAGTTAGAGTTACTGAACCCAGTTAGAGTTAGCAGTCCCAGTTAGTTACTTGTCCCAGTTAGACTTACTGGTCCCAGTCAGAGTTACTGGTCCCAGTTAGTTACTGATCCCAGTTAGAGTTTCTGGTCCCAGTTAGAGTTACTGGTCCCAGTTAGTTAGTGGTCCCAGTTAGTCACTGGTACCAGTTAGTTACTGGTCCCAGTTAGAGTTTCTGGTCCCAGTTAGAGTTACTGGTCCCAGTTAGTCACTGGTCCCAGTTAGAGTTACTAGTCCCAGTCAGAGCTTCTGGTCCCAGTTAGTTACTGGTCCCAGTTACTTACTGGTCCCAGTTAGAGTTACTGGTCCCAGTTAGTTCCTGGTCCCAGTTAGAGTTACTGGTCCCAGTTAGTTAGTGGTCCCAGTTACTCACTGGTCCCAGTTAGAGTTACTGGTCCCAGTTAGAGTTACTGGTCCCAGTTAGTTAGTGGTCCCAGTTAGTCACTGGTCCCAGTTAGTTACTAGTCCCAGTCAGAGCTACTGGTCCCAGTTAGAGTTACTGGTCCCAGTTACTTACTGGTCCAAGTTAGAGTTACTGGTCCCAGTTAGTTCCTGGTCCCAGTTAGAGTTACTGGTCCCAGTTAGTTACTGGTCCCAGTTAGAGTTACTGGTCCCAGTGAGTTACTGGTCCCAGTTAGTTACTGGTCCCAGTTAGTCACTGGTCCCAGTGAGTTACTGGTCCCAGTCATAGCTACCTGTCCCAGTTAGAGTTACTGGTCCCAGTTAGTAACTGATCCCAGTTAGAGTTACTGGACCCAGTTAGAGTTAGCAGTCCCAGTTAGTTACTGGTCCCAGTGAGTTACTGTTGCCAGTCAGAGCTATTGGTCCCAGTTAGAGTTACTGGTCCCAGTTAGTTACTGATCCCAGTTAGAGTTACTGGTCCCAGTTAGAGTTAGCAGTCCCAGTTAGTTACTGGTCCCAGTTAGACTTACTGGTCCCAGTTAGTTACTGGTCCTAGTCAGAGTTACTGTTCCCAGTTAGTTACTAGTCCCAGTTAGAGTTACTGGTCCCAGTTAGAGTTACTGGTCCCAGTTAGTTACTGGTCCCAGTTAGACTTACTGGTCCCAGTTAGTTACTGGTCCCAGTTAGGGTTACTGGTCCCAGTTAGAGTTACTCGTCCCAGTTACTGGTCCCAGTTAGTTACTGGTCCCAGTTAGAGTTTCTGGTCCCAGTTAGAGTTACTGGTCCCAGTCAGAGTTACTGGTCCCAGTCAGTTACTTTTCCCAGTCAGAGCTACTGGTCCCAGTTAGAGTTACTGGTCCCAGTGAGTTACTGGTCCCAGTCATAGCTACTGGTCCCAGTTAGAGTTACTGAACCCAGTTAGTTACTGATCCCAGTTAGAGTTACTGAACCCAGTTAGAGTTACTGGTCCTAGTTAGAGTTACTGGTCCCAGTTAGTTCCTGGTCCCAGTTAAGAGTTACTGGTCCCAGTTAGAGTTACTGGTCCCAGTTAGTTAGTGGTCCCAGTTAGTTACTGGTCCCAGTTAGTCACTGGTCCCAGTTAGAGTTTCTGGTCCCAGTTAGAGTTACTGGTCCCAGTTAGAGTTACTGGTCCCAGTTAGTTAGTGGTCCCAGTTAGTCACTGGTCCCAGTTAGTTACTAGTCCCAGTCAGAGCTACTGGTCCCAGTTAGACTTACTGGTCCCAGTTACTTACTGGTCCCAGTTAGAGTTACTGGTCCCAGTTAGTTACTGGTCCCAGTTAGAGTTACTGGTCCTTGTCAGTTACTGTTCCCAGTCAGAGCTACTTGTCCCAGTTAGAGTTACTGGTCCCAGTGAGTTACTGGTCCCAGTCATAGCTACTGGTCCCAGTTAGAGTTACTGATCCCAGTTAGTTACTGGTCCCAGTTAGACTTACTGGTCCCAGTCAGAGTTACTGGTCCCAGTCAGAGTTACTGGTCCCAGTTAGTTACTGATCCCAGTTAGAGTTTCTGGTCCCAGTTAGAGTTACTGGTCCCAGTTAGTTAGTGGTCCCAGTTAGTTACTGGTCCCAGTTAGAGTTTCTGGTCCCAGTTAGAGTTACTGGTCCCAGTTAGTCACTGGTCCCAGTCAGAGCTTCTGGTCCCAGTTAGTTACTGGTCCCAGTTACTTACTGGTCCCAGTTAGAGTTACTGGTCCCAGTTAGTTCCTGGTCCCAGTTAGAGTTACTGGTCCCAGTTAGTTAGTGGTCCCAGTTACTCACTGGTCCCAGTTAGAGTTTCTGGTCCCAGTTAGAGTTACTGGTCCCAGTTAGAGTTACTGGTCCCAGTTAGTTAGTGGTCCCAGTTAGTCACTGGTCCCAGTTAGTTACTAGTCCCAGTCAGAGCTACTGGTCCCAGTTAGAGTTACTGGTCCCAGTTACTTACTGGTCCAAGTTAGAGTTACTGGTCCCAGTTAGTTCCTGGTCCCAGTTAGAGTTACTGGTCCCAGTTAGTTACTGGTCCCAGTTAGAGTTACTGGTCCCAGTGAGTTACTGGTCCCAGTTAGTTACTGGTCCCAGTTAGAGTTACTGGTCCCAGTGAGTTACTGGTCCCAGTCATAGCTACCTGTCCCAGTTAGAGTTACTGGTCCCAGTTAGTAACTGATCCCAGTTAGTTACTGGTCCCAGTTAGCGTTAGCAGTCCCAGTTAGTTACTGGTCCCAGTTAGACTTACTGGTCCCAGTCAGAGTTACTGGTCCCAGTTAGTTACTGGTCCCAGTGAGTTACTGGTCCCAGTGAGTTACTGTTGCCAGTCAGAGCTATTGGTCCCAGTTAGAGTTACTGGTCCCAGTTAGTTACTGATCCCAGTTAGAGTTACTGGTCCCAGTTAGAGTTAGCAGTCCCAGTTAGTTACTGGTCCCAGTTAGACTTACTGGTCCCAGTTAGACTTACTGGTCCCAGTTAGAGTTAGCAGTCCCAGTTAGAGTTAGCAGTCCCAGTTAGTTACTGGTCCCAGTTAGACTTACTGGTCCCAGTCAGAGTTACTGGTCCCAGTTAGAGTTACTGGTCCCAGTTAGTTACTGGTCCTAGTCAGAGTTACTGGTCCCAGTTAGTTACTAGTCCCAGTTAGAGTTACTGGTCCCAGTTAGAGTTACTGGTCCCAGTTAGTTACTGGTCCCAGTTAGTTACTGGTCCCAGTTAGTTACTAGTCCCAGTTAGGGTTACTTGTCCCAGTTAGTTACTAGTCCCAGTTAGAGTTACTGGCCCAGTTAGAGTTACTGGTCCCAGTTAGTTACTGGTCCCAGTTAGACTTACTGGTCCCAGTTAGTTACTGGTCCCAGTTAGTTACTAGTCCCAGTTAGGGTTACTGGTCCCAGTTAGAGTTACTCGTCCCAGTTAGTTACTGGTCCCAGTTAGTTACTGGTCCCAGTTAGAGTTACTGGTCCCAGTTAGAGTTACTGGTCCCAGTTAGTTACTGGTCCCAGTTAGAGTTACTGGTCCCAGTTAGAGTTACTGGTCCCAGTTAGTTACTGGTCCCAGTTAGTTACTAGTCCCAGTTAGGGTTACTGGTCCCAGTTAGTTACTAGTCCCAGTTAGAGTTACTGGTCCCAGTTAGAGTTACTGGTCCCAGTTAGTTACTGGTCCCAGTTAGACTTACTGGTCCCAGTTAGTTACTGGTCCCAGTTAGTTACTAGTCCCAGTTAGGGTTACTGGTCCCAGTTACTGGTCCCAGTTAGACTTACTGGTCCCAGTTAGTTACTGGTCCCAGTTAGTTACTAGTCCCAGTTAGGGTTACTGGTCCCAGTTAGTTACTGGTCCCAGTTAGAGTTACTGGTCCCAGTTAGAGTTTCTGGTCCCAGTTAGTTACTTGTCCCAGTTAGTCACTGGTCCCAGTTAGAGTTACTGATCCCAGTCAGAGCTACTAGTCCCAGTTAGAGTTACTAGTCCCAGTTAGAGTTACTGGTCCCAGTTAGAGTTAGTGGTCCCAGTTAGTTACCGGTCCCAGTGAGTTACTGGTCCCAGTGAGTTACTGGTCCCAGTGAGTTACTGTTCCCAGTCATAGCTACTGGTCACAGTTAGAGTTACTGGTCCCAGTCATAGCTACTGGTCCCAGTTAGAGTTACTGGTCCCAGTTAGTTACTGATCCCAGTTAGAGTTACTGGTCCCAGTTAGAGTTTCTGGTCCCAGTTAGAGTTACTGGTCCCAGTTAGTTACTGGTCCCAGTTAGAGTTACTGGTCCCAGTTAGTTACTGGTCCCAGTTACAGTTTCTGGTCCCAGTTAGAGTTACTGGTCCCAGTTAGTTACTGATCCCAGTTAGAGTTACTGGTCCCAGTTAGAGTTAGCAGTCCCAGTTAGTTACTGGTCCCAGTTAGACTCACTGGTCCCAGTTAGACTTACTGGTCCCAGTTAGAGTTAGCAGTCCCAGTTAGTTACTGGTCCCAGTTAGACTTACTGGTCCCAGTCAGAGTTACTGGTCCCAGTTAGAGTTACTGGTCCCAGTTAGTTACTGGTCCTAGTCAGAGTTACTGGTCCCAGTTAGTTACTAGTCCCAGTTAGAGTTACTGGTCCCAGTTAGAGTTACTGGTCCCAGTTAGTTACTGGTCCCAGTTAGACTTACTGGTCCCAGTTAGTTACTGGTCCCAGTTAGTTACTAGTCCTAGTTAGGGTTACTGGTCCCAGTTAGTTACTAGTCCCAGTTAGAGTTACTGGCCCAGTTAGAGTTACTGGTCCCAGTTAGTTACTGGTCCCAGTTAGACTTACTGGTCCCAGTTAGTTACTGGTCCCAGTTAGTTACTAGTCCCAGTTAGGGTTACTGGTCCCAGTTAGAGTTACTCGTCCCAGTTACTGGTCCCAGTTAGTTACTGGTCCCAGTTAGTTACTGGTCCCAGTTAGAGTTACTGGTCCCAGTTAGAGTTACTGGCCCCAGTTAGAATTACTGGCCCCAGTTAGTTACTGGTCCCAGTTAGAGTTACTGATCCCAGTCAGAGCTACTAGTCCCAGTTAGAGTTACTGGTCCCAGTTAGAGTTACTGGTCCCAGTTAGAGTTACTGATCCCAGTTAGTTACTGGTCCCAGTTAGTCACTGGTCCCAGTTAGAGTTACTGGTCGCCGTTAGTTACTGGTCCCAGTTAGAGTTACTGGTCCCAGTTATTAATCCCAGTTAGTTAGTGGTCCCAGTGAGTTACTGGTCCCAGTGAGTTACTGGTCCCAGTTAGAGTTACTGGTCCCAGTCATAGCTACTGGTCCCAGTTAGAGTTACTGGTCCCAGTTAGTTACTGATCCCAGTTAGAGTTACTGGTCCCAGTTAGACTTACTGGTCCCAGTCAGAGTTACTGGTCCCAGTTAGAGTTACTGGTCCCAGTTAGTTACTGATCCCAGTTAGAGTTTCTGGTCCCAGTTAGAGTTACTGGTCCCAGTTAGACTTACTGGTCCCAGTTAGTTAGTAGTCCCAGTTAGTCACTGGTACCAGTTAGTTACTGGTCCCAGTTAGAGTTTCTGGTCCCAGTTAGAGTTACTGGTCCCAGTTAGAGTTACTGGTCCCAGTTAGTTAGTGGTCCCAGTTAGTCACTGGTCCCAGTTAGTTACTAGTCCCAGTTAGAGTTACTGGTCCCAGTTAGAGTTACTGGTCCCAGTTAGAGTTTCTGGTCCCAGTTAGTTACTTGTCCCAGTTAGTCACTGGTCCCAGTTAGAGTTACTGATCCCAGTCAGAGCTACTAGTCCCAGTTAGAGTTACTGGTCCCAGTTAGAGTTACTGGTCCCAGTTAGTTACTGGTCCCAGTTAGTCACTGGTCCCAGTTAGAGTTACTGGTCGCCGTTAGCTACAGGTCCCAGTTAGAGTTACTGGTCCCAGTCATTAATCCCAGTTAGTTACTGGTCCCAGTTAGTTACCGGTCCCAGTTAGAGTTACTGGTCCAGGTCATTAATCCCAGTTAGTTACTGGTCCCAGTTAGAGTTACTGGTCCCAGTTAGTTACTGGTCCCAGTTAGAGTTACTGGTCCCAGTTAGTTAGTGGTCCCAGTTAGTTACTGGTCCCAGTTAGAGTTTCTGGTCCCAGTTAGAGTTACTGGTCCCAGTTAGAGTTACTGGTCCCAGTTAGTGGTCCCAGTTAGTCACTGGTCCCAGTTAGTTACTAGTCCCAGTCAGAGCTACTGGTCCCAGTTAGACTTACTGGTCCCAGTTACTTACTGGTCCCAGTTAGAGTTACTGGTCCCAGTTAGTTACTGGTCCCAGTTAGAGTTACTGGTCCCAGTCAGTTTCTGGTCCCAGTCATAGCTACTGGTCCCAGTTAGAGTTAGTGATCCCAGTTAGTTACTGATCCCAGTTAGAGTTACTGAACCCAGTTAGAGTTAGCAGTCCCAGTTAGTTACTGGTCCCAGTTAGACTTACTGGTCCCAGTCAGAGTTACTGGTCCCAGTTAGTTACTGATCCCAGTTAGAGTTTCTGGTCCCAGTTAGAGTTACTGGTCCCAGTTAGTTAGTGGTCCCAGTTAGTCACTGGTACCAGTTAGTTACTGGTCCCAGTTAGAGTTTCTGGTCCCAGTTAGAGTTACTGGTCCCAGTTAGTCACTGGTCCCAGTTAGAGTTACTAGTCCCAGTCAGAGCTTCTGGTCCCAGTTAGTTACTGGTCCCAGTTACTTACTGGTCCCAGTTAGAGTTACTGGTCCCAGTTAGTTCCTGGTCCCAGTTAGAGTTACTGGTCCCAGTTAGTTAGTGGTCCCAGTTACTCACTGGTCCCAGTTAGAGTTTCTGGTCCCAGTTAGAGTTACTGGTCCCAGTTAGAGTTACTGGTCCCAGTTAGTTAGTGGTCCCAGTTAGTCACTGGTCCCAGTTAGTTACTAGTCCCAGTCAGAGCTACTGGTCCCAGTTAGAGTTACTGGTCCCAGTTACTTACTGGTCCAAGTTAGAGTTACTGGTCCCAGTTAGTTCCTGGTCCCAGTTAGAGTTACTGGTCCCAGTTAGTTACTGGTCCCAGTTAGAGTTACTGGTCCCAGTGAGTTACTGGTCCCAGTTAGTTACTGGTCCCAGTTAGAGTTACTGGTCCCAGTGAGTTACTGGTCCCAGTCATAGCTACCTGTCCCAGTTAGAGTTACTGGTCCCAGTTAGTAACTGATCCCAGTTAGAGTTACTGGACCCAGTTAGAGTTAGCAGTCCCAGTTAGTTACTGGTCCCAGTGAGTTACTGTTGCCAGTCAGAGCTATTGGTCCCAGTTAGAGTTACTGGTCCCAGTTAGTTACTGATCCCAGTTAGAGTTACTGGTCCCAGTTAGAGTTAGCAGTCCCAGTTAGTTACTGGTCCCAGTTAGACTTACTGGTCCCAGTTAGACTTACTGGTCCCAGTTAGAGTTAGCAGTCCCAGTTAGAGTTAGCAGTCCCAGTTAGTTACTGGTCCCAGTTAGACTTACTGGTCCCAGTCAGAGTTACTGGTCCCAGTTTGAGTTACTGGTCCCAGTTAGTTACTGGTCCTAGTCAGAGTTACTGTTCCCAGTTAGTTACTAGTCCCAGTTAGAGTTACTGGTCCCAGTTAGAGTTACTGGTCCCAGTTAGTTACTGGTCCCAGTTAGACTTACTGGTCCCAGTTAGTTACTGGTCCCAGTTAGGGTTACTGGTCCCAGTTAGAGTTACTCGTCCCAGTTACTGGTCCCAGTTAGTTACTGGTCCCAGTTAGAGTTTCTGGTCCCAGTTAGAGTTACTGGTCCCAGTTAGAGTTACTGATCCCAGTCAGAGCTACTAGTCCCAGTTAGAGTTACTGGTCCCAGTTAGAGTTACTGGTCCCAGTTAGTTACTGGTCCCAGTTAGTCACTGGTCCCAGTTAGAGTTACTGGTCGCCGTTAGTTACTGGTCCCAGTTAGAGTTACTGGTCCCAGTTATTAATCCCAGTTAGTTAGTGGTCCCAGTGAGTTACTGGTCCCAGTGAGTTACTGTTCCCAGTCATAGCCACTGGTCCCAGTTAGAGTTACTGGTCCCAGTCATAGCTACTGGTCCCAGTTAGAGTTACTGGTCCCAGTTAGTTACTGATCCCAGTTAGAGTTACTGGTCCCAGTTAGACTTACTGGTCCCAGTCAGAGTTACTGGTCCCAGTTAGTTACTGATCCCAGTTAGAGTTTCTGGTCCCAGTTAGAGTTACTGGTCCCAGTTAGACTTACTGGTCCCAGTTAGTTAGTAGTCCCAGTTAGTCACTGGTACCAGTTAGTTACTGGTCCCAGTTAGAGTTTCTGGTCCCAGTTAGAGTTACTGGTCCCAGTTAGAGTTACTGGTCCCAGTTAGTTAGTGGTCCCAGTTAGTCACTGGTCCCAGTTAGTTACTAGTCCCAGTTAGAGTTACTGGTCCCAGTTAGAGTTACTGGTCCCAGTTAGAGTTTCTGGTCCCAGTTAGTTACTTGTCCCAGTTAGTCACTGGTCCCAGTTAGAGTTACTGATCCCAGTCAGAGCTACTAGTCCCAGTTAGAGTTACTGGTCCCAGTTACTTACTGGTCCAAGTTAGAGTTACTGGTCCCAGTTAGTTCCTGGTCCCAGTTAGAGTTACTGGTCCCAGTTAGTTACTGGTCCCAGTTAGAGTTACTGGTCCCAGTGAGTTACTGGTCCCAGTTAGTTACTGGTCCCAGTTAGAGTTACTGGTCCCAGTGAGTTACTGGTCCCAGTCATAGCTACCTGTCCCAGTTAGAGTTACTGGTCCCTGATCCCAGTTAGAGTTACTGGACCCAGTTAGAGTTAGCAGTCCCAGTTAGTTAGTGGTCCCAGTTAGAGTTTCTGGTCCCAGTTAGAGTTACTGGTCCCAGTTAGTTACTGGTCCCAGTTAGTCACTGGTCCCAGTTAGAGTTACTGGTCGCCGTTAGCTACTGGTCCCAGTTAGAGTTACTGGTCCCAGTCATTAATCCCAGTTAGTTACTGGTCCCAGTTAGTTACCGGTCCCAGTTAGAGTTACTGGTCCAGGTCATTAATCCCAGTTAGTTACTGGTCCCAGTTAGAGTTACTGGTCCCAGTTAGTTACTGGTCCCAGTTAGAGTTACTGGTCCCAGTTAGTTAGTGGTCCCAGTTAGTTACTGGTCCCAGTTAGAGTTTCTGGTCCCAGTTAGAGTTACTGGTCCCAGTTAGAGTTACTGGTCCCAGTTAGTTAGTGGTCCCAGTTAGTCACTGGTCCCAGTTAGTTACTAGTCCCAGTCAGAGCTACTGGTCCCAGTTAGACTTACTGGTCCCAGTTACTTACTGGTCCCAGTTAGAGTTACTGGTCCCAGTTAGTTAGTGGTCCCAGTTACTCACTGGTCCCAGTTAGAGTTTCTGGTCCCAGTTAGAGTTACTGGTCCCAGTTAGAGTTTCTGGTCCCAGTTAGTTACTTGTCCCAGTTAGTCACTGGTCCCAGTTAGAGTTACTGATCCCAGTCAGAGCTACTAGTCCCAGTTAGAGTTACTGGTCCCAGTTACTTACTGGTCCAAGTTAGAGTTACTGGTCCCAGTTAGTTCCTGGTCCCAGTTAGAGTTACTGGTCCCAGTTAGTTACTGGTCCCAGTTAGAGTTACTGGTCCCAGTGAGTTACTGGTCCCAGTTAGTTACTGGTCCCAGTTAGAGTTACTGGTCCCAGTGAGTTACTGGTCCCAGTCATAGCTACCTGTCCCAGTTAGAGTTACTGGTCCCTGATCCCAGTTAGAGTTACTGGACCCAGTTAGAGTTAGCAGTCCCAGTTAGTTAGTGGTCCCAGTTAGAGTTTCTGGTCCCAGTTAGAGTTACTGGTCCCAGTTAGTTACTGGTCCCAGTTAGTCACTGGTCCCAGTTAGAGTTACTGGTCGCCGTTAGCTACTGGTCCCAGTTAGAGTTACTGGTCCCAGTCATTAATCCCAGTTAGTTACTGGTCCCAGTTAGTTACCGGTCCCAGTTAGAGTTACTGGTCCAGGTCATTAATCCCAGTTAGTTACTGGTCCCAGTTAGAGTTAATGGTCCCAGTTAGTTACTGGTCCCAGTTAGAGTTACTGGTCCCAGTTAGTTAGTGGTCCCAGTTAGTTACTGGTCCCAGTTAGAGTTTCTGGTCCCAGTTAGAGTTACTGGTCCCAGTTAGAGTTACTGGTCCCAGTTAGTTAGTGGTCCCAGTTAGTCACTGGTCCCAGTTAGTTACTAGTCCCAGTCAGAGCTACTGGTCCCAGTTAGACTTACTGGTCCCAGTTACTTACTGGTCCCAGTTAGAGTTACTGGTCCCAGTTAGTTACTGGTCCCAGTCAGTTACTGTTCCCAGTCAGAGCTACTGGTCCCAGTTAGAGTTTCTGGTCCCAGTCATAGCTACTGGTCCCAGTTAGAGTTAGTGATCCCAGTTAGTTACTGATCCCAGTTAGAGTTACTGAACCCAGTTAGAGTTAGCAGTCCCAGTTAGTCACTGGTCCCAGTTAGACTTACTGGTCCCAGTCAGAGTTACTGGTCCCAGTTAGTTACTGATCCCAGTTAGAGTTTCTGGTCCCAGTTAGAGTTACTGGTCCCAGTTAGTTAGTGGTCCCAGTTAGTCACTGGTACCAGTTAGTTACTGGTCCCAGTTAGAGTTTCTGGTCCCAGTTAGAGTTACTGGTCCCAGTTAGTCACTGGTCCCAGTTAGAGTTACTAGTCCCAGTCAGAGCTTCTGGTCCCAGTTAGTTACTGGTCCCAGTTACTTACTGGTCCCAGTTAGAGTTACTGGTCCCAGTTAGTTCCTGGTCCCAGTTAGAGTTACTGGTCCCAGTTAGTTAGTGGTCCCAGTTACTCACTGGTCCCAGTTAGAGTTTCTGGTCCCAGTTAGAGTTACTGGTCCCAGTTAGAGTTACTGGTCCCAGTTAGTTAGTGGTCCCAGTTAGTCACTGGTCCCAGTTAGTTACTAGTCCCAGTCAGAGCTACTGGTCCCAGTTAGAGTTACTGGTCCCAGTTACTTACTGGTCCAAGTTAGAGTTACTGGTCCCAGTTAGTTCCTGGTCCCAGTTAGAGTTACTGGTCCCAGTTAGTTACTGGTCCCAGTTAGAGTTACTGGTCCCAGTGAGTTACTGGTCCCAGTTAGTTACTGGTCCCAGTTAGAGTTACTGGTCCCAGTGAGTTACTGGTCCCAGTCATAGCTACCTGTCCCAGTTAGAGTTACTGGTCCCAGTTAGTAACTGATCCCAGTTAGAGTTACTGGACCCAGTTAGAGTTAGCAGTCCCAGTTAGTTACTGGTCCCAGTGAGTTACTGTTGCCAGTCAGAGCTATTGGTCCCAGTTAGAGTTACTGGTCCCAGTTAGTTACTGATCCCAGTTAGAGTTACTGGTCCCAGTTAGAGTTAGCAGTCCCAGTTAGTTACTGGTCCCAGTTAGACTTACTGGTCCCAGTTAGACTTACTGGTCCCAGTTAGAGTTAGCAGTCCCAGTTAGAGTTTGCAGTCCCAGTTAGTTACTGGTCCCAGTTAGACTTACTGGTCCCAGTCAGAGTTACTGGTCCCAGTTTGAGTTACTGGTCCCAGTTTGAGTTACTGGTCCTAGTCAGAGTTACTGTTCCCAGTTAGTTACTAGTCCCAGTTAGAGTTACTGGTCCCAGTTAGAGTTACTGGTCCCAGTTAGTTACTGGTCCCAGTTAGACTTACTGGTCCCAGTTAGTTACTGGTCCCAGTTAGGGTTACTGGTCCCAGTTAGAGTTACTCGTCCCAGTTACTGGTCCCAGTTAGTTACTGGTCCCAGTTAGAGTTTCTGGTCCCAGTTAGAGTTACTGGTCCCAGTCAGAGTTACTGGTCCCAGTCAGTTACTGTTCCCAGTCAGAGCTACTGGTCCCAGTTAGAGTTACTGGTCCCAGTGAGTTACTGGTCCCAGTCATAGCTACTGGTCCCAGTTAGAGTTACTGATCCCAGTTAGTTACTGATCCCAGTTAGAGTTACTGAACCCAGTTAGAGTTACTGGTCCTAGTTAGAGTTACTGGTCCCAGTTAAGAGTTACTGGTCCCAGTTAGAGTTACTGGTCCCAGTTAGTCACTGGTCCCAGTTAGAGTTTCTGGTCCCAGTTAGAGTTACTGGTCCCAGTTAGAGTTACTGGTCCCAGTTAGTTAGTGGTCCCAGTTAGTCACTGGTCCCAGTTAGTTACTAGTCCCAGTCAGAGCTACTGGTCCCAGTTAGACTTACTGGTCCCAGTTACTTACTGGTCCCAGTTAGAGTTACTGGTCCCAGTTAGTTACTGGTCCCAGTTAGAGTTACTGGTCCCAGTCAGTTACTGTTCCCAGTCAGAGCTACTGGTCCCAGTTAGAGTTACTGGTCCCAGTGAGTTACTGGTCCCAGTCATAGCTACTGGTCCCAGTTAGAGTTACTGATCCCAGTTAGTTACTGGTCCCAGTTAGACTTACTGGTCCCAGTCAGAGTTACTGGTCCCAGTTAGAGTTTCTGGTCCCAGTTAGAGTTACTGGTCCCAGTTAGTTAGTGGTCCCAGTTAGTCACTGGTACCAGTTAGTTACTGGTCCCAGTTAGAGTTTCTGGTCCCAGTTAGAGTTACTGGTCCCAGTTAGTCACTGGTCCCAGTCAGAGCTTCTGGTCCCAGTTAGTTACTGGTACCAGTTACTTACTGGTCCCAGTTAGAGTTACTGGTCCCAGTTAGTTCCTGGTCCCAGTTAGAGTTACTGGTCCCAGTTAGTTAGTGGTCCCAGTTACTCACTGGTCCCAGTTAGAGTTTCTGGTCCCAGTTAGAGTTACTGGTCCCAGTTAGAGTTACTGGTCCCAGTTAGTTAGTGGTCCCAGTTAGTCACTGGTCCCAGTTAGTTACTAGTCCCAGTCAGAGCTACTGGTCCCAGTTAGAGTTACTGGTCCCAGTTACTTACTGGTCCAAGTTAGAGTTACTGGTCCCAGTTAGTTCCTGGTCCCAGTTAGATTTACTGGTCCCAGTTAGAGTTACTGAACCCAGTTAGAGTTAGCAGTCCCAGTTAGTCACTGGTCCCAGTTAGACTTACTGGTCCCAGTCAGAGTTACTGGTCCCAGTTAGTTACTGATCCCAGTTAGAGTTTCTGGTCCCAGTTAGAGTTACTGGTCCCAGTTAGTTAGTGGTCCCAGTTAGTCACTGGTACCAGTTAGTTACTGGTCCCAGTTAGAGTTTCTGGTCCCAGTTAGAGTTACTGGTCCCAGTTAGTCACTGGTCCCAGTTAGAGTTACTAGTCCCAGTCAGAGCTTCTGGTCCCAGTTAGTTACTGGTCCCAGTTACTTACTGGTCCCAGTTAGAGTTACTGGTCCCAGTTAGTTCCTGGTCCCAGTTAGAGTTACTGGTCCCAGTTAGTTAGTGGTCCCAGTTACTCACTGGTCCCAGTTAGAGTTTCTGGTCCCAGTTAGAGTTACTGGTCCCAGTTAGAGTTACTGGTCCCAGTTAGTTAGTGGTCCCAGTTAGTCACTGGTCCCAGTTAGTTACTAGTCCCAGTCAGAGCTACTGGTCCCAGTTAGAGTTACTGGTCCCAGTTACTTACTGGTCCAAGTTAGAGTTACTGGTCCCAGTTAGTTCCTGGTCCCAGTTAGAGTTACTGGTCCCAGTTAGTTACTGGTCCCAGTTAGAGTTACTGGTCCCAGTGAGTTACTGGTCCCAGTTAGTTACTGGTCCCAGTTAGAGTTACTGGTCCCAGTGAGTTACTGGTCCCAGTCATAGCTACCTGTCCCAGTTAGAGTTACTGGTCCCAGTTAGTAACTGATCCCAGTTAGAGTTACTGGACCCAGTTAGAGTTAGCAGTCCCAGTTAGTTACTGGTCCCAGTGAGTTACTGTTGCCAGTCAGAGCTATTGGTCCCAGTTAGAGTTACTGGTCCCAGTTAGTTACTGATCCCAGTTAGAGTTACTGGTCCCAGTTAGAGTTAGCAGTCCCAGTTAGTTACTGGTCCCAGTTAGACTTACTGGTCCCAGTTAGACTTACTGGTCCCAGTTAGAGTTAGCAGTCCCAGTTAGAGTTTGCAGTCCCAGTTAGTTACTGGTCCCAGTTAGACTTACTGGTCCCAGTCAGAGTTACTGGTCCCAGTTTGAGTTACTGGTCCCAGTTTGAGTTACTGGTCCTAGTCAGAGTTACTGTTCCCAGTTAGTTACTAGTCCCAGTTAGAGTTACTGGTCCCAGTTAGAGTTACTGGTCCCAGTTAGTTACTGGTCCCAGTTAGACTTACTGGTCCCAGTTAGTTACTGGTCCCAGTTAGGGTTACTGGTCCCAGTTAGAGTTACTCGTCCCAGTTACTGGTCCCAGTTAGTTACTGGTCCCAGTTAGAGTTTCTGGTCCCAGTTAGAGTTACTGGTCCCAGTCAGAGTTACTGGTCCCAGTCAGTTACTGTTCCCAGTCAGAGCTACTGGTCCCAGTTAGAGTTACTGGTCCCAGTGAGTTACTGGTCCCAGTCATAGCTACTGGTCCCAGTTAGAGTTACTGATCCCAGTTAGTTACTGATCCCAGTTAGAGTTACTGAACCCAGTTAGAGTTACTGGTCCTAGTTAGAGTTACTGGTCCCAGTTAAGAGTTACTGGTCCCAGTTAGAGTTACTGGTCCCAGTTAGTCACTGGTCCCAGTTAGAGTTTCTGGTCCCAGTTAGAGTTACTGGTCCCAGTTAGAGTTACTGGTCCCAGTTAGTTAGTGGTCCCAGTTAGTCACTGGTCCCAGTTAGTTACTAGTCCCAGTCAGAGCTACTGGTCCCAGTTAGACTTACTGGTCCCAGTTACTTACTGGTCCCAGTTAGAGTTACTGGTCCCAGTTAGTTACTGGTCCCAGTTAGAGTTACTGGTCCCAGTCAGTTACTGTTCCCAGTCAGAGCTACTGGTCCCAGTTAGAGTTACTGGTCCCAGTGAGTTACTGGTCCCAGTCATAGCTACTGGTCCCAGTTAGAGTTACTGATCCCAGTTAGTTACTGGTCCCAGTTAGACTTACTGGTCCCAGTCAGAGTTACTGGTCCCAGTTAGAGTTTCTGGTCCCAGTTAGAGTTACTGGTCCCAGTTAGTTAGTGGTCCCAGTTAGTCACTGGTACCAGTTAGTTACTGGTCCCAGTTAGAGTTTCTGGTCCCAGTTAGAGTTACTGGTCCCAGTTAGTCACTGGTCCCAGTCAGAGCTTCTGGTCCCAGTTAGTTACTGGTACCAGTTACTTACTGGTCCCAGTTAGAGTTACTGGTCCCAGTTAGTTCCTGGTCCCAGTTAGAGTTACTGGTCCCAGTTAGTTAGTGGTCCCAGTTACTCACTGGTCCCAGTTAGAGTTTCTGGTCCCAGTTAGAGTTACTGGTCCCAGTTAGAGTTACTGGTCCCAGTTAGTTAGTGGTCCCAGTTAGTCACTGGTCCCAGTTAGTTACTAGTCCCAGTCAGAGCTACTGGTCCCAGTTAGAGTTACTGGTCCCAGTTACTTACTGGTCCAAGTTAGAGTTACTGGTCCCAGTTAGTTCCTGGTCCCAGTTAGATTTACTGGTCCCAGTTAGTTACTGGTCCCAGTTAGAGTTACTGGTCCCAGTGAGTTACTGGTCCCAGTTAGTTACTGGTCCCAGTTAGAGTTACTGGTCCCAGTGAGTTACTGGTCCCAGTCATAGCTACCTGTCCCAGTTAGAGTTACTGGTCCCAGTTAGTAACTGATCCCAGTTAGAGTTACTGGTCCCAGTTAGAGTTAGCAGTCCCAGTTAGTTACTGGTCCCAGTTAGACTTACTGGTCCCAGTCAGAGTTACTGGTCCCAGTTAGAGTTACTGGTCCCAGTTAGTTACTGGTCCCAGTGAGTTACTGTTGCCAGTCAGAGCTATTGGTCCCAGTTAGAGTTACTGGTCCCAGTTAGTTACTGATCCCAGTTAGAGTTACTGGTCCCAGTTAGTTAGCAGTCCCAGTTAGTTACTGGTCCCAGTTAGACTTACTGGTCCCAGTTAGACTTACTGGTCCCAGTTAGAGTTAGCAGTCCCAGTTAGTTACTGGTCCCAGTTAGACTTACTGGTCCCAGTCAGAGTTACTGGTCCCAGTTAGAGTTACTGGTCCCAGTTAGTTACTGGTCCTAGTCAGACTTACTGGTCCCAGTTAGTTACTAGTCCCAGTTAGAGTTACTGGTCCCAGTTAGAGTTACTGGTCCCAGTTAGTTACTGGTCCCAGTTAGACTTACTGGTCCCAGTTAGTTACTGGTCCCAGTTAGTTACTAGTCCCAGTTAGGGTTACTGGTCCCAGTTAGTTACTAGTCCCAGTTAGAGTTACTGGTCCCAGTTAGAGTTACTGGTCCCAGTTAGTTACTGGTCCCAGTTAGACTTACTGGTCCCAGTTAGTTACTGGTCCCAGTTAGTTACTAGTCCCAGTTAGGGTTACTGGTCCCAGTTAGAGTTACTCGTCCCAGTTACTGGTCCCAGTTAGTTACTGGTCCCAGTTAGAGTTACTGGTCCCAGTTAGAGTTACTGGTCCCAGTTAGTTACTGGTCCCAGTTAGAGTTACTGGTCCCAGTTAGATTTACTGGCCCCAGTTAGAATTACTGGCCCCAGTTAGTTACTGGTCCCAGTTAGAGTTACTGATCCCAGTCAGAGCTACTAGTCCCAGTTAGAGTTACTGGTCCCAGTTAGAGTTACTGGTCCCAGTTAGAGTTACTGATCCCAGTTAGTTACTGGTCCCAGTTAGTCACTGGTCCCAGTTAGAGTTACTGGTCGCCGTTAGTTACTGGTCCCAGTTAGAGTTACTGGTCCCAGTTATTAATCCCAGTTAGTTAGTGGTCCCAGTGAGTTACTGGTCCCAGTGAGTTACTGGTCCCAGTGAGTTACTGTTCCCAGTCATAGCCACTGGTCCCAGTTAGAGTTACTGGTCCCAGTCATAGCTACTGGTCCCAGTTAGAGTTACTGGTCCCAGTTAGTTACTGATCCCAGTTAGAGTTACTGGTCCCAGTTAGACTTACTGGTCCCAGTCAGAGTTACTGGTCCCAGTTAGAGTTACTGGTCCCAGTTAGTTACTGATCCCAGTTAGAGTTTCTGGTCCCAGTTAGAGTTACTGGTCCCAGTTAGACTTACTGGTCCCAGTTAGTTAGTAGTCCCAGTTAGTCACTGGTACCAGTTAGTTACTGGTCCCAGTTAGAGTTTCTGGTCCCAGTTAGAGTTACTGGTCCCAGTTAGAGTTACTGGTCCCAGTTAGTTAGTGGTCCCAGTTAGTCACTGGTCCCAGTTAGTTACTAGTCCCAGTTAGAGTTACTGGTCCCAGTTAGAGTTACTGGTCCGAGTTAGAGTTACTGGTCCCAGTTAGAGTTTCTGGTCCCAGTTAGTTACTTGTCCCAGTTAGTCACTGGTCCCAGTTAGAGTTACTGATCCCAGTTAGAGTTACTGATCCCAGTCAGAGCTACTAGTCCCAGTTAGAGTTACTGGTCCCAGTTAGTTACTGGTCCCAGTTAGTTACTGGTCCCAGTTAGTCACTGGTCCCAGTTAGAGTTACTGGTCGCCGTTAGCTACTGGTCCCAGTTAGAGTTACTGGTCCCAGTCATTAATCCCAGTTAGTTACTGGTCCCAGTTAGTTACCGGTCCCAGTTAGAGTTACTGGTCCCAGTCATTAATCCCAGTTAGTTACTGGTCCCAGTTAGAGTTACTGGTCCCAGTTAGTTACTGGTCCCAGTTAGAGTTACTGGTCCCAGTTAGTTAGTGGTCCCAGTTAGTTACTGGTCCCAGTTAGAGTTTCTGGTCCCAGTTAGAGTTACTGGTCCCAGTTAGAGTTACTGGTCCCAGTTAGTTAGTGGTCCCAGTTAGTCACTGGTCCCAGTTAGTTACTTGTCCCAGTCAGAGCTACTGGTCCCAGTTAGACTTACTGGTCCCAGTTACTTACTGGTCCCAGTTAGAGTTACTGGTCCCAGTTAGTTACTGGTCCCAGTTAGAGTTACTGGTCCCAGTCAGTTACTGTTCCCAGTCAGAGCTACTGGTCCCAGTTAGAGTTACTGGTCCCAGTTAGAGTTTCTGGTCCCAGTCATAGCTACTGGTCCCAGTTAGAGTTAGTGATCCCAGTTAGTTACTGATCCCAGTTAGAGTTACTGAACCCAGTTAGAGTTAGCAGTCCCAGTTAGTTACTGGTCCCAGTTAGACTTACTGGTCCCAGTTAGAGTTACTGGTCCCAGTTAGTCACTGGTCCCAGTTAGAGTTACTAGTCCCAGTCAGAGCTTCTGGTCCCAGTTAGTTACTGGTCCCAGTTACTTACTGGTCCCAGTTAGAGTTACTGGTCCCAGTTAGTTCCTGGTCCCAGTTAGAGTTACTGGTCCCAGTTAGTTAGTGGTCCCAGTTACTCACTGGTCCCAGTTAGAGTTTCTGGTCCCAGTTAGAGTTACTGGTCCCAGTTAGAGTTACTGGTCCCAGTTAGTTAGTGGTCCCAGTTAGTCACTGGTCCCAGTTAGTTACTAGTCCCAGTCAGAGCTACTGGTCCCAGTTAGAGTTACTGGTCCCAGTTACTTACTGGTCCAAGTTAGAGTTACTGGTCCCAGTTAGTTCCTGGTCCCAGTTAGAGTTACTGGTCCCAGTTAGTTACTGGTCCCAGTTAGAGTTACTGGTCCCAGTGAGTTACTGGTCCCAGTTAGTTACTGGTCCCAGTTAGAGTTACTGGTCCCAGTGAGTTACTGGTCCCAGTCATAGCTACCTGTCCCAGTTAGAGTTACTGGTCCCAGTTAGTAACTGATCCCAGTTAGAGTTACTGGACCCAGTTAGAGTTAGCAGTCCCAGTTAGTTACTGGTCCCAGTGAGTTACTGTTGCCAGTCAGAGCTATTGGTCCCAGTTAGAGTTACTGGTCCCAGTTAGTTACTGATCCCAGTTAGAGTTACTGGTCCCAGTTAGAGTTAGCAGTCCCAGTTAGTTACTGGTCCCAGTTAGACTTACTGGTCCCAGTTAGACTTACTGGTCCCAGTTAGAGTTAGCAGTCCCAGTTAGAGTTAGCAGTCCCAGTTAGTTACTGGTCCCAGTTAGACTTACTGGTCCCAGTCAGAGTTACTGGTCCCAGTTAGAGTTACTGGTCCCAGTTAGTTACTGGTCCTAGTCAGAGTTACTGTTCCCAGTTAGTTACTAGTCCCAGTTAGAGTTACTGGTCCCAGTTAGAGTTACTGGTCCCAGTTAGTTACTGGTCCCAGTTAGACTTACTGGTCCCAGTTAGTTACTGGTCCCAGTTAGGGTTACTGGTCCCAGTTAGAGTTACTCGTCCCAGTTACTGGTCCCAGTTAGTTACTGGTCCCAGTTAGAGTTACTGGTCCCAGTTAGAGTTACTGGTCCCAGTTAGTTACTGGTCCCAGTTAGTTACTGGTCCCAGTTAGATTTACTGGCCCCAGTTAGAATTACTGGCCCCAGTTAGTTACTGGTCCCAGTTAGAGTTACTGATCCCAGTCAGAGCTACTAGTCCCAGTTAGAGTTACTGGTCCCAGTTAGTCACTGGTCCCAGTTAGAGTTACTGGTCGCCGTTAGTTACTGGTCCCAGTTAGAGTTACTGGTCCCAGTTATTAATCCCAGTTAGTTAGTGGTCCCAGTTAGTTACCGGTCCCAGTGAGTTACTGGTCCCAGTGAGTTACTGGTCCCAGTGAGTTACTGTTCCCAGTCATAGCTACTGGTCCCAGTTAGAGTTACTGGTCCCAGTCATAGCTACTGGTCCCAGTTAGAGTTACTGGTCCCAGTTAGTTCCTGGTCCCAGTTAGAGTTACTGGTCCCAGTTAGTTAGTGGTCCCAGTTACTCACTGGTCCCAGTTAGAGTTACTGGTCCCAGTCAGAGTTACTGGTCCCAGTTAGAGTTTCTGGTCCCAGTTAGAGTTTCTGGTCCCAGTTAGAGTTACTGGTCCCAGTTAGTTCCTGGTCCCAGTTAGTTACTGGTCCCAGTTAGAGTTACTGGTCCCAGTTAGAGTTACTGGTCCCAGTTAGAGTTACTGGTCCCAGTTAGTTCCTGGTCCCAGTTAGAGTTTCTGGTCCCAGTTAGTTACTTGTCCCAGTTAGTCACTGGTCCCAGTTAGAGTTACTGGTCGCCGTTAGTTACTGGTCCCAGTTAGATTTACTGGCCCCAGTTAGAATTACTGGCCCCAGTTAGTTACTGGTCCCAGTTAGAGTTACTGATCCCAGTTAGAGTTACTGATCCCAGTCAGAGCTACTAGTCCCAGTTAGTTACTGGTCCCAGTTAGAGTTACTGGTCCCAGTTAGTTACTGGTCCCAGTTAGTCACTGGTCCCAGTTAGAGTTACTGGTCGCCGTTAGCTACTGGTCCCAGTTAGAGTTACTGGTCCCAGTCATTAATCCGAGTTAGTTACTGGTCCCAGTTAGTTTCCGGTCCCAGTTAGAGTTACTGGTCCCAGTCATTAATCCCAGTTAGTTACTGGTCCCAGTTAGTTACTGGTCCCAGTTAGTTACTGGTCCCAGTTAGAGTTACTGGTCCCAGTCATTAATCCCAGTTAGTTACTGGTCCCAGTTAGTTACTGGTCCTAGTTAGAGTTACTGGTCCCAGTCAGAGCTTCTGGTCCCAGTTAGTTACTGGTCCCAGTTACTTACTGGTCCCAGTTAGAGTTACTGGTCCCAGTTAGTTCCTGGTCCCAGTTAGAGTTACTGGTCCCAGTTAGTTAGTGGTCCCAGTTACTCACTGGTCCCAGTTAGAGTTTCTGGTCCCAGTTAGAGTTACTGGTCCCAGTTAGAGTTACTGGTCCCAGTTAGTTAGTGGTCCCAGTTAGTCACTGGTCCCAGTTAGTTACTAGTCCCAGTCAGAGCTACTGGTCCCAGTTAGAGTTACTGGTCCCAGTTACTTACTGGTCCAAGTTAGAGTTACTGGTCCCAGTTAGTTCCTGGTCCCAGTTAGAGTTACTGGTCCCAGTTAGTTACTGGTCCCAGTTAGAGTTACTGGTCCCAGTGAGTTACTGGTCCCAGTTAGTTACTGGTCCCAGTTAGAGTTACTGGTCCCAGTGAGTTACTGGTCCCAGTCATAGCTACCTGTCCCAGTTAGAGTTACTGGACCCAGTTAGAGTTAGCAGTCCCAGTTAGTTACTGGTCCCAGTTAGACTTACTGGTCCCAGTCAGAGTTACTGGTCCCAGTTAGTTACTGATCCCAGTTAGAGTTACTGGTCCCAGTGAGTTACTGATCCCAGTTAGAGTTACTGGTCCCAGTGAGTTACTGTTGCCAGTCAGAGCTATTGGTCCCAGTTAGAGTTACTGGTCCCAGTTAGTTACTGATCCCAGTTAGAGTTACTGGTCCCAGTTAGAGTTAGCAGTCCCAGTTAGTTACTGGTCCCAGTTAGACTTACTGGTCCCAGTTAGACTTACTGGTCCCAGTTAGAGTTAGCAGTCCCAGTTAGAGTTAGCAGTCCCAGTTAGTTACTGGTCCCAGTTAGACTTACTGGTCCCAGTCAGAGTTACTGGTCCCAGTTAGTTACTGGTCCCAGTTAGTTACTGGTCCTAGTCAGAGTTACTGGTCCCAGTTAGTTACTAGTCCCAGTTAGAGTTACTGGTCCCAGTTAGACTTACTGGTCCCAGTTAGTTACTGGTCCCAGTTAGGGTTACTGGTCCCAGTTAGAGTTACTCGTCCCAGTTACTGGTCCCAGTTAGTTACTGGTCCCAGTTAGAGTTACTGGTCCCAGTTAGAGTTACTGGTCCCAGTTAGTTACTGGTCCCAGTTAGAGTTACTGGTCCCAGTTAGATTTACTGGGCCCAGTTAGAATTACTGGCCCCAGTTAGTTACTGGTCCCAGTTAGTTACTGGTCCCAGTTAGAGTTACTGATCCCAGTCAGAGCTACTAGTCCCAGTTAGAGTTACTGGTCCCAGTTAGTCACTGGTCCCAGTTAGAGTTACTGGTCGCCGTTAGTTACTGGTCCCAGTTAGAGTTACTGGTCCCAGTTATTAATCCCAGTTAGTTAGTGGTCCCAGTTAGTTACCGGTCCCAGTGAGTTACTGGTCCCAGTGAGTTACTGTTCCCAGTCATAGCTACTGGTCCCAGTTAGAGTTACTGGTCCCAGTCATAGCTACTGGTCCCAGTTAGAGTTACTGGTCCCAGTTAGACTTACTGGTCCCAGTCAGAGTTACTGGTCCCAGTTAGAGTTTCTGGTCCCAGTTAGAGTTACTGGTCCCAGTTAGTTAGTGGTCCCAGTTAGTCACTGGTCCCAGTTAGTTACTAGTCCCAGTCAGAGCTACTGGTCCCAGTTAGAGTTACTGGTCCCAGTTAGAGTTACTGGTCCCAGTTAGTTCCTGGTCCCAGTTAGAGTTTCTTGTCCCAGTTAGTTACTTGTCCCAGTTAGTCACTGGTCCCAGTTAGAGTTACTGGTCGCCGTTAGTTACTGGTCCCAGTTAGATTTACTGGCCCCAGTTAGAATTACTGGCCCCAGTTAGTTACTGGTCCCAGTTAGAGTTACTGATCCCAGTTAGAGTTACTGATCCCAGTCAGAGCTACTAGTCCCAGTTAGAGTTACTGGTCCCAGTTAGAGTTACTGGTCCCAGTTAGTTACTGGTCCCAGTTAGTCACTGGTCCCAGTTAGAGTTACTGGTCGCCGTTAGCTACTGGTCCCAGTTAGAGTTACTGGTCCCAGTCATTAATCCGAGTTAGTTACTGGTCCCAGTTAGTTACCGGTCCCAGTTAGAGTTACTGGTCCCAGTCATTAATCCCAGTTAGTTACTGGTCCCAGTTAGAGTTACTGGTCCCAGTTAGTTACTGGTCCCAGTTAGAGTTACTGGTCCAAGTCATTAATCCCAGTTAGTTACTGGTCCCAGTTAGAGTTACTGGTCCCAGTGAGTTACTGTTCCCAGTCAGAGCTACTGGTCCCAGTTAGAGTTACTGGTCCCAGTGAGTTACTGGTCCCAGTCATAGCTACTGGTCCCAGTTAGAGTTACTGGTCCCAGTGAGTTACTGGTCCCAGTCATAGCTACTGGTCCCAGTTAGAGTTACTGGTCCCAGTTAGTTACTGGTCCCGGTTAGGTACTGGTCCCAGTTAGAGTTACTGGTCCCAGTTACTTACTGGTCCCAGTTAGTTACTGGTCCCAGTCATAACTACTGGTCCCAGTTAGTTACTGGTCCCAGTTAGTTACCGGTCCCAGTTAGAGTTACTGGACCCAGTTAGTTACTGGTCCCGGTTAGGTACTGGTCCCAGTTAGTTACTGGTCCCAGTTAGAGTTACTGGCCCAAGTTAGTTACTGGTCCCAGTTAGTTAGTGGTCCCAGTTAGTTACTGGTCCCAGTTAGAGTTTCTGGTCCCAGTTAGAGTTATTGGTCCCAGTTAGTTACTAGTCCCAGTCAGAGCTACTGGTCCCAGTTAGAGTTACTGGTCCCAGTTACTTACTGGTCCAAGTCAGAGTTACTGGTCCCAGTTAGTTCCTTGTCCCAGTTAGATTTACTGGTCCCAGTTAGTTAGTGGTCCCAGTTAGTCACTGGTCCCAGTTAGTTAGTGGTCCCAGTTAGTCACTGGTCCCAGTTAGTTACTAGTCCCAGCCAGAGCTACTGGTCCCAGTTAGAGTTACTGGTCCCAGTTACTTACTGGTCCCAGTTAGTTACTGGTCCCAGTTAGTTACTGGTCCCAGTCAGCTACTGGTCTCAGTTAGAGTTACTGGTCCCAGTTAGTTCTTGGTCCCAGTTAGAGTTACTGGTCCCAGTTAGTTAGTGGTCCCAGTTAGTTACTGGTCCCAGTTAGAGTTACTGGTCCCAGTCAGTTACTGTTACCAGTCAGAGCTACTGGTCCCAGTTAGAGTTACTCGTCCCAGTTAGTTACTGATCCCAGTTAGAGTTACTGGACCCAGTTAGAGTTAGCAGTCCCAGTTACTTACTGGTCCCAGTTAGACTTACTGGTCCCAGTCAGAGTTACTGGTCCCAGTTAGAGTTATTGGTCCCAGTTAGTTATTGGTCCCAGTCAGAGCTACTGGTCCCAGTTGTTTACTGGTCCCAGTCAGAGTTACTGGTCCCAGTTAGTTACTAGTCCCAGTTAGAGTTACTGGTCCCAGTTAGTTACTGGTCCCAGTTAGAGTTACTGGTCCCAGTCAGAGCTACTGGTCCCAGTTGTTTACTGGTCCCAGTCAGAGTTACTGGTCCCAGTTAGTTACTGGTCCCAGTTAGTTACTGGTCCCAGTTAGTTACTAGTTCCAGTTACTTTCTGGTCCCAGTTAGTTACTAGTCCCAGTTAGAGTTACTGGTCCCAGTTAGAGTTACTGGTCCTTGTTCGAGTTACTGGACCCATTTAGAATTACTGGCCCCAGTTAGTTACTGGTCCCAGTTAGAGTTACTGGTCCTAGTTAGTTACTGATCCCAGTTAGAGTTACTGGACCCAGTTAGAGTTAGCAGTCCCAGTTAGTTACTGGTCCCAGTTAGACTTACTGGTCCCAGTCAGTTACTGGTCCCAGTTAGTTACTAGTCCCAGTTAGAGTTACTGGTCCCAGTTAGAGTTACTGGTCCTTGTTCGAGTTACTGGACCCATTTAGAATTACTGGCCCCAGTTAGTTACTGGTCCCAGTTAGAGTTACTGGTCCTAGTTAGTTACTGATCCCAGTTAGAGTTACTGGACCCAGTTAGAGTTAGCAGTCCCAGTTAGTTACTGGTCCCAGTTAGACTTACTGGTCCCAGTCAGTTACTGGTCCCAGTTAGTTACTAGTCCCAGTTAGAGTTACTGGTCCCAGTTAGTTACTAGTCCCAGTTAGAGTTACTGGTCCCAGTTAGAGTTACTGGTCCCAGTTAGAGTTACTAGTCCCAGTTAGTTACTGGTCCCAGTTAGTTACTAGTTCCAGTTAGTTACTGGTCCCAGTTAGTTACTAGTCCCAGTTAGAGTTACTGGTCCCAGTTAGAGTTACTGGTCCTAGTTAGAGTTACTGGTCCCAGTTAGTTACTGGTCCCAGTTAGTTACTGGTCCCAGTTATTAATCCCAGTTAGTTATTGGTCCCAGTTAGTTACTGGTCCCAGTTAGAGTTACTGGTCCCAGTTATTAATCGCAGTTAGTTATTGGTCCCAGTTAGTTACTGGTCCCAGTTAGAGTTACTGGTCCCAGTTAGTTACTGATCCCAGTTAGTTACTGGTCCCAGTTAGTTACTGGTCCCAGTCATAACTACTGGTCCCACTTAGTTACTGGTCCCAGTTAGAGTTACTGGCCCCAGTTAGTTATTGGTCCCCGTTAGAATTACTGGCCCCAGTTAGTTATTGGTCCCAGTTAGTTACTGGTCCCAGTTAGAGTTACTGGTCCCAGTTAGTTACTGGTCCCAGTTAGAGTTACTGGTCCCAGTTAGTTACTGGTCCCAGTTAGTTACTGGTCCCAGTCAGCTACTGGTCTCAGTTAGAGTTACTGGTCCCAGTTAGAGTTACTGGTCCCAGTTAGAGTTACTGGTCCCAGTTAGTCACTGGTCCCAGTTAGTTACTGGTCCCAGTTAGTTACTGGTCCCAGTTAGACTTACTGGTCCCAGTTAGTTTTTGGTCCCAGTTAGTTACTGGTCCCGGTTAGTTACTGGTCCCATTTAGTTATTGGTCCCAGTTAGAGTTACTGGTCCCAGTTAGTTAATGGTCCGAGTTAGAGTTACTGGTCCCAGTTAGTTACTGGTCCCAGTTATTTACTGGTCCCAGTTAGAGTTTCTGGTCCCAGTTAGAGTTACTGGTCCCAGTTAGTTATTGGTCCCAGTTAGAGTTACTGGTCCCAGTTAGTTACTGGTCCCAGTCAGCTACTGGTCTCAGTTAGAGTTACTGGTCCCAGTTAGAGTTACTGGTCCCAGTTAGTCACTGGTCCCAGTTAGTTACTGGTCCCAGTTAGAGTTACTGGTCCCAGTTAGTCACTGGTCCCAGTTAGACTTACTGGTCCCAGTTAGTTTTTGGTCCCAGTTAGTTACTGGTCCCATTTAGTTATTGGTCCCAGTTAGAGTTACTGGTCCCAGTTAGTTACTGGTCCGAGTTAGAGTTACTGGTCCCAGTTAGTTACTGGTCCCAGTTATTTACTGGTCCCAGTTAGAGTTTCTGGTCCCAGTTAGTTATTGGTCCCAGTTAGTTACTGGTCCCAGTTAGAGTTACTGGTCCCAGTTAGGTACTGGTCCCAGTTAGTTACTGGTCCCAGTCAGAGCTACTGGTCCCAGTTAGTTACTGGTCCCAGTTAGAGTTTCTGGTCCCAGTTAGAGTTATTGGTCCCAGTTAGTTACTGGTCCCAGTCATAACTACTGGTCCCACTTAGTTACTGGTCCCAGTTAGTTACCGGTCCCCGTTAGAGTTACTGGCCCCAGTTAGTTATTGGTCCCAGTTAGAGTTACTGGTCCCAGTTAGTTACTGGTCCCAGTTAGAGTTACTGGTCCCAATTAGTTACTGGTCCCAGTCAGTTACTGGTCTCAGTTAGAGTTACTGGTCCCAGTTAGTTACTGGTCCCAGTTAGAGTTACTGGTCCCAGTTAGTTACTGGTCCCAGTTAGAGTTACTGGTCCCAGTTAGAGTTACTGGTCCCAATTAGTCACTGGTCCCAGTTAGAGTTACTGGTCCCAGTTAGAGTTACTGGTCCCAGTTAGTTTTCGGTCCCAGTTAGTTACTGGTCCCATTTAGTTATTGGTCCCAGTTAGAGTTACTGGTCCCAGTTAGAGTTACTGGTCCCAGTTAGTTACTGGTCCGAGTTAGAGTTACTGGTCCCAGTTAGTTACTGGTCCCAGTCAGTTATTGGTCCCAGTTAGTTACTGGTCCCAGTCAGTTACTGATCCCAGTTAGAGTTACTGGACCCAGTTAGAGTTATTGGTCCCAGTTAGTTACTGGTCCCAGTCATAACTACTGGTCCCACTTAGTTACTGGTCCCAGTTAGTTACCGGTCCCCGTTAGAGTTACTGGCCCCAGTTAGTTATTGGTCCCAGTTAGAGTTACTGGTCCCAGTTAGTTACTGGTCCCAGTTAGAGTTACTGGTCCCAATTAGTTACTGGTCCCAGTCAGTTACTGGTCTCAGTTAGAGTTACTGGTCCCAGTTAGTTACTGGTCCCAGTTAGAGTTACTGGTCCCAGTTAGTTACTGGTCCCAGTTAGAGTTACTGGTCCCAGTTAGAGTTACTGGTCCCAATTAGTCACTGGTCCCAGTTAGAGTTACTGGTCCCAGTTAGAGTTACTGGTCCCAGTTAGTTTTCGGTCCCAGTTAGTTACTGGTCCCATTTAGTTATTGGTCCCAGTTAGAGTTACTGGTCCCAGTTAGAGTTACTGGTCCCAGTTAGTTACTGGTCCGAGTTAGAGTTACTGGTCCCAGTTAGTTACTGGTCCCAGTCAGTTATTGGTCCCAGTTAGTTACTGGTCCCAGTCAGTTACTGGTCCCAGTTAGAGTTACTGGTCCCAGTTAGTTACTGGTCCCAGTTAGTTACTGGTCCCAGTTAGTTACTGGTCCCAGTTAGTTATTGGTCCCAATTAGTTCCTGGTCCCAGTTAGAGTTACTGGTCCCAGTTAGTTACTGGTCCCAGTTTGTTACTGGTCCCAGTTAGAGACTGGTCCCAGTCAGAGCTACTGGTCCCAGTTAGAGTTACTGGTCCCAGTTAGTTACTGGTCCCAGTTAGAGTTACTGGTCCCAGTTAGTTACTGGTCCCAGTTAGTTACTAGTTCCAGTTAGTTACTGGTCCCAGTTAGTTACTGGTCCCAGTTAGAGTTACTGGTCCCAGTTAGAGTTACTGGTCCTAGTTAGAGTTACTGGTCCCAGTTAGTTACTGGTCCCAGTTAGAGTTACTGGTCCCAGTTAGATTTACTGGCCCCAGTTAGAATTACTGGCCCCAGTTAGTTACTGGTCCCAGTTAGTTACTGGTCCCAGTCAGAGCTACTAGTCCCAGTTAGAGTTACTGGTCCCAGTTAGAGTTACTGGTCCCAGTTATTAATCCCAGTTAGTTATTAGTCCCAGTTAGTTACTGGTCCCAGTTAGAGTTACTGGTCCCAGTTAGTTACTGGTCCCAGTTAGTTACCGGTCCCAGTTAGAGTTACTGGCCCCAGTTAGTTACTGGTCCCAGTCATAGCTACTGGTCCCAGTTGGTTACTGGTCCCAGTTAGTTACTGGTCCCAGTTAGTTACTGGTCCCAGTCATAACTACTGGTCCCACTTAGTTACTGGTCCCAGTTAGTTATTGGTCCCAGTTAGTTACTGGTCCCAGTTAGAGTTACTGGTCCCAGTCATAGCTACTGGTCCCAGTTGGTTACTGATCCCAGTTAGTTACTGGTCGCAGTTAGTTACTGGTCCCAGTCATAACTACTGGTCCCACTTAGTTACTGGTCCCAGTTAGTTATTGGTCCCAGTTAGTTACTGGTCCCAGTTAGAGTTACTGGTCCCAGTTAGTTACTGGTCCCAGTTAGAGTTACTGGTCCCAGTTAGTTACTGGTCCCAGTCAGTTACTGGTCTCAGTTAGAGTTACTGGTCCCAGTTAGTTACTGGTCCCAGTTAGAGTTACTGGTCCCAGTTAGTCACTGGTCCCAGTTAGTCACTGGTCCCAGTTAGTTACTGGTCCCAGTTAGTCACTGGTCCCAGTTAGAGTTACTGGTCCCAGTTAGTTTTTGGTCCCAGTTAGTTACTGGTCCCGGTTAGTTATTGGTCCCATTTAGTTATTGGTCCCAGTTAGAGTTACTGGTCCCAGTTAGTTACTGGTCCGAGTTAGTTACTGGTCCCAGTTAGTTACTGGTCCCAGTTAGTTACTGGTCCCAGTTAGAGTTACTGGTCCCAGTTAGTTACTGGTCCCAGTTAGTTACTGGTCACAGTTAGGTACTGGTCCCAGTTAGTTACTGGTCCCAGTTAGTTACTGGTCCCAGTCATAACTACTGGTCCCACTTAGTTACTGGTCCCAGTTAGTTACCGGTCCCAGTTAGTTATTAGTCCCAGTTAGAGTTACTGGTCCCAGTTAGATTTACTGGCCCCAGTTAGAATTACTGGTCCCATTTAGTTACTGGTCCCAGTTAATTACTGGTCCCTGTTAGAATTACTGGTCCCATTTAGTTACTGGTCTCAGTCATAGTTACTGGTCCCAGTTAGTTACTGGTCCCAGTTAATTACTGGTCCCAGTTAGAATTACTGGTCCCATTTAGTTACTGGTCCCAGTCATAGTTACTGGTCCCAGTTAGTTACTAGTCCCAGTTAGAGTTACTGGTCCCAGTTAGAGTTACTGGTCCCAGTTAGTTACTGGTCCCAGTTAGAGTTACTGTTCCCAGTTAGTTACTGTTCCCAGTTAGAGTTACTGGTCCCAGTTAGACTTACTGGTCCCAGTTAGAGTTACTGGTCCCAGTTAGTTACTGGTCCCAGTTAAAGTTTCCATGGCGGTTTGCAGGACCAGGAAGACGGGAGAGCAGCTCGGGACCGAACACTCAGTCATGAAAAAGTTGAAAGTCCATCTGAACTCATTCCAGAGATTCGGTGGTGTTCTAATCCCTGCTGGTCCTCCAAACGCCAACCAAGCCAAGCCAACTTTATTTACAAAGCACTTTCTGACAGCCACTACTGAACAAAGTCCTGAACGTAACATAACTACAGATTAATTTTTGATAGGTTGTATGATGAGTTGAGCATTTAGTGACACCCCTAGAGACAGGTGAGTCATATTCTGTTTCAGACTGAGTCTGTCAGGGCGCTGACCTCAGAGGTAACTCAGCTGGATGATGTCATCGTCCTGCATGGCTGGCTGCGGGTGGACCTGACACCTTTTAAAACAGCCTTGATGTCCATCGCCTACACCTGGAGACAGATGTACACCGACTACCTGCTGGAATCGGTCAGCAACAGGTAAACTCACTTGAGACCAGCGACCCAGTTTGTTTCCAAATCTGCTGCTGCAGGCCTGAAAAACTATACACCTATAAACCTGTCCACCTGTAAACCTGTCCACCTATAAACCTGTCCACCTGTAAACCTGTCCACCTATAAACCTGTCCACCTGTAAAAGTATACACCTATAAACCTGTCCACCTGTAAACCTGTCCACCTGTAAACCTGTCCACCTATAAACCTGTCCACCTGTAAACCTGTCCACCTGTAAAAGTATATACCTATAAACCTGTCCACCTATAAACCTGTCCACCTGTAAAAGTATACACCTATAAACCTGTCCACCTGTAAACCTGTCCACCTATAAACCTGTCCACCTGTAAACCTGTCCACCTGTAAAAGTATACACCTATAAACCTGTCCACCTGTAAACCTGTCCACCTGTAAACCTGTCCACCTGTAAAAGTATACACCTATAAACCTGTCCACCTGTAAACCTGTCCACCTGTAAACCTGTCCACCTGTAAAAGTATACACCTATAAACCTGTCCACCTGTAAACCTGTCCACCTGTAAAAGTATACACCTATAAACCTGTCCACCTATAAACCTGTCCACCTGTAAAAGTATACACCTATAAACCTGTCCACCTGTAAACCTGTCCACCTGTAAACCTGTCCACCTATAAACCTGTCCACCTGTAAACCTGTCCACCTATAAACCTGTCCACCTGTAAACCTGTCCACCTGTAAACCTGTCCACCTATAAACCTGTCCACCTGTAAACCTGTCCACCTATAAACCTGTCCACCTATAAACCTGTCCACCTGTAAAAGTATATACCTATAAACCTGTCCACCTATAAACCTGTCCACCTGTAAACCTGTCCACCTATAAACCTGTCCACCTATAAACCTGTCCACCTATAAACCTGTCCACCTATAAACCTGTCCACCTGTAAACCTGTCCACCTGTAAACCTGTCCACCTGTAAACCTGTCCACCTATAAACCTGTCCACCTATAAACCTGTCCACCTGTAAAAGTATACACCTATAAACCTGTCCACCTATAAACCTGTCCACCTGTAAAAGTATACACCTATAAACCTGTCCACCTGTAAACCTGTCCACCTGTAAACCTGTCCACCTATAAACCTGTCCACCTGTAAACCTGTCCACCTATAAACCTGTCCACCTATAAACCTGTCCACCTGTAAAAGTATATACCTATAAACCTGTCCACCTATAAACCTGTCCACCTGTAAACCTGTCCACCTGTAAACCTGTCCACCTATAAACCTGTCCACCTGTAAAAGTATACACCTATAAACCTGTCCACCTATAAACCTGTCCACCTGTAAACCTGTCCACCTGTAAACCTGTACACCTGTAAACCTGTACACCTATAAACCTGTCCACCTGTAAACCTGTCCACCTGTAAACCTGTCCACCTGTAAAAGTATACACCTATAAACCTGTCCACCTGTAAACCTGTCCACCTGTAAACCTGTCCACCTGTAAACCTGTCCACCTATAAACCTGTCCACCTATAAACCTGTCCACCTGTAAACCTGTCCACCTGTAAAAGTATACACCTGTAAACCTGTCCACCTATAAACCTGTCCACCTGTAAACCTGTCCACCTGTAAACCTGTCCACCTATAAACCTGTCCACCTATAAACCTGTCCACCTGTAAACCTGTCCACCTGTAAAAGTATACACCTATAAACCTGTCCACCTATAAACCTGTCCACCTGTAAACCTGTCCACCTATAAACCTGTCCACCTGTAAAAGTATACACCTATAAACCTGTCCACCTATAAACCTGTCCACCTGTAAACCTGTCCACCTGTAAAAGTATACACCTATAAACCTGTCCACCTATAAACCTGTCCACCTGTAAACCTGTCCACCTGTAAACCTGTCCACCTATAAACCTGTCCACCTGTAAACCTGTCCACCTATAAACCTGTCCACCTATAAACCTGTCCACCTGTAAACCTGTCCACCTGTAAACCTGTCCACCTATAAACCTGTCCACCTATAAACCTGTCCACCTGTAAAAGTATATACCTATAAACCTGTCCACCTATAAACCTGTCCACCTGTAAAAGTATACACCTATAAACCTGTCCACCTGTAAACCTGTCCACCTGTAAACCTGTCCACCTGTAAACCTGTCCACCTATAAACCTGTCCACCTATAAACCTGTCCACCTGTAAACCTGTCCACCTGTAAAAGTATACACCTGTAAACCTGTCCACCTATAAACCTGTCCACCTGTAAACCTGTCCACCTATAAACCTGTCCACCTATAAACCTGTCCACCTATAAACCTGTCCACCTGTAAACCTGTCCACCTATAAACCTGTCCACCTATAAACCTGTCCACCTGTAAACCTGTCCACCTGTAAAAGTATACACCTATAAACCTGTCCACCTGTAAACCTGTCCACCTGTAAACCTGTCCACCTGTAAACCTGTCCACCTGTAAAAGTATACACCTGTAAACCTGTCCACCTATAAACCTGTCCACCTGTAAACCTGTCCTCCTGTAAACCTGTCCTCCTGTAAAAGTATACACCTGTAAACCTGTCCACCTATAAACCTTTTTTTCAGTCTGCATTTGAGCCAGCAGCGTGCCACTGACGATGAAGAGTCCTCATCATCCACTTCCTCGGTGACGGACATTATTTTGCTGCTGGAATCTGCTGCGGGGGAGCTTCCTGAACACCTGGCGGCACAGCTGCAGGTAGTGACATCATCCTCACAACACTCCTAACTAACACTGCTAAACCTCACTGGTCAGCTCCAGATGTGTCCATCTGTGGTAGCACGGCATAGATCATCGGTCTATCTGGTCAGGTCAGCAATTAGGTTCTTACCAAATGAGTGGTCAGATGAACAGAGTTGTTCATCTGTGTGACGGACTGGTTACCTGTCCAGGTGGACCTGCCACTTATCTGATATGTTGGACAGACCCCCCCCTGACAGTTCTTATTAACTATTGGGTTCAGAACTCGTACAGGTCATGTATGATAGAACCTGTCCTGGTTATCTGCTCAGCTGTTCTGACTGCAGGTAAAATCAGAAGGGTGGAGCCAACTGCAAATAACCAATCACAATCATGCACTCCACAGGGCTTAAATAATTCCTGGTCGTTTCCGGCATTTTCCGTTGCAGTGCTGGCACAGGAATACTCAAAACGGACATGTACCTGACCTGATGTTGCCTTTATGTTCCTAGCAGGTCGCCGACAGGTCGCCGACAGGTCGCCGACAGGTCGCCGACAGGTCGCCGACCGGTCGCCGACAGGTCGCCGACCGGTCGCCGACAGGTCGCAGACAGGTCGCAGACCGGTCGCCGACAGGTCGCCGACAGGTCGCCGACAGGTCGCAGACAGGTCGCAGACAGGTCGCCGACAGGTCGCCGACAGGTCGCCGACAGGTCGCAGACAGGTCGCAGACAGGTCGCAGACAGGTCGCCGACAGGTCGCAGACAGGTCGCAGACAGGTCGCCGACAGGTCGCCGACAGGTCGCAGACAGGTCGCAGACAGGTCGCCGACAGGTCGCCGACAGGTCGCCGACAGGTCGCCGACAGGTCGCAGACAGGTCGCCGACAGGTCGCCGACAGGTCGCCGACAGGTGGCCGACAGGTCGCCGACAGGTCGCCGACAGGTCGCCGACAGGTCGCCGACAGGTCGCAGACAGGTGGCAGACAGGTGGCAGACAGGTGGCCGACAGGTGGCAGACAGGTCGCAGACAGGTCGCAGACAGGTCGCAGACAGGTCGCAGACAGGTCGCCGACAGGTCGCCGACAGGTCGCCGACCGGTCGCAGACAGGTCGCAGACCGGTCGCCGACAGGTCGCCGACAGGTCGCCGACAGGTCGCAGACAGGTCGCAGACAGGTCGCCGACAGGTCGCCGACAGGTCGCCGACAGGTCGCAGACAGGTCGCCGACAGGTCGCCGACAGGTCGCAGACAGGTCGCCGACAGGTCGCCGACAGGTCGCCGACAGGTCGCAGACAGGTCGCAGACAGGTCGCAGACAGGTCGCCGACAGGTCGCCGACAGGTCGCCGACAGGTCGCAGACAGGTCGCAGACAGGTCGCCGACAGGTCGCCGACAGGTCGCCGACAGGTCGCCGACAGGTCGCCGACAGGTCGCCGACAGGTCGCCGACAGGTCGCCGACAGGTCGCCGACAGGTCGCAGACAGGTGGCAGACAGGTGGCCGACAGGTGGCCGACAGGTGGCAGACAGGTCGCAGACAGGTCGCCGACAGGTCGCCGACAGGTCGCAGACAGGTCGCCGACAGGTCGCAGACAGGTCGCAGACAGGTCGCAGACAGGTCGCCGACAGGTCGCAGACAGGTGGCAGACAGGTCGCCGACAGGTCGCCGACAGGTCGCAGACAGGTCGCAGACAGGTCGCAGACAGGTGGCAGACAGGTCGCAGACAGGTCGCCGACAGGTCGCCGACAGGTCGCAGACAGGTCGCAGACAGGTCGCAGACAGGTCGCCGACAGGTCGCAGACAGGTGGCAGACAGGTCGCCGACAGGTCGCCGACAGGTCGCAGACAGGTCGCAGACAGGTGGCAGACAGGTCGCCGACAGGTCGCAGACAGGTGGCAGACAGGTCGCAGACAGGTCGCAGACAGGTCGCCGACAGGTCGCAGACAGGTGGCAGACAGGTGGCAGACAGGTCGCCGACAGGTCGCAGACAGGTGGCAGACAGGTCGCCGACAGGTCGCAGACAGGTCGCCGACAGGTCGCAGACAGGTGGCAGACAGGTGGCAGACAGGTCGCAGACAGGTCGCAGACAGGTCGCAGACAGGTCGCCGACAGGTCGCAGACAGGTCGCCGACAGGTCGCCGACAGGTCGCAGACAGGTCGCAGACAGGTCGCCGACAGGTCGCCGACAGGTCGCCGACCGGTCGCCGACAGGTCGCCGACCGGTCGCCGACAGGTCGCAGACAGGTCGCAGACCGGTCGCCGACAGGTCGCCGACAGGTCGCCGACAGGTCGCAGACAGGTCGCAGACAGGTCGCAGACAGGTCGCCGACAGGTCGCAGACAGGTCGCCGACAGGTCGCCGACAGGTCGCAGACAGGTCGCAGACAGGTCGCCGACAGGTCGCCGACAGGTCGCCGACAGGTCGCAGACAGGTCGCAGACAGGTCGCCGACAGGTCGCCGACAGGTCGCCGACAGGTGGCCGACAGGTCGCCGACAGGTCGCAGACAGGTCGCCGACAGGTCGCCGACAGGTCGCCGACAGGTCGCAGACAGGTCGCCGACAGGTCGCCGACAGGTCGCCGACAGGTCGCAGACAGGTGGCAGACAGGTGGCAGACAGGTGGCCGACAGGTGGCAGACAGGTCGCCGACAGGTCGCCGACAGGTCGCAGACAGGTCGCCGACAGGTCGCCGACAGGTCGCAGACAGGTCGCAGACAGGTCGCAGACAGGTCGCCGACAGGTCGCCGACCGGTCGCCGACAGGTCGCCGACCGGTCGCCGACAGGTCGCAGACAGGTCGCAGACCGGTCGCCGACAGGTCGCCGACAGGTCGCCGACAGGTCGCAGACAGGTCGCAGACAGGTCGCAGACAGGTCGCCGACAGGTCGCAGACAGGTCGCAGACAGGTCGCCGACAGGTCGCCGACAGGTCGCAGACAGGTCGCAGACAGGTCGCCGACAGGTCGCCGACAGGTCGCCGACAGGTCGCCGACAGGTCGCAGACAGGTCGCCGACAGGTCGCCGACAGGTCGCCGACAGGTCGCCGACAGGTGGCCGACAGGTCGCCGACAGGTCGCCGACAGGTCGCCGACAGGTCGCCGACAGGTCGCCGACAGGTCGCCGACAGGTCGCAGACAGGTCGCCGACAGGTCGCCGACAGGTCGCAGACAGGTGGCAGACAGGTGGCAGACAGGTGGCCGACAGGTGGCCGACAGGTGGCAGACAGGTCGCAGACAGGTCGCCGACAGGTCGCCGACAGGTCGCCGACAGGTCGCAGACAGGTCGCAGACAGGTCGCCGACAGGTCGCAGACAGGTCGCAGACAGGTCGCCGACAGGTCGCAGACAGGTGGCAGACAGGTCGCCGACAGGTCGCAGACAGGTCGCAGACAGGTGGCAGACAGGTCGCAGACAGGTCGCCGACAGGTCGCCGACAGGTCGCAGACAGGTCGCAGACAGGTCGCAGACAGGTCGCCGACAGGTCGCAGACAGGTCGCCGACAGGTCGCCGACAGGTCGCCGACAGGTCGCAGACAGGTCGCAGACAGGTCGCCGACAGGTCGCCGACAGGTCGCCGACAGGTCGCAGACAGGTCGCAGACAGGTCGCCGACAGGTCGCCGACAGGTCGCCGACAGGTGGCCGACAGGTCGCCGACAGGTCGCAGACAGGTCGCCGACAGGTCGCCGACAGGTCGCCGACAGGTCGCCGACAGGTCGCCGACAGGTCGCCGACAGGTCGCCGACAGGTCGCAGACAGGTGGCAGACAGGTGGCCGACAGGTGGCCGACAGGTGGCCGACAGGTGGCAGACAGGTCGCCGACAGGTCGCCGACAGGTCGCAGACAGGTCGCCGACAGGTCGCCGACAGGTCGCAGACAGGTCGCAGACAGGTCGCAGACAGGTCGCCGACAGGTCGCCGACCGGTCGCCGACAGGTCGCCGACCGGTCGCCGACAGGTCGCAGACAGGTCGCAGACCGGTCGCCGACAGGTCGCCGACAGGTCGCCGACAGGTCGCAGACAGGTCGCAGACAGGTCGCCGACAGGTCGCCGACAGGTCGCCGACAGGTCGCCGACAGGTGGCCGACAGGTCGCCGACAGGTCGCAGACAGGTCGCCGACAGGTCGCCGACAGGTCGCCGACAGGTCGCCGACAGGTCGCAGACAGGTCGCCGACAGGTCGCCGACAGGTCGCAGACAGGTGGCAGACAGGTGGCAGACAGGTGGCCGACAGGTGGCCGACAGGTGGCAGACAGGTCGCAGACAGGTCGCCGACAGGTCGCAGACAGGTCGCCGACAGGTCGCCGACAGGTCGCAGACAGGTCGCAGACAGGTCGCCGACAGGTCGCAGACAGGTCGCAGACAGGTCGCAGACAGGTCGCCGACAGGTCGCAGACAGGTGGCAGACAGGTCGCCGACAGGTCGCAGACAGGTCGCAGACAGGTGGCAGACAGGTCGCAGACAGGTCGCCGACAGGTCGCCGACAGGTCGCCGACAGGTCGCAGACAGGTCGCAGACAGGTCGCCGACAGGTCGCAGACAGGTGGCAGACAGGTCGCCGACAGGTCGCCGACAGGTCGCAGACAGGTGGCAGACAGGTCGCAGACAGGTCGCAGACAGGTCGCCGACAGGTCGCAGACAGGTGGCAGACAGGTGGCAGACAGGTCGCCGACAGGTCGCAGACAGGTGGCAGACAGGTCGCCGACAGGTCGCAGACAGGTCGCAGACAGGTCGCCGACAGGTGGCAGACAGGTGGCAGACAGGTGGCAGACAGGTCGCAGACAGGTCGCAGACAGGTCGCAGACAGGTCGCCGACAGGTCGCAGACAGGTCGCCGACAGGTCGCAGACAGGTCGCAGACAGGTCGCAGACAGGTCGCAGACAGGTCGCAGACAGGTCGCAGACAGGTCGCCGACAGGTCGCCGACAGGTCGCAGACAGGTCGCAGACAGGTCGCCGACAGGTCGCAGACAGGTGGCAGACAGGTCGCCGACAGGTCGCCGACAGGTCGCAGACAGGTCGCAGACAGGTCGCAGACAGGTCGCCGACAGGTCGCCGACAGGTCGCAGACAGGTCGCAGACAGGTCGCCGACAGGTCGCCGACAGGTCGCCGACAGGTCGCAGACAGGTCGCCGACAGGTCGCAGACAGGTCGCAGACAGGTCGCAGACAGGTCGCCGACAGGTCGCCGACAGGTCGCAGACAGGTCGCAGACAGGTCGCCGACAGGTCGCCGACAGGTCGCCGACAGGTCGCAGACAGGTCGCAGACAGGTCGCAGACAGGTCGCCGACAGGTCGCAGACATTGCTGACATGTCTCCCTGTGTGTCCATGTCTCTGGTCCAGTGCTGATGGAGACCAACATCCTGAGGACGTCCTGATGGACCCAGAGACGTCTCAAATCATCAGAACATCTGATCATCGGATCAGAATTCGTTTGGTGCGTTCACATTTCCCCAAACGAAGCGACTTTCCAATCAAACTGACTGGGATTCAGAAAGGCGGATGTGGACGTGTCCTCAGTGTATTTCTGTTTTATGTGTTCTAGATTGTTTTCATTTAAACTGTGTATTTCTCACTGACTCATTCAATTTCCAGCAGCTTTACAAAATATGAAATAAGGCAAATAAGGCACACAAGATTCAAAGGTACGAGGCAAAAATATGAAATAAGAATAAAAATACAACAGTAAAATTAGTCAGCTGTACAATCTGTCATACAGTGTGTGTGTTATGAGTCTGTGGCTGTTTTATCGACCACTACATTTCTGGTTTTACTGGATCACCATCAGTTGCAGCATTTCTTCCTGCAGTCCCATACAAGGATGCAGAACATTTCCATTGTAAGCAAGAAATAATACATGTATCAAGAAAAAGAGTGCAGTGTGAGCTGGGCGGCAGCAAGGGGCGGGGACCCTGGCGGTCCGATCCCCGGCTGCAGAAGCTGGTTCTAGGGACGTGGAACGTCACCTCTCTGGTGGGGAAGGAGCCTGAGCTTGTGCGCGAGGTTGAGCGGTTCCGACTAGATATAGTTGGACTCACCTCGACGCATGGCTTGGGCTCTGGAACCAGAACCCTCGAGAGGGGCTGGACCTTCTTCCACTCTGGAGTTGCTCATGGTGAGAGGCGCTGAGGAGGTGTGGGCATTCTCATCAGCCCCCAGCTTGGTGCCTGCACGTTGGGGTTTACCCCGGTGGATGAAAGGGTAGTTTCCCTCCGCCTCCGGGTGGGGGGACGGGTCCTGACTGTTGTCTGTGCTTATGCGCCGAACAGCAGTTCAGAGTACCCACCCTTTCTGGAGTCCTTGGAGGGAGTGCTGGAGGGTGCTCCTTCTGGGGACTCCATTGTTCTGCTGGGGGACTTCAATGCTCACGTGGGCAATGACAGTGAGACCTGGAGGGGAGTGATTGGGAGGCATGGTCCCCCCCCTCTGAACCCAAATGGTGTTTTGTTATTGGACTTATGTGCTCGTCATGGATTGTCCATAACGAACACCATGTTCCAACATAAGAGTCTCCATATGTACACCTGGTATCAGGATTCCCTGGGCCGCAGTTCCATGATGGATTTTGTAGTCGTATCATCGGACCTGCGGCCACATGCCTTGGACACTCGGGTGAAGAGGGGGCGGAGCTTCAACTGATCACCACCTGGTGGTGAGTTGGCTCAGATGGTGGGGGGGGGGGAGCCGGTCAGATCTGGCAGGCCCAAACGTGTTGTGAGGGTCTGCTGGGAACGTCTGGCTGAGTCCCCCGTCAGAGCGAGCTTCAACTCCCACCTTCAGCAGAGCTTCGAACATGTCCCGAGTGAGGCGGGGGACATTGAGTCCAAATGGACTGTGTTCTGTGCCTCTATTGCTGAGGCGGCCAGCTTTAACAAAACAATACAGTTATTGTTGTTAACAATAACAATAAAACAACAACATCAACAGCAGCTGAACAGGAGTCCCACCAGGCTTTATGGCCTTTAGGACTGTGGAGGCAGCTGATGGCTATCAGCAGGCTGAGTGGGATCATGAAGCAGCTCCCCGTAGACACTGTGTACAGTGGAGGTGGGGAGCTGCTGACCTCAACTCGGGACGTTGTGGGTCGGTGGAAGGAATACTTCGAAGACCTCCTCAATCCTACCAACACGTCTTCCGATGAGGGAGCAGAGCTGGGGGACTCAGGGGTGGACTCTCCTATCTCTGGGGCTGAAGTCGCTGAGGTGGTCAAAAAGCTCCTTGGCAGCAAGGCCCCGGGGGTGGATGAGATCCGCCCGGAGTTCCTTAAGGCTCTGGATGCTGTGGGGCTGTCCTGGCTGACACGCCTCTGCAGCATCGCGTGGACATCGGGGGCAGTACCGCTGGATTGGCAGACTGGGGTGGTGGTCCCCCTTTTTAAGAAGGGGGACCGGAGGGTGTGTTCCAATTACAGGGGAATCACACTCCTCAGCCTCCCTGGTAAGGTCTATTCAGGGGTCCTGGAGAGGAGGGTCCGCCGGATAGTCGAATCCCGGATTGAGGAGGAGCAGTGTGGTTTTCGTCCTGGTCGCGGAACAGTGGACCAGCTCTATACCCTCTTGGGGTCCTGGAGGGGGCATGGGAGTTTGCCCAACCAGTCTACATGTGCTTTGTGGACCTGGAGAAGGCGTTCGACCGTGTCCCCCGGGGGCTCCTGTGGGGGGTACTCCGGGAGTATGGGGTACCGGACCCCCTTGTGCGAGCTGTCCGGTCCCTGTACGACAGTTGTCAGAGCTTGGTCCGCATTGCCGGTAGTAAGTCGGATTCCTTTCCGGTGAGGGTTGGACTCCGCCAAGGCTGCCCTTTATCTCCGATTCTGTTCATAACTTATATGGACAGAATTTCTAGGTGCAGCCGAGGTGTTGAGGGGATCCGGCTTGGTGGCCTCAGGATTGGGTCTCTGCTTTTTGCGGATGACAGCAGCCGGGAATCTTGTGCCCATCAAACCCAGTTTACTAATGAATGTACATCTAACAAAGAACAAACCGTTTCTTTTCCTTCCTTCTTCAACAACATGACTTTTTCAGGCTATAAACGAAGCAACGGTAAAAGCAGGACCTGCAGAGACACTACTGTAGCATCTGAGGATGCACTGAAGCCAGAGGACAGTTCTCTGACATGGTCATCGGCCTTTGGAGAGTAGAAGTGCAGCCTAGTTGCGAATTGCTTCAAGTTTTCAGAATAAACTGAACTTTTCTTTGTTTTCTGAAACACCTCTCTGGGAACATCATCCAGACCATCAGGAGATTCAGTACATGACACGTCTGTAAATAACGTGTCATGTACACAATCCAGACAACTAAACATTAAGTTCTGTTTCATGTCAGAGTTTCCATCTGACGTTTTGGATACAAAGAAAAACTTAATGTTCTCTAAATTTTACAGTTTTCCTCTCAGGAGCTCATTTTATATTTCTGGTTATGAAGTTATTGTGAATAATAGTGAAGGGAAAGAAGAGACTCTGGTGGTGGGGAATGTTGGTGGGAGGAGAAGGAAGAGCTGTGGAACCTCCTTTAGCTTTACCTGATGAGACCAGAACACCTCGTATGTAAATGAAGTTGCTATGTTAGGTAAACCAGACTACACATCTGGCAGGATATGATTGGAGTCAAGGAAATCAGTTAACTGTCTGTGAAGCACTTTGGTCAGACAAGGCTGGATGGATATAGGTCTGGAACAGTTTGGGTCAGAACCAGAACCTCCTTGAAATAGAGGATCGATGCAGATTTCCAGTCCAAAGGAAAAACAAACAGACAAATAAGTATGTGACGGGCCGCAACAATGTGAGCTGCTATCTTTAAAAATACGGGACCCAACCCATCGGAACCAGCAGATTTAAGTCCAGCTTCATCAGTTCTTCCAAAGCTTCAGAGATGGTAACAGGTTGTAAAGATATGTGCTGCGCGGGAACTGCTGAGGGACCGCTAGGTGGGCTAGCTGCCCTGGCTGGTAGCTCCGCACTGGCTAATGGGGGCTTGCTGACTAACTGCTTCCCTAACTGAGTGCGGAGCTGGGCTTCTAACTCACAGAGCCTCGCCTCCAAAGCTGCCAAGCTGCTACACTTAATACACCTACCGTTATCACTAAAGGAGGCGGAGGAGTAGCTAAACATCAGACTCACCGAGCAAGAAAAGGCAGGGGACCGGGGTGTGGGAAGAGAGCTAGCAGCCATGCTAAAACCGAGTGCTTGAGCTGTTTAAGTCAGTAAACAGAAAGCCTAAGATCCCAAAAATAAATGCAATATATAGAACAGTGGCTTGGGAAGATATTGTGCGCTAAAGTGAGTGGTTGGTTAACAATAGATAGAAGTTAGAAAGAAGTTAAAGGAGCCAACGGCTCGTAGCAATCCGCTGTGATACACGCTGGGGAAACAGGAAATGACACAATACGTTACCGCAACGTCAGCGCGTCCAGACGGAGGTCACTAAAATTAATGTTGCTTCGGTGTGTAACTTTGCCAAGAGCATGTCGGACTCCGTAGTTTTCTCTGGTCCCTTGCCAAATTTAATCAGCGATGACATGTTTAGCCGCATGTCATCCTTCAACCGCTGGTTGTCTAGGTGGTGTCCCGATAACAACGTGGGTTTTATAGATAATTGGAGCGCTTTTTGGGGAAAGCCTGGTCTTATTAGGAGAGATGGCATCCATCCCACGTTGGATGGAGCCGCTCTCTTATCTAGCAATATGGACTCTTTTATTAGTCAGCTAAATTGACAACTCAGGGTTGGGACCAGGAGGCAGAATTGTAGTCCTACACACTTTTCTGCAGCTTCCCACCTGCCGCCGCCCACCCAAAACCCCATTCCGACCTTATACAACTCCCCAGCAGTAAGAATTAAACAACACAAAAACACTTCTGGGGTTAATCGTGAAAACCTCATAAAAATAAAAACAATGGCTCTATTAAATCTGAAAATAAGACAATAAAGTGTGGCCTACTGAATATCAGATCCCTCCCAAATAAGTCTTTATTAGTCAATGACTTGATAGGTGATCACCACATTGATTTATTCTGTCTCACAGAAACCTGGTTACAGCAAGAGGATTATGTTAGTATTAATGAAGCTACGCCAGCTAACTATTTAAACTTTCACATTCCTAGAACTACAGGCAGAGGAGGAGGGGTTGCAGCTATTTTTCAGTCAGAATTTTTAATTAATCCTAAGCACAAAACTAACTATAAATCCTTTGAATTCCTGACATTATATTTATCTCATCCAAAATGGAATTGAGAGAAACCGCTCCTTTTAGCATTAGTGTATCGCCCACCTGGACCTTACTCCGAGTTTCTGACCGAATTCTCTGATCTCTTGTCTGAGTTAGTGCTGACTACTGATAAGGTCATTGTACTAGGTGATTTTAATATTCATGTTGACCATGAAAATGATAGTTTAAACATTTCCTTTAGCTCTATTCTAAACTCAATTGGGTTTTCACAAAATGTCAATGGAGCCACTCACTCTCATGGTCATACTCTTGATCTGGTTCTAACATCTGGTATTGAGACTGATAAGCTCAAAGTATTTCCTCAAAACCCTGTCTTGTCCGATCACTTCTTATTAACCTTTGAATTCACTTTATTTGATTACTCACTGACCAAAAATAAATTCTACTATAGTAGATGTTTATCAGACAATAATATTACAAAATTTAAACAATCAATTGAATCAATTTTTTCCCCTCTACCATGTGTTAGCATGACTGAGAGTCCCCCTTTAAGCCTTACTCCTGCTCAGATTGATCAACATGCTGATACTATAACGGCTTCAATGCGTACAACCTTGGATAATGTTGCTCCCCTAAAGAAGAAGAAATTAGGTAAGATTATGAAGGCTCCCTGGTTTAATTCCCAGCTTCGAGCTCTAAAACAGGCATCAAGGCGTTTGGAAAACAGATGGCGTTCATCAGGACTAGAGGAGTCTCACTTAACCTGGAAAGAAAGTTTAATCGTATACAAAAAAGCCTTACGTATGGCAAGAACAGCTTATTATTCATCATTGATAGAGGAAAACAAAAACAACCCTCGGTTTCTTTTCAGCACTGTAGCTAGGCTTACTAGGAGCCGGAGCGCTGTGGAGCCATGTATTCCTTTCTCACTTAGCTGTGATGATTTCATGTATTTTTTCAGGAATAAAATTGACACTATTAGAGATCAAATTCACAATACTCTTCCTTCTACCTATAATGTTGAGCCTGTTGTGGTCTCCGAAGCATCCTTAGAACCAGGATCTGACTTGTGTCTAAATAGTTTCTGTCCTGTCCAACCCTCTGAATTAACTAAAATAATAGCTTCATCTAAACCATCCACCTGTATCTTAGACCCTCTCCCAACGAGCCTCTTTAAGGACATTTTCCCTTTAATTAATACATCACTACTAAGTCTTATCAATATGTCTTTAGTGACAGGATATGTACCACAATCATTTAAAACTGCTGGAATCAAGCCTTTACTTAAAAAGCAATCTCTGGATCCAGAGGTGATAGCAAATTATAGACCTATATCTAACCTCCCGTTTATGTCCAAAATTCTGGAGAAAATAGTTTCAGCTCAGCTACATGCCCACCTGAGCAGAAATAATTTATGCGAGGAGTTTCAGTCAGGATTTAGAGCTCATCATAGCACTGAGACGGCATTGGTGAAAGTTACTAATGACCTTCTTATGGCCTCAGACAAAGGACTTGTGTCCGTACTTATCTTGCTTGATCTTAGTGCTGCATTTGATACAGTCGATCATAACATTCTGTTACAGAGACTAGAACAGGTGGTTGGAATTACAGGTACAGCGTTAAGCTGGTTTAAATCATATTTATCTGATAGACTTCAGTTTGTTCATGTAAATGACAAGTCCTCGTCCCAAACTACAGTAAGTCATGGAGTTCCTCAAGGTTCTGTACTTGGACCAGTACACTTCATGCTATATATGCCCCAGGGAGAACTGTAAGGAAACGATATATTACTTCTGAAGTGGATGAGAATTTTATTGAAATTTTAAACCAAACACCTTCTCAGATCGTACCTGCTTCCTGCGATTCAGTTGTTAATCAGTTTAATAATAGATTAAAAACAGCAATTGATACAGCAGCTCCACTTGTATTAAAAACCGTAAAAACCAAATTGAAGCCACCGTGGAGAACTGAAGAAACAAAAGATCTGAAACAAAACTGCAGGAGAGCAGAAAGAAGATGGAGAAAAACTAAACTTGTAGTGCACTATGAAATCCTGTGTGATCACCTAAGAATCTATAATAACTCAATAAAACAGGCAAGAACTGATCACTTCTCAAAACTCATAACTGTCAACAAAAGTAATCCAAAGTTCCTTTTTAACACCATTGATACTTTAATAAACACTGGTTTCAATTAGTCCTCCATGCAACCATCACAAACAGCATGTGAGGACTTTGCAGACCACTTCAGAAGTAAGATCAATGCTATCAGATCTGGTCTTTTATCTAAATGCAGTGTTGATTTTAACAGATCTGAAGCATTGTTTTTACCCGAGGAGAAGCTGGAGAGTTTTGTTCTGGTTGATACGAAGATGCTTGGTCGAGTTTTCTCCCAGCTGAAGCCAACAACCTGCCTTTTAGACCCCATTTCCACATCACTGTTCGAGACATTTTATGGCTTCTTTGAGTGAGTTTTTACTGATAATAAATTCCTCTCTTTAGACGGGTGTCTTCCCCACCGCCTTTAAAACAGCGGTGGTGAAGCCCCTTCTGAAGAACAGTAATCTGGATCCCAACATTCTTGATCACTACAGACCTGTATCCAACTTGACCTTTCTTAGTAAAATGATAGAAAAAGTTGTTTTTATTCAGCTAAATGAGTTTTTAAACAGGAATAATATCTTAGAAAAGTGTCAGTCTGGTTTTAGGAGAGACCACAGTACTGAGACGGCCCTTTTAAAGATTGTGAATGATCTAAGAGGCAATCTGGATGCACAAAAACTTTCTGTCCTGGTGCTGCTGGATCTCAGTGCCGCTTTCGATGCAGTAGACCACCAGATTCTATTAAACAGACTCAGATGTCTGGTGGGCCTCTTAGGTACTGTTTTAAAATGGTTTTACTCCTATTTCACAGATCAACAGTTTTTTATAAATATGGACACATGCTCCTCAAAGACCCATAAAATAAAATGTGGGGTTCCCCAAGGATCAATTTTAGGCCCATTACTTTTTAACCTGTATGAGTTGCCACTTGGGGACATCATCAGGAGACACGGCATTGATTTCCACAGCTATGCTGATGATACACAGCTTTACATCGCCGTGTCTCCTGATGACCTGGAGCCAGTCAACACCCTTTTAAACTGTATTTTAGATGTAAAGTCATGGATGGCAGAGAACTTCTTACAGCTCAACCAGGACAAGACTGAAGTTTTAATCATTGGTCCTGAAGACAAGAGCAAGATCATGTCATGCAAACTGCAGAGTTTTAAATCCTCTCAGTGTGTACGAAATCTGGGTGTTATTTTTGACTCTGAGCTGAATTTTATTCCACATATCAGAAATGTTACAAAGACAGGATTTTATCATCTTAAAAACATCGCCAGAGTCCGCCCATTTCTCTCTCTTGCCAGCACGGAGGTACTAATGCATACTTTTATTTCTAGTAGACTAGACGACTGTAATGCCCCACGCGCTGGTCTTCCCAAAAAGAGTATTTCTAGTTTACAACGACTGCAGAACTCGGCGGCACGAGTTCTGACAAGGACCAGGATGCGGGAACACATTACACCAGTTTTAAAGTCGCTGCATTGGCTCCCCGTGCATTTCAGGATTGATTTTAAGGTTCTTTTAGTGGTTTATAAATGTCTTAATGGTCCTGGGCCTTCTTATTTATCTGATCTGTTTTTAAAGTATGAACCCTCGCGGACCCTGAGGTCCTCAGGTACCGGCCTTTTAGTTCTTCCTAAAGTTTGTAGCAAAACATATGGCGAGGCCACATCTCAGTATTACGGGCCTCGCCTATGGAACAGCCTGCCTGAGGGCCTCAGGGCTGCAGAGACTGTTGATGTCTTTAAAAAAAAAAACCGCTCAAGACCTTTTTAGTTTAGCTTTTAACTAAGTTTTAACATTCTTATATTAACCCATATTTATTCTTCTTTTTAGTTAATTTGATTTATATATTTTATATATTGATTTACATCTTTTTAGTTAATTTGATTTATTTATTTTATATATTTATTTACATATTAGTATAGATTTTATTATTTTATTATTTTTTAAATGGATTTTATTTTTTTTTAGTCATCACTCCAGTTCTCTCCTCATTGGGGTGCTCTTCACCGAGGGCTGCCCCTGCTCTGACTGCATGGGTGTTGCTGTTGGGGCTGTCTCTGTCTGGTGGGTCGGGATCCGGCGCTGCAGCCTTACAGTTGTGGCGTGGGTCCTGTCTGCCCGGACCCGGGTGGCCCCCATGGTGATGGCCTGGGTGGTCTTGGTTGGGGGCAGCCCTTTGTGTAGAGGCTCACTGAGAATATCGTTTCCTTATCTGGTGCACATCTGGTGCAAATGCACCTGGCCATTCATCTTCTCTTAACTGTTATAGGGCAAATAGGGCATGGGTGAGGGTGGCTGTGGGTGGGTGAAAGGGGATGTGTATGTGTGTTAGTGTAACTTGTTTTATAATGTAAAGCACTTTGTATTGTTTTTAAGCACAAGAAGTGCTATACTGTTACGGCCCATGGCCTGTCATCTAGCTCATCATTTCAACAAGCATCACCTGGGGATCTGATACACCTGGCTTTCTTCCTGGAGCTGCCCTCAGGCTGATGTGTGCTGGATGCTGATTGGTCGCCACCTACCCTTGATTGGTCGGACCTTCTACAGAGCACCAGAATAAAGGCTGGCAGCTGTTCCTGGCAGCTGTGTTCTGGTTGAGCCTGGTGCCACAGCTTGCCACTCCTTCAGTGACTGCGAAGGAGTTTGACTGTTTGGTGTTTGCATTGACGCTTTTGTGATTACCGCTGGGTTGGTGCCAGCTTTGGTGGACACTTTTGTTATTGGGTTTCTTTGGTTGTTTTCTGACCTTTGATGTGTTTAGGGACGAGTGGGTCCAAAAATAAAGCCTTCATTTGTACATTTTCGTGGTATTCTTTTGTTAATGTTGCCACCCCCGTTTACCCCTGGACAAACTCCATTGAGGGTCGTAACATATACAAATAAAGTTTGATTTGATTTGATATGCTCCCTTTCGGCAAAATTATTAGACAGCATGGAATAAACTTTCATTGTTATGCAGATGATACTCAACTATACTTATCCTTTAAACCAGATGAAACAAATCAGCCCAATAGGCTACAAAATTGTCTCATAGACATAAAGACTTGGATGTCTAGAAATTTTCTCCTCTTAAACTCAGATAAGACTGAAGTAATTCTCGTTGGATCTGAAAAACTCAGAGCTAAATTTTCCGGTTTTGTAATGAACCTGGATGGCATTACTTTAGCTTCCAGTGCTACAGTGAGAAACCTTGGAGTAATATTTGACCCTGACCTGTCCTTTGGCCCACATATTAAGCAGGTTACTAAAACAGCCTTCTTTCATTTACGTAATATAGCCAAAATTAGGGACATTCTGTCTCAGAGTGATGCAGAAAAACTGGTTCACGCTTTTGTTACTTCGAGACTAGATTACTGTAACTCTCTATTACTGGGCTGTCCTAAATATGCCCTGAAAAGCCTTCAGCTGATCCAGAATTCTGCAGCCAGAGTCCTGACCAGAACCAGCAGGAGAGATCATATTTCTCCAGTTTTAGCCTCTCTTCATTGGCTGCCTGTTGAATCTAGAATAGAATTTAAAATCCTTCTCCTTACATATAAAGCCCTCCACAACCAGGCACCACTATATATCAAAGACCTCATAGTTCCTTATATACCAAGCAGAGTACTTCGTTCGCAGACTGCAGGCTTACTTGTGGTTCCTAGAGTCTCAAAGAGCCGAGCAGGAGGCAGAGCCTTTGGTTATCAGGCCCCTCTCTTATGGAATAAGCTCCCAGTTAGTGTTAGGGAAGCAGACACCCTCCCCACCTTTAAGACTAGGCTGAAGACTTATCTTTTTGATAAGTCCTATAACTAGGGATGGTTAGCATCCCTTAGTTATGCTGCTATAGGTTTAGACTGCTGAGGGACATTTCCTGATACACTGAGCTTCTTTCTCTTTATCTCTCTCTTTTATCCCCCCCCATAACAGTGTAGCATCATTAACATGTATGTCTCCTGTCTCAGCAGGTCTCCCTGGCCGGGAGTAGCAGTTCCTGTTGTCTGTTGTCTTTCTGTCCTCTTCCCCCCACACAGCAGAGGCAGATGGCTGCCTGTCCTGAGCCGGGTTCTGCCGGAGGTTTCCTTCCTGTTAAAAGGGAGTTTTTTCCTTCCCACTGTTGCCAGTGTGCTTGCTCAGGATGGGAGATTGAGTTGGACTCACCTCAATCTGTTGGTTTCCTTATATAGGCAGTTATGAACTGGCCTTCATTATGTTTTCTTCTCTGTCTGTAAAGCGTCTTGAGATGGCATTGCCGTGATTTGACGCTATATAAATAAAGTTGAATTTAATTGAATTGAATTGAAAGAGAAGCTAACACCACTGGATGAAACTGGTGTGCATGGTGGGCCAGCGTTACAGACTGGAGCAGAAAAGGATGGCGATGATTGTACGAAGTGTTGATTAAGAGGCAAAACCATGGCATTTATTGGTGACAACTGTCGCTGAATTTCATGGATGTGGCCAGATGTGGGGAAATGAGTTTATTTTCTATTTAACCGTTTTCAAAAGTTCTTGAGATGGCGCCACTTGATGAGAATGTATTCTGACACTCCACAGTTAAAGAATTAAAAATCAGGACTGTTTACATAAAACATTTTAAAATAATAAATAAATGGCAGGATTAGGATGAAGGAATCAAAATGTGTTTGCTAGGAGGTGTGCTTGTTTCTCCAGTGTGTCTGTGTCATGGTTGTAAGAATCTGGTGGTGCTGTGGGCGTGGTTTCCCATGTTGGAGGTCCCTGATTGGTCCAAAGTCAGGAAGACAAGCAGAGGGAATGTTTTTTTTCAAGATACTTCAGAGTTTTATTGTTTTAAAATGTTCCTTTTCTGGTGTCGCTTCTTACAACAGAGTTTGTGGTGCTTGGGTGTCGTTAACTGGCAGGTTTCTATTTAGTCCATGGGCCAGACCAGATATTGGTACCACTCAAGGTGACGAAACTTACTTATGATTTTTAAAAAGCTCCATGTCTGTAGATGATATTTTGGTATGAAAACCCTTTCTAACTGGCAGCTGTATCATTATTACCAGCTCATGAAGTTACCCGACCCCCATTAGAAAATTACATGTAAACTCTGGTGCATATCCTGGTTACACTTTGGTATCGGACACCTGTCAATGTTTAACAATATTGTCTTTGGTATCATTCTAAAGGGGTTTTTTCAGTTTTCATTCAAGCTAAGATGTGAATCTCTCGGACCAACATAGAGGCCACTGTAGTCCTTTAAACAATAGACAACACTCATTTTTACACAGTTTTCGCCTAAATTATATTTTATCTTTAAGCACTGTTTCATCTGAGAAAAACAGGGAAACAAAATATAATATCTGGAATACTCCCAGGGCCACAAGGATTCAGAAAATGTATAATATGCTAATATTCTTATAATGCCAGAGGTGATTATTAACATTAAACCAGATGATCTACTTTTGGAAGTTCATAAACTGTAACTATACAGCCATTAAGCTAATGTCACAAACGTTCTTTATTATGCAACTGTAGGACATGAATGACATCACAAAAAGATAAGAAGCCAGCTGGGTTTAATAACAAACACTGAACCTATTTATTTACCATATTTATGTAACAATATGGTGAACAAAATTAACTTCAGAATCACCACATATTATCACTCAAACTGCTCAATCGCTTCATCTGACTCAAGTTCTATGACAGGTTTTGGATCATCCTGCAGTTTTTGGTTGCTGCAAGTCTGCAACTTGCACATGCTTGTGCATGCCAGTCCATTTGATAAGCATGTGCAGCTTTGCATGTTAGCAGCTCCAAGACTACATATGGTGCAGGTGCAGAGTACATCCAGTAAATGGTTAACTTTCCCTCATCTTCTCTCCATCCATGTTCTATAGGATTTGGGACCACAGGGTTAGCCTGCATACTGCTCCTCCAGATGGCTGCCTGATAAGTTGCTCATTCAACATGCAGGAAGAGACAGTCCCTACATGGTGGCAGTAGGCTACACTCAATATTACCCCTTTTAGAACAGAAGAGCTGGTAGCGTAGTTGGTTCACCTCACCAGTGCTTCTGTTACCATCATACATGTGATGTGAACTCCTCAGTTCTTTGGAACAGTTCCTCACTCAGATCCCATGATTGCCCAAGTTCACTGAAAGTTTTTTGTTAGGAAATGTCCTTCTTCACTTTCTTCAGGACATTTCTCTGTATTGTGGGACTTTCCACTCTTCCACTAGCAACTTGACGAGACTAGTCTTATTGGATGGACTGCACAGAAAAGTTCTCCACTGATTGATGCTGTGCCCCCTTGCCCGGGTCTTAGTGCATGTTAAAAAGACCAACTTCACGGCCGAAATAAACATGTTTACAGCAGGAATAAACATGTTTACAGCAGGAATAAACATGTTTACAGCAGAAATAATCATGTTTACAGCAGAAATAAACATGTTTACAGCAGAAATAAACATGTTTACAGCAGGAATAAACATGTTTACAGCAGAAATAATCATGTTTACAGCAGGAATAAACATGTTTACAGTAGGAATAAACATGTTTACAGCAGGAATAAACATGTTTACAGCAGAAATAATCACGTTTATAGCAGAAATAAACATGTTTACAGCAGGAATAAACATGTTTACAGTAAGAATAAACATGTTTACAGCAGAAATAAACATGTTTACAGCAGGAATAAACATGTTTACAGCAGGAATAAACATGTTTACAGCAGAAATAATCATGTTTACAGCAGGAATAAACATGTTTACAGCAGAAATAATCACGTTTACAGCAGAAATAAACACGTTTACAGCAGGAATAAACATGTTTACAGTAGGAATAAACATGTTTACAGCAGGAATAAACATGTTTACAGCAGGAATAAACATGTTTACAGCAGGAATAAACATGTTTACAGTAGGAATAAACATGTTTACAGCAGAAATAATCATGTTTACAGCAGGAATAAACATGTTTACAGCAGGAATAAACATGTTTACAGCAGAAATAATCACGTTTACAGCAGGAATAAACATGTTTACAGCAGGAATAAACATGTTTACAGCAGGAATAAACATGTTTACAGCAGGAATAAACATGTTTACAGCAGGAATAAACACGTTTACAGCCTCGTACAATAATCCATTTTAGGTTTAATAGGTCAGGTTTACCTTCATGACAACTGTGGGGGGAGTGAATTTTTTTCTAACTCGCCCGTTTAAAAGTAATTTAATCTCGAAGTTCGGCATATTTAGGGGCGTGTCCTTTTGATTGACAGGTACCCAATCTCCTGCTTCAAGTCAGAAGAACGTGGAACAACCGCGGGTTTTAGCCGGTTAACAACGTGACTTAGCTTTAGCCCACTTACCTCTGTTAGCTGGTTAGCTCCTGTTAGCTCGGTTAGCTCTTAGCTACGGAAAGCTCAGAGTTCGCTCGATGTCAATCATCCACCATGACGCACACAGCCCCCCTCTCAGCTCCACCTCTTTGCCCATATTTGTATTTTCTGGGTGAGACGACACACATGACGCTGCCAAGATGGTGATGGTAGGAACCGCCCACCAAGCTTCAATTCAGCTCTTCAGAAACCTACGGGTGACGTCACGGAGGCTCCGCCCATCTCTATATACAGTCTATGGTTTAGAAAAACATGTAAGGTGGAATCTCATTTAAAACGTACTAATGTACTTGCATGTATGACTAAAAACGATATGAGATGTGTTTAGAGATATGTTAAAAACAATTCTATTGTGTGATCATGCATGTGATTAAGAGGGTTTTCCAGAGAGAATCAGGTTTATTGGATTTCATTACATTGTAAATAAATGAAAACAAAAACTTGTCAGTAGCACAACTGTGTTTTTCAGCTGGCTAACAGTGCACCTGTAGCTCCTATTAGCTATCCTAGGTTAGCTTGGTTAGCTCTTAGCCAAAGGTAGCTGGGAGTTTGATAGGTGTCAATTATTCACCCCATACTCACAACCCCCCACTGGTTTTCACCCTGTTTTTTTTTTTTATATAAAATGTAAAACATAAAGCAAAACACAAGAATATTTTAGACTGAATTGACTAATTCATCAGTCAAGTCAGCATCGGTTTGCAAGAAGTACAACTGTTGGATATATCCTTTATGGAATATGGTAAAGGACTAATTTTTTGACAATAAATTTAAAGAAATTAATAATTTACTTTCAATTTGAAATATTTGTTTTGAGACTACAACCACTCACATGGCTTATAATTGAAAAGTTGTCTTGCCAAAAACAAACTACAAAGATTCTTCTAAACTGTGCTAATCTCAGGCCTTAGCAATGTGAAATATTTTTAACTGAACATCATATAGTGTCTACAGTCATATTTTTAAAAATTGTATGACATTTTATTTGAAAATACGATTGTATATTACGTTGTTTGATGACAGCAATTTCACTAGAGCACAGATAAAAAAAATGTCATGTTCTTTCCATCTTTTCTCATTCTACTCCATTTGAATCTAATAATCTGAAAATGTTCTTCAAGTTTAATGTTAATAATCACCTCTGGCATTATAAGAATATAAGCATATTATACATTTTCTGAATCCTTGTGGCCCTGGGAGTATTCCAGATATTATATTTTGTTTCCCTGTTTTTCTCAGATGAAACAGTGCTTAAAGATAAAATATAATTTAGGCGAAAACTGTGTAAAAATGAGTGTTGTCTATTGTTTAAAGGACTACAGTGGCCTCTATGTTGGTCCGAGAGATTCACATCTTAGCTTGAATGAAAACTGAAAAAACCCCTTTAGAATGATACCAAAGACAATATTGTTAAACATTGACAGGTGTCCGATACCAAAGTGTAACCAGGATATGCACCAGAGTTTACATGTAATTTTCTAATGGGGGTCGGGTAACTTCATGAGCTGGTAATAATGATACAGCTGCCAGTTAGAAAGGGTTATCATACCAAAATATCATCTACAGACATGGAGCTTTTTAAAAATCATAAGTAAGTTTCGTCACCTTGAGTGGTACCAATATCTGGTCTGGCCCATGGACTAATTCTACTTGCTGTGATCTTTGTTGTGTTTTGGGGGTGTGGCTAAGCAGTGATGTCGTACAGAACCATGAGTGATGTCTCAGTGTTCGGGTAGGTAGTCTGTCCTTGTTGGGGTGACTTGTCATTGTGTAATGAGATCCAGGCACCGTGGCATGTCTCCAGGGTGGTCCCCTCAGTGCCAGTCCTGCTCCAGGGTCTGAATGTTGAACAATAATAATGTTGCTTGGATTCTCATTCTGTGCTGCAGGCCGTAGTACCCTTCCAGCCCAGTAGCTGTCCAAGGTACTGAGCTTCCAGGTAAACACGAGGACCTCCCAGACTGTGGAATTAGCTTTTGTCCAGTAAAAAGCAGATTTTGAGTGGAAACTGTGTTAAAGGATTGGTCAGATGTTGGTGTAAAAGAGTGTTTTAGGAACAGGTTTACAGTTAGAAGCAGATAAAGGGAAGGGGGGGTTGGAGGGAGTGTCTGGATCACTAGAGAAGAGGGGGGAGGAGGGGTTAGAGGGGTGAGTTCTGGTTAGGGGAGGGGGAGAAGAGGAAGGGAAGGGGGTGGAAGAGGGGAGGGGGACAGTCCAGAATGGACCTGCAGGTGTCAGATGATGTGCTGTGGCGGAGCAGCGACCAGCTCAATGCTCGGTGGGAGGCGTCCACTCAGACTACGTCACTGGTCTGCAGATCCCCCTTGCTGTCTGTGTGACAGTGAGTGTGGGATGTTTTGTTTCGTTGTGTGTGTCTCGGTGTCGGAAGGGTTAGTTTTATGGCTTTATAAGTCAACCCGTCCATCTGCGGGTCATGTGAAGACCGAGGATTTGGCTAGGTTAGGTTGCGTGATGGTAACTCTCTACCATGCCTTATCAAACAGCTCCCGGAGGATTCTGTGTGCCAGCGTTGTGACGAGGTGTGAACGGTCAACTCGACATCCTGCATGCCTCCATGGCCACTGTGTGTGTTTGTATGTTTAAAGTGTGGCAGGGCATCCCACCGTGACACTTCGCCATTGGGTTGTGTTGGTAGGGTATTGGGCGTATCCGGAGGAGCGATCCAGGTGTTATGTCTCTGGGTTTATATGTTCAGATGGGGTTTGGAGGGGGGGGTGGAGATGGGTCAGTGGTGTGTGTTAGAGGTGCATGGGAGGCTGGGCTTGGTTGGGGTTAAGGTTGGGGTCCGGGGTTAAGGTTGGGGGTTAGGGTCCGGGGTTAAGGTTGGGGTCCGGGGTTAAGGTTGGGGGTTGGGGTTAAGGTTGGGGGTTAGGGGTTAAGGTTGGGGGTTAAGGTTGGGGTTAAGGTTGGGGGTTGGGGTTAAGGTTGGGGGTTAGGGGTTAAGGTTGGGGGTTGGGGTTAAGGTTGGGGTCTGGGGTTAAGGTTGGGGGTTAAGGTTGGGGGTTGGGGGTTAAGGTTGGGGTCTGGGGTTAAGGTTGGGGGTTGGGGTTAAGGTTGGGGTCTGGGGTTAAGGTTGGGGTCTGGGGTTAAGGTTGGGGGTTAAGGTTGGGGGTTGGGGTTAAGGTTGGGGTCTGGGGTTAAGGTTGGGGGTTGGGGTTAAGGTTGGGGGTTGGGGTTAAGGTTGGGGTCTGGGGTTAAGGTTGGGGGTTGGGGGTTAAGGTTGGGGGTTGGGGTTAAGGTTGGGGTCTGGGGTTAAGGTTGGGGGTTGGGGTTAAGGTTGGGGGTTGGGGGTTAGGGGTTAAGGTTGGGGTCTGGGGTTAAGGTTGGGGGTTAGGGGTTAAGGTTGGGGTCTGGGGTTAAGGTTGGGGGTTAAGGTTGGGGGTTAAAGTTGGGGGTTGGGGTTAAGGTTGGGGGTTGGGGTTAAGGTTGGGGGTTAAGGTTGGGGTTAAGGTTGGGGGTTGGGGTTAAGGTTGGGGGTTAGGGGTTAAGGTTGGGGGTTGGGGTTAAGGTTGGGGTCTGGGGTTAAGGTTGGGGTCTGGGGTTAAGGTTGGGGGTTAAGGTTGGGGGTTAAGGTTGGGGGTTGGGGTTAAGGTTGGGGGTTAGGGGTTAAGGTTGGGGGTTAGGGGTTAAGGTTGGGGTCTGGGGTTAAGGTTGGGGTCTGGGGTTAAGGTTGGGGGTTAAGGTTGGGGGTTGGGGTTAAGGTTGGGGTCTGGGGTTAAGGTTGGGGGTTAAGGTTGGGGGTTGGGGGTTAAGGTTGGGGGTTGGGGTTAAGGTTGGGGTCTGGGGTTAAGGTTGGGGGTTAAGGTTGGGGGTTGGGGTTAAGGTTGGGGGTTAAGGTTGGGGGTTGGGGGTTAAGGTTGGGGTCTGGGGTTAAGGTTGGGGGTTAAGGTTGGGGGTTGGGGTTAAGGTTGGGGTCTGGGGTTAAGGTTGGGGGTTAAGGTTGGGGGTTGGGGGTTAAGGTTGGGGGTTGGGGTTAAGGTTGGGGTCTGGGGTTAAGGTTGGGGGTTGGGGGTTAGGGGTTAAGGTTGGGGGTTGGGGTTAAGGTTGGGGGTTGGGGGTTAGGGGTTAAGGTTGGGGTCTGGGGTTAAGGTTGGGGGTTAGGGGTTAAGGTTGGGGTCTGGGGTTAAGGTTGGGGGTTAGGGGTTAAGGTTGGGGGTTAGGGGTTAAGGTTGGGGGTTAAGGTTGGGGGTTGGGGTTAAGGTTGGGGTCTGGGGTTAAGGTTGGGGGTTGGGGTTAAGGTTGGGGGTTGGGGTTAAGGTTGGGGTCTGGGGTTAAGGTTGGGGGTTGGGGTTAAGGTTGGGGGTTGGGGTTAAGGTTGGGGGTTGGGGTTAAGGTTGGGGTCTGGGGTTAAGGTTGGGGTCTGGGGTTAAGGTTGGGGGTTGGGGGTTAGGGGTTAAGGTTGGGGGTTGGGGTTAAGGTTGGGGGTTGGGGTCTGGGGTTAAGGTTGGGGGTTAAGGTTGGGGGTTGGGGTTAAGGTTGGGGTCTGGGGTTAAGGTTGGGGGTTAGGGGTTAAGGTTGGGGTCTGGGGTTAAGGTTGGGGGTTGGGGGTTAGGGGTTAAGGTTGGGGTCTGGGGTTAAGGTTGGGGGTTAAGGTTGGGGGTTAAGGTTGGGGGTTGGGGTTAAGGTTGGGGTCTGGGGTTAAGGTTGGGGGTTAGGGGTTAAGGTTGGGGTCTGGGGTTAAGGTTGGGGGTTAGGATTGGGGTTGGGGTTTGGGTTATTCAATTAAAACTTATTTGCACAGGCCTACTGATCCGTGGGTTGGTGTAATGGATGGGTTAAAACCTGTAAAGTGGGAGACCAGGGTTCGACTCCCAAGCAGAGCAAGACTGAGGCAGAGGAGAAGCAGCCGGAGGGTGAGAGATGTTTTGGAAAAAAAAAAAAAAAAAAAAAAAAAAATTAAGAAGAGTTCATGACGGAATTGATAAGGGCCTGGACCAGAGACATACACCATAAAGGACGATAGTCCAGTGGCAGGCAATCAGGCCGGGAAGAGCTGGTTCAAATCCCAGACCGAGCCCACTGGCCATAGACCAGGAAAATGGGGGGCTCTGCACAGAGCTCTCCCTATTTAGGTCTGGGGAAAAAAAACAAAAAAGAAAAAAAACAACAACAAAAAAAAACAAATTTTTGAGTATATACTTTAAAAGGGGAGGAGGGAGGGAAAACTCATGGAACACATAAGGATAGTAATAAAAATATTAAAACGAAAAAAATAAGTGCTATTTGACAAACTGAAGTGCTAAAATCAATAGTAAAAGGCACCAGATAGATGCCAGTAAAAACATGCAATAATAAAAATCAAGCCATAAGTGCTGTAAGAAATAGATTAAAACGAACCGACTAAAACATGCAATGAACCATGAGTTTAGTACCCTGGAGAGAGAGAAAAAAAAAAAAAAAAAATTGGGGGGCAAGGAGAAAACGTAGGATCCACAGGGGGGACCACAGAGGGGCGGTAGCAATATTGAGTGTCCAAAGAGTTAAGGGTTATTGAGGCCGCCCGGTGCAGTGGTCCCCAATCTGTGGATCCAAATTCTCTCTGCCCTCCTCCTCTGCCCCATGGTCCATCGATCATTGTGATCCAGACCTGAAATTAAGAGATGAGTAATGGGATGAGATTGGAAATGTTGAACTAAATGGGTAGTAAGTCGACCTTTCCCAATATTGTACAGGTGTTGTGACAGGCGCGTGTGAATGGAATGTTGAGTTTCTCCTATGTAGAGTTTATTGCAGAGAGTGCATGTTATTACATAAACAACATTGGTGGTGGAAATGGATAAAGTAACAAGAATGGGGTAACTTTTTCTGGTGTGTGAATTCTGGACAATCTTTCTGGCTTTGTAATGGTGGGTATGTGTTAAATCATGATGCGGTCTATTGTCTGAAAATTTGGATCTAACGAGCATGGAATGAAGATTCTTATGTTTACGGTAAGCAGATATGATTTTGTGATTCTGTAAAGCTGGGTGGAGAGTCTGAATTTTATTGAAGTTAAGTTTAATGGTGCTGTGAAGGTTTGTTATGGAATGAGAGAATGTTGAAATCAGTGGTATCAGGAGGGGGGAGGAGGGGGTGGTGTAGAAGAGGGAATGTGAAGCGAAAGATCTGTCTGGGGAAGGTAATCTGAGTCTTGGGAAGCAGATGTGATGTGAATGGTGAAGTCTAAAGGGTCAGTAGTGGGAGACATGTAGGGGCTGAGATAAGGAAGAGGAATGAGGGTAGGGGATATAGGGTTAGGGTTAGGGTGAGTCTGGTTGGAGATGGAGGAAAGGTTAGTCGTGGAATGGTTAGGGTTAGGAACAGAAACTCGACAGGGGGTAGATGTAAGGTCAACCTGTGGTGGATTAGGGGATTGGGAAAGATTCAGGTTAGGGTTAGGGGCTGGGTTGGGTAGAGGGGGGGTGAAATGGGGAAGGGGAGGGTCTGGGGGGTGTGAAGGAGGGGTTAGTCAGGGAGTGGTTAGGGTTAGGAACAGAAGCTGGGCAGGGTGTGGATGTAGGGTCAAACAATGGGGGGTTAGGGGGGGTGAGGGAGGGGTTAAGGTTAGGAGTTGGGAGGGAATCGAGGCAAGGGTTGGATGTAATGTTGTCCTGGTGGGAGATGGGGTGAGTCTGGTTGAGGGTGGAGGATGGATTAGTCAAGGAGTGGTTAGGGTTAGAAACAGAAATTGGGCAGAGTGTAGATGTAGGGTCAAACGGGGGGTTAGGGTTAGGGGATAAAGAAGAGTTCAGGTTCAGGTTAGGGTTAGGGGCTGGGTTGGAATCAGGAAATGAGGGAGGGGAGGGTCCAGGGGGGGTGAAGGAAGGGTTAGGGATAGGAGCTGAGGGGAAAATGACATTGGGGTTGGATGTAGTATTGTCTTGGTGGTGGTTGGGATAAGAGGTCCAGACAGGGGGGGGTTTGAAGGATACTGGAGGTGGGCAGAGTAGTTTTTGTGTGAGTGTCTTGGTAGGGGGGTTATCCACAGGGGAGGTGTGGCAAGGGGAAGAGAGAGAGCAAGTGGGAGCAAGGGAAGCCATGGTAGAGTTTTTAATGTTTCTGAGAAAACGTTTAGAGTAACCTCTGGTACGGAGACTCTTAAACAGGGTGCTGGTGGCGTTATGAAAATCTGAGATAGTGGAACATATGCGATGGAAACGTATTAGCTGTGATTTAATGATGCCTTCGAAAGTGTGTTTAGGGTGATGACTGGATTTATGTAGTAGAGCATGAGTATCTGTGGGTTTGAAAAAGACTTTAGATTGTATGGTCTTGTGCGTGTTGTTGGGGGCCTCAAAAAAGATTATGGTGTCCAGGAATTGGATTTGTTTGGAATCTATGGTATGCTTGATTTTGATGGATGAGTGATGACTGTTGAGGGTGTTGATGAATACTGAAAACTGGTCCAAGGAGTGAGGCCAGATACCAAAGATATCATCCAAGTACCTCAAAAACAGTAGCGGTTTAAATGGGCATTTCTCCAGGGCTTCCCGCTCCCACTCGCTCATGTACAGGTTCGCATAGGAGGGAGCAAATCTTTGACCCATGGCTGTCCCATGAATTTGAAGAAAGTATTGGTCATTGAAAAGGAAGTCATTGTTCATCAAGCATAGTTCAATGAGCTGCAGAAGTTCTTTATCTGGTCTGGAAGGGTCTGGGTTATTTTTGAAGATATTTTTTAAGGTGTTTAGTCCGAGTTGTGTGTTGATATTAGTATAGAGACTGTCTATATCAATGGTAAACAGGTAGCTGGATAGAGGGACAGCCATGGGTCGAATGATAGAAAGAAAATGATATGTGTCTTTTATGTAACTGAAGTGACGTGTGGAAAGGGGCCCCAGGAAGTAATCAATGTATTGTGAAACGTGATATGTGGTACTGTTACAATCTGAAACGATGGGTCTGCCAGGAGGGACCTCAGAGGGAATGGTCCAAGTGTGTGGGTCCTTGTGGATTTTAGGGAGTAGATAGAAATAGCGGGGTCTAGGTTGATCTGGTCCAAAAAGGTAGTCACGTTGTTTAGCTGTGATGTATTTTTGGGTATAAAGAGATTGAATAATGTTCCTTAGTTGAATTTGGGTAGTGGGTTGAAGAGGATTATCAATCTGTTTATAGTATTTGTTATTGTTGAGTTGTCTGTTTGCTTCCAATAAATATTGTTGTTTATCCATGATTATAGTTTTAGCACCTTTATCAGCTGGTTTAATGATAATATTGGGGTGTTGGCGAAGTTCCGTGAGGGCTTTGCGTTCAGCCCTCGAAAGATTGTCCGGGAGGGTTTGTTGTAAACGGAAGTGATGTAAGGATTGTAGGTCTGAACGTATTAGTTGGTGAGTAAGTGGATGTAGACTAGAATCTGTCGGCTCCCAATTGGAAGGGTATGTGAAGGGGGTGCGATGATAATTATTGGTAGGGTGAAAGTGATCTATGAGTTTGATCCGTCTGTGGTACAAGTGGAGGTCCCTCTGAAGTTCCTCCTGATCTAGGTGGGTGGGACGTGGGACGAATGAAAGGCCTTTTTCTAGTAGTTGGAGTTGAGCAGGGGAGGGTGTGAAAAGTGTGGAGAGGTTCAGAATTGTGGAATCAGACTCCCAGCCCAGGTCTCGGGGCTGTTGTAGGGGAGAAGTTGGAAGGTGTGATACCGAATAGGTCTGAGGGGTTATTGTAAATTTAGTTGTTGTAGCCAGTTACTGAAAATCTGTTGTGCCGTTGCGGTAGTCCAGTGAATGTTATCTCTTTCTGTAGTGAATTGGTCCCGAGAAAGGGGAAAAGGGTGACCATGGTGTTGTTAATGAGTCTCAGATTATTGCGTTGGGTGGTGCTGAGATTTGGTGAAATGTTAATGACCGGGAAGTATATATCTGCGTTGGGGAAGGTCGACTTACTCAAGCGGAATAGAGCTTTAAGTTGTTTAGTTGTGGTCTGCTTGGGGTCCTGGTCCATGTTGTTGAGTCCAATAGAGAATATTACGATTTTGACTTCTGGGCAACTCCTTGTTTTTTCACACACCTTCAGGAAATGATAAGCGTTGGCCCCGGGGTAGCTGTCCAGCTGAATGTGTGAGTAGGGATGTGGTGGGATCCGGTTAATGTTAGAGTCTCCAAGAATCAGGACTGGCTTTCTGGGTTTGAAGAACCAGTCCTGAATCTTGCGGCTGGGACGTGCAATATGATAGCAGGGTTTGTAGAGGGTGTGAGTTTTTGTGTGAGGTGGAGGAGGCTGAGGAAGGGGAGCGAGAGCACTGTTGGGAGTTATTGTGGGTGGAGGTTGTGGACAGGATGGGGGAATAGGCGTTTGCAGGTCAGGTGAATGTAGAGCAGAAGGTTTAGGATGCGGAGAGGTGGGGGGCGATGGAGAAAGTGTGAGTAGTTTAGTCTGACTCTCCTCCAAGATGGGGGATGAGGTTAAGGTTGTGGTCAGAGTTTGAGATGAAGTTCTTGCTGGTGGTATAGGTGTTTGTGGAAAGCTAACTTCCCCAGGGACAGGAGCGGGCAGAGCAAACCCCAGGGTTGTATCTGTGGAGGGCTCGGATAGGGTTGTATCACGGTCAGGTTCGACCTTTGTGAGCCCTGAGTTCGTCACAGCCGACTCCTTTTTGGACAGAATTTTGCCCTGTGGGGTAAGCTGGTGCCCGCTCAAGTCCGTAGGGGGGCAAGCTGTATGGGTCTGTTGGGGACAGGATGAGTGGTTATTGTTTGAGAGTAGTGTTGTTGAAGAATGGTGATTGTGTTAGACATCCACTGTATAGTGTTGGTATGAATCTTGTTGCGTGTATCTATTGTAGGAGTGGATGGTTTAATGAAATCCGTTAGTTTGGTGGCTTGGCGCAACATGCCAGGTGGAAATGTGTTTGAAGTAGCTGCCTTGTCCATAACATTTTTATGATGTATTGCCTGTATTAGCTTAAAGTACTGTTTGCATTTGTATCTGGTTTCTGAGTCCAGAGGGTGAGTAAATGAAGAAGAAGTCCTATGTGTAGAATGTACTGAAGTTGAAATGTTAGAATGACCATGTTCAAAATCTGTCTGGTGCATAAGGCCTACTATGTGTGTTTGGGCCATGGTGGAGAACCCTCACCTGGTGGTTGATGGTGATGTTTATAAATGCAGGAGCTGGTCGTCGAGGAGGCTTGAACCAGGGTCCCGGAAGCAATCCGTATCAAGGTAGGCTGTTCAGTCCTTAATGCCACGATTATGGAGGCTTTCAAGGATGGTGGATTCACTTGGTCCAGGTGGCGTTGCTCAGTAAATTGAGTTCCAAGGGGGAAGGAAATCAGTTAGTGTTATTGTTTAAGAAAAGGAGCCAGGGTTTTGGATAATTTCCCTTAAAGAGGGAGGGGGGCAGGTGTTAGCCCCCCTCAGGGCCTGTGGGGCCCTCCACCATAATAAAACACACAAGAAAAAAAACTCCAAATGGAGAATCACTTTCTCAACGAAAGGAAGTAAAAAGCAAAACAAAAAAAAAAAGAAAAGGATTCTAAAAAGAGTCTAAAAAATAATTCCTTTTAAAAACCCGTTTAAAAAGGGTTTAAGAACAATTAAAAAGTAGGACTTACGCGCCAGAAAGTGAATCCCGACGTTTCGCAAGTAGTATTGCTTCCTCAGGGGATAAGGGTTAGGGTTAGGGTTAGGGGTTAAGGTTGGGGGTTGGGGTTAAGGTTGAGGGTTGGGGTTAAGGTTGAGGGTTGGGGGTTAAGGTTGGGGGTTAGGGGTTAAGGTTGGGGTCTGGGGTTAAGGTTGGGGGTTGGGGTTAAGGTTGGGGGTTGGGGGTTAAGGTTGGGGGTTGGGGTTAAGGTTGAGGGTTGGGGTTAAGGTTGGGGTTTGGGGGTTAGGGGTTAAGGTTGGAGGTTAGGGGTTAAGGTTGGAGGTTAGGGGTTAAGGTTGGGGGTTGGGGTTAAGGTTGGGGGTTGGGGTTAAGGTTGGGGGTTGGGGTTAAGGTTGGGGTCTGGGGTTAAGGTTGGGGGTTAAGGTTGGGGGTTGGGGTTAAGGTTGGGGTCTGGGGTTAAGGTTGGGGGTCTGGGGTTAAGGTTGGGGGTTAGGGGTTAAGGTTGGGGGTTGGGGTTAAGGTTGGGGGTTGGGGTTAAGGTTGGGGGTTAGGGGTTAAGGTTGGGGGTTAGGGGTTAAGGTTGGGGGTTGGGGTTAAGGTTGGGGTCTGGGGTTAAGGTTGGGGGTTAGGGGTTAAGGTTGGGGGTTGGGGTTAAGGTTGGGGTCTGGGGTTAAGGTTGGGGGTTAAGGTTGGGGGTTGGGGTTAAAGTTGGGGTCTGGGGTTAAGGTTGGGGGTTGGGGTTAGGGGTTAAGGTTGGGGGTTGGGGTTAGGGGTTAAGGTTGGGGGTTGGGGTTAAGGTTGGGGGTTGGGGGTTAGGGGTTAAGGTTGGGGTCTGGGGTTAAGGTTGGGGGTTGGGGTTAAGGTTGGGGTCTGGGGTTAAGGTTGGGGGTTGGGGTTAGGGGTTAAGGTTGGGGTCTGGGGTTAAGGTTGGGGTTAAGGTTGGGGGTTGGGGTTAGGGGTTAAGGTTGGGGTCTGGGGTTAAGGTTGGGGGTTGGGGTTAAGGTTGGGGTCTGGGGTTAAGGTTGGGGGTTGGGGTTAGGGGTTAAGGTTGGGGTCTGGGGTTAAGGTTGGGGGTTGGGGTTAAGGTTGGGGTCTGGGGTTAAGGTTGGGGGTTGGGGTTAAGGTTGGGGGTTAGGGGTTAAGGTTGGGGGTTGGGGTTAAGGTTGGGGTCTGGGGTTAAGGTTGGGGTCTGGGGATAAGGTTGGAGGTTGGGGGTTAAGGTTGGGGGTTGGGGTTAAAGTTGGGGTCTGGGGTTAAGGTTGGGGGTTGGGGTTAGGGGTTAAGGTTGGGGGTTGGGGTTAAGGTTGGGGGTTGGGGGTTAGGGGTTAAGGTTGGGGTCTGGGGTTAAGGTTGGGGGTTGGGGTTAAGGTTGGGGTCTGGGGTTAAGGTTGGGGGTTAGGGGTTAAGGTTGGGGTCTGGGGTTAAGGTTGGGGGTTGGGGGTTAGGGGTTAAGGTTGGGGGTTAGGGGTTAAGGTTGGGGTCTGGGGTTAAGGTTGGGGGTTAGGGGTTAAGGTTGGGGGTTGGGGTTAAGGTTGGGGGTTGGGGTTAAGGTTGGGGGTTAGGGGTTAAGGTTGGGGGTTGGGGTTAAGGTTGGGGGTTAGGGGTTAAGGTTGGGGGTTGGGGTTAAGGTTGGGGTCTGGGGTTAAGGTTGGGGTCTGGGGTTAAGGTTGGGGGTTAAGGTTGGGGGTTGGGGTTAAGGTTGGGGTCTGGGGTTAAGGTTGGGGGTTAGGGGTTAAGGTTGGGGGTTAGGGGTTAAGGTTGGGGGTTGGGGTTAAGGTTGGGGGTTGGGGTTAAGGTTGGGGGTTAGGGGTTAAGGTTGGGGGTTAGGGGTTAAGGTTGGGGTCTGGGGTTAAGGTTGGGGGTTAGGGGTTAAGGTTGGGGGTTGGGGTTAAGGTTGGGGTCTGGGGTTAAGGTTGGGGGTTGGGGGTTAAGGTTGGGGGTTGGGGTTAAAGTTGGGGTCTGGGGTTAAGGTTGGGGGTTGGGGTTAGGGGTTAAGGTTGGGGGTTGGGGTTAGGGGTTAAGGTTGGGGGTTGGGGGTTAGGGGTTAAGGTTGGGGTCTGGGGTTAAGGTTGGGGGTTGGGGTTAAGGTTGGGGTCTGGGGTTAAGGTTGGGGGTTGGGGTTAGGGGTTAAGGTTGGGGTCTGGGGTTAAGGTTGGGGTTAAGGTTGGGGTTAAGGTTGGGGGTTGGGGTTAGGGGTTAAGGTTGGGGTCTGGGGTTAAGGTTGGGGGTTGGGGTTAAGGTTGGGGGTTGGGGTTAGGGGTTAAGGTTGGGGTCTGGGGTTAAGGTTGGGGGTTGGGGTTAAGGTTGGGGTCTGGGGTTAAGGTTGGGGGTTGGGGTTAAGGTTGGGGGTTAGGGGTTAAGGTTGGGGTCTGGGGATAAGGTTGGAGGTTGGGGGTTAAGGTTGGGGGTTGGGGTTAAAGTTGGGGTCTGGGGTTAAGGTTGGGGGTTGGGGTTAGGGGTTAAGGTTGGGGGTTGGGGTTAAGGTTGGGGGTTGGGGGTTAGGGGTTAAGGTTGGGGTCTGGGGTTAAGGTTGGGGGTTGGGGTTAAGGTTGGGGTCTGGGGTTAAGGTTGGGGGTTAGGGGTTAAGGTTGGGGTCTGGGGTTAAGGTTGGGGGTTGGGGGTTAAGGTTGGGGGTTAGGGGTTAAGGTTGGGGTCTGGGGTTAAGGTTGGGGTCTGGGGTTAAGGTTGGGGGTTAGGGGTTAAGGTTGGGGGTTAGGGGTTAAGGTTGGGGGTTAGGGGTTAAGGTTGGGGGTTGGGGGTTAAGGTTGGGGGTTGGGGTTAAGGTTGGGGGTTAGGGGTTAAGGTTGGGGGTTGAGGTTAAGGTTGGGGTCTGGGGTTAAGGTTGGGGGTTGGGGGTTAAGGTTGGGGGTTGGGGTTAAAGTTGGGGTCTGGGGTTAAGGTTGGGGGTTGGGGTTAGGGGTTAAGGTTGGGGTTAAGGTTGGGGGTTAGGGGTTAAGGTTGGGGGTTAGGGGTTAAGGTTGGGGTCTGGGGTTAAGGTTGGGGGTTGGGGTTAAGGTTGGGGTCTGGGGTTAAGGTTGGGGGTTAGGGGTTAAGGTTGGGGTCTGGGGTTAAGGTTGGGGGTTGGGGGTTAGGGGTTAAGGTTGGGGTCTGGGGTTAAGGTTGGGGGTTAGGGGTTAAGGTTGGGGGTTAAGGTTGGGGGTTGGGGTTAAGGTTGGGGTCTGGGGTTAAGGTTGGGGTCTGGGGTTGAGGTTGGGGGTTGGGGGTTAGGGGTTAAGGTTGGGGGTTAGGGTTACCATGATGATGGTTTTTTGCGCTGGCCTACTGACTTGGAGGTTATTGTGAGTTACGAACAGATGTGAAGAACCTGGTTCTGGAAATGAAAGAGGTGGAAAGATGGTTATGACAAGATCCATTTGGCAAGCTGGGTGTGTGAGGAAAAAAAGATCTATCTGGGGGGGAGTTGGGAGGGAAATAAAGACCGATACAAAGGCTGCTAAATCAACAATGTTGTTGGCAAGATGGGGTGGGCATCAGCCGGCCACGCAGGCGGGAGAGGTTTGACTCCCTGTCATGGCAGAAGATGCCCCCCCCAGAAAGACCCAGCAGAGACCGCTGGGGACTAAAGCACCCGACAATGAGGAGGAGAAAAGAAGAAAGGATTTTATTTTGGAGGAAAAATAATTAAAAAAAAAAAAAAGAAACACAGCTATGTGTGGGAAACTCAAGCGGTGTTGATGGTGATGTGGGATGACATCCGCCAGGCGGTGGGGAAGGGTTCAACTCCCCGGCGTGGTGAGGATGTCCACCCCAGGAGGCCAAGACAACATCCGCTGGAAGGGGTCAGGGTTAGGGTCAGGGGTCAGGGTGGACTGGACATGGCTGAGCTTTTCTCCAGTTGCCCCGCGACAGATCTCCCCCCCGTCACCCTGCCCGGTACAACACCCCCCCACTGTTAGCTGTGTCCTGATGTGTTTTCTACCGTTAGTTCTGGTCTTCCTGGTGTTCCCTTGGTTCTTGTTTCGCCTTCCTGTTCATTGGATCCACCTGGTCTTGTTTGCTTCTCCACTGCTTGGTTTGTCTCCCGTGTTCGCTTCCCTTCGTTTCAGTTCATTAAAACGACGAGATATTCTGCATCTCTGGCTCGGATTCCTGCATTTGCCCCCCCCGCCCCGGGACAAGCTGCCCGGTGATAGGACATAAAGTTAGGAAGGGACGTATAAAACAGGACATCTGTCCATTAAAACCTGAAAGGAAAGATTTTAAAAGGAGAAGGGGGAAGCTTGGGGATATGTAGATGGAATTAACACGTCTTCCCAAAGGGGTAGCCAATCAGCAGGTTACGTCCCAGAACGGTTGGCGTCATGTAGGTCCTTCTGATCGCGTGTTTGATCCAGATACGCAGCTTTTTAAACCTCTTAGAATTGATCTTAAAAGGGATTATTTCAGACGTTCCCTTCAAATGTTGTTCATCAGATGTCCTTCTGCAGAGACACGACACAGCAGGTCTGACACAAACACACGTCCCCATCAGAGGCAGTTTGGCACCTTGACGTCTCGCCAAACAGAGCGGACTTTCTAAACGGACTCGGACTGGAAGCCAAAAGGCGGATGCCTCAAGGACCCGGAAAGATCAGACACAGAACCAGGATCATAAATAAAGCTTTTAATAGACGTTCTCCCAAAGCTGAAACTCACATCCGCTCCTGGTCTTCAGAACCAGATGTGGACAAGTTCTCGGGTCTAGACCAGGTGTCTGGTCTGAACTAAATGTCAGGTCTGGACCAGGTCTGGGTCTCCTTCAGTCCACAGAAACTCGGATCACAGAGGCACATTGATGTGAAACATGATCTAATACGAATAAAAAAGTTCTTGTCTAAACTCAGATCTCCACGGCAACATCAGCAGCCTCCATCTGGCTCAGCAGCCAATCAGAGAGCAGTTAGCGGCGGTAGACTCCAAAGGCCACCAGGCTGAGGAAGATGGTGATGCCGACTAGCGAGGCGGTGGCAGGGGCCGTGAAGAACTGCCGGTACTGGATCTGACAGTACCACAGCACAGACAGCATCAGGACCAGGACGGGGACCATCAGGCTACCTACATTCAGCGCCACCTGAACCTGGTCGGCGGGCCGCGGCCCCCCCCCCGGACCTCGCACTGCATGCTGGGAGATGTGACAATGTAGGACACAGTTGTGAACCAGGTTGAGGGAGGCCAGGGTCTGAGCATCATCCTGCAGTAGCTGGCCCTGGTAGATGAGCCGGACCTGCTGCTCCTGTCCCGCAAAGTAAGTCCTAAAAGACACCAACAGAACCGGGTCAGACCTGAACCGCTGAGCCACGGCAGGACGGGCCGCGCCGAACCGCGCCCATTGTGTACTTTACAACTGCTGTTGATTCATACATAGTAAACAGCAGTAACTAGTAGTAAACATAACAAGTAGTAAATGACAACTAGTAGGAAACATAACTAATAGTAAACATAACTAGTAGTAAACGACAGTAACTCGTAGGAAACATAACAAGTAGTAAATGACAGTAACTAGTAGAAAACATAACTAATAGTAAACATAACTAGTAGTAAACCACAGTAACTCGTAGGAAACATAACTAGTAGGAAACATAACTAGAAGTATATGACAGTAACTAGTAGTCTACAACAGTAACTAGTAGAAAACATAAGTAGTAAATGACAGTAACTAGTAGTCTACGACAGTAACTAGTAGAACACATAACTAAAAGTAAATGACAGTAACTAGTAGTCTACGACAGTGACTAGTAGAAAATATAACAAGTAGTAAATGACAGTAACTAGTAGAAAAAATAAGTAGTAAATGACAGTAACTAGTAGTCTACGACAGTAACTAGTAGAAAACATTAGTAAATGACAGTAACTAGTAGAAAACATAAGTAGTAAATGACAGTAACTAGTAGTCTACGACAGTAACTAGTAGAACACATAACTAGAAGTAAATGACAGTAACAAGTAGTCTACGACAGTGACTAGTAGAAAACATAAGTAGTAAATGACAGTAACTAGTAGTCTATGACAGTAACTAGTAGAAAACATAACTAGAAGTAAATGACAGTAACTAGTAGTCTACAACTAACTAGTAGAAAACATAACTAGAAGTAAATGACAATAACTAGTAGTCTACGACAGTAACTAGTAGAAAACATAACAAGTAGTAAATGACAGTAACTACTAGTCTACGACAGTAACTAGTAGAAAACATAACTAGAAGTAAATAACTAACTAGTAGTCTACGACTGTAACTAGTAGAAAACATAACTAGAAGTAAATGGCAGTAACTAGTAGTCTACGACAGTGACTAGTAGAAAACTAGAAGTAAATGACAGTAACTAGTAGTCTATGACAGTAACTAGTAGAAAACATAACTAGAAGTAAATGACAGTAACTAGTAGTCTACGACTGACTAGTAGAAAACATAAGTAGTAAAGGACAGTAACTAGTAGTCTACGACAGTAACTAGTAGAACACATAACTAGAAGTAAATGACAGTAACTAGTAGTCTACGACAGTGACTAGTAGAAAACATAAGTAGTAAAGGACAGTAACTAGTAGAAAACATTAGTAAATGACTAACTAGTATTCTACGACAGTAACTAGTAGAAAGCACAAGTAGTAAATGACAGTAACTAGTAGTCTACGACAGTAATTAGTAGAAAACATAAGTAGTAAATGACAGTAACTAGTAGTCTACGACAGTAACTAGTAGAACACATAACTAGAAGTAAATGACAGTAACTAGTAGTCTACGACTGACTAGTAGAAAACATAAGTAGTAAAGGACAGTAACTAGTAGAAAACATTAGTAAATGACTAACTAGTATTCTACGACAGTAACTAGTAGAAAGCACAAGTAGTAAATGACAGTAACTAGTAGTCTATGACAGTCACTAGTAGAAAACATAACTAAAAGTAAATGACAGTAACTAGTAGTCTACAAAAGTAACTAGTAGAAAATATAAGTAGTAAATGACAGTAACTAGTAGTCTACGACAGTGACTAGTAGAAAATATAACAAGTAGTAAATGACAGTAACTAGTGGAAAACATAAGTAGTAAATGACAGTAACTAGTAGTCTACAGCAGTAACTAGTAGAAAACATAAGTAGTAAATGACAGTAACTAGTAGTCTACGACAGTAACTAGTAGAACGCATAACTAGAAGTAAATGACAGTAACTAGTAGTCTACGACAGTGACTAGTAGAAAACATAACTAGAAGTAAATGGCAGTAACTAGTAGTCTACGACAGTAACTAGTAGAAAACATAAGTAGTAAATGACTAACTAGTAGTCTATGACAGTAACTAGTAGAACACAACTAGAAGTAAATGACAGTAACTAGTAGTCTACGACAGTGACTAGTAGAAAACATAACTAGAAGTAAATGACAGTAACTAGTAGTCTACGACTAACTAGTAGAAAACATAACTAGAAGTAAATGGCAGTAACTAGTAGTCTACGACAGTGACTAGTAGAAAACTAGAAGTAAATGACAGTAACTAGTAGTCTATGACAGTAACTAGTAGAAAACATAACTAGAAGTAAATGACAGTAACTAGTAGTCTACGACTGACTAGTAGAAAACATAAGTAGTAAAGGACAGTAACTAGTAGTCTACGACAGTAACTAGTAGAACACATAACTAGAAGTAAATGACAGTAACTAGTAGTCTACGACAGTGACTAGTAGAAAACATAAGTAGTAAAGGACAGTAACTAGTAGAAAACATTAGTAAATGACTAACTAGTATTCTACGACAGTAACTAGTAGAAAGCACAAGTAGTAAATGACAGTAACTAGTAGTCTACGACAGTAATTAGTAGAAAACATAAGTAGTAAATGACAGTAACTAGTAGTCTACGACAGTAACTAGTAGAACACATAACTAGAAGTAAATGACAGTAACTAGTAGTCTATGACAGTGACTAGTAGAAAACATAAGTAGTAAAGGACAGTAACTAGTAGAAAACATTAGTAAATGACTAACTAGTATTCTACGACAGTAACTAGTAGAAAGCACAAGTAGTAAATGACAGTAACTAGTAGTCTATGACAGTCACTAGTAGAAAACATAACTAAAAGTAAATGACAGTAACTAGTAGTCTACAAAAGTAACTAGTAGAAAATATAACAAGTAGTAAATGACAGTAACTAGTAGAAAACATAAGTAGTAAATGACAGTAACTAGTAGTCTACAGCAGTAACTAGTAGAAAACATAAGTAGTAAATGACAGTAACTAGTAGTCTACGACAGTAACTAGTAGAAAACAAGTAGTAAATGACAGTAACTAGTAGAACACATAACAAGTAGTAAATGACAGTAACTAGTAGTCTACGACAGTAACTAGTAGAACACATAACTAGAAGTAAATGACAGTAACTAGTAGTCTACAACAGCAACTAGTAGAAAACATAAAAAGTAGTAAATGACAGTAACTAGTAGTCTACGACAGTAACTAGTAGAAAACATAAGTAGTAAATGACAGTAACTAGTAGTCTATGACAGTAACTAGTAGAACACATAACTAGAAGTAAATGACAGTAACTAGTAGTCTACGACAGTGATTAGTAGAAAATATAACTAGTAAATGACAGTAACTAGTAGAAAACATTAGTATATGACAGTAACTAGTAGTCTACGACGGTAACTAGTAGAAAACATAAAGTAAATGACAGTAACTAGTAGTCTACAGCAGTAACTAGTAGAAAACATTAGTAAATTACAGTAACCAGTAGAAAACATAAGTAGTAAATGACAGTAACCAGTCTACGACAGTAACTAGTAGAACACATAACTAGAAGTAAATGACAGTAACTAGTAGTCTACGACAGTAACTAGTAGAAAACATTAGTAAATGACAGTAACTAGTAGTCTACAGCAGTAACTAGTAGAAAACAACAAGTAGTAAATGACAGTAACTAGTAGTCTACGACAGTAACTAGTAGAAAACATTAGTAAATAACAGTAACTAGTAGAAAACTAGTAAATGACAGTAACTAGTAGTCTACGACAGTAACTAGTAGAACACATAACTAGAAGTAAATGACAGTAACTAGTAGAAAACATAAGTAGTAAATGGCAGTAACTAGTAGTCTACGACAGTAACTAGTAGAAAACATTAGTAAATGACAGTAACTAGGAGTCTAGAGCAGTAACTAGTAGAAAACATAACAAGTAGTAAATGACAGTAACTAGTAGTCTACGACAGTAACTAGTAGAAAACATTAGTAAATGACAGTAACTAGTAGAAAACATAAGTAGTAAATGACAGTAACTAGTAGTCTACGACAGTAACTAGTAGAACACATAACTAGAAGTAAATGACAGTAACTAGTAGTCTACGACAGTGACTAGTAGAAAACATAACAAGTAGTAAATGACAGTAACTAGTAGTCTACAACAGTAACTAGTAGAACACATAACTAGAAGTAAATGACAGTAACTAGTAGTCTATGACAGTAACTAGTAGAAAACATAACTAGAAGTAAATGACAGTAACTAGTAGTCTACGACTGTAACTAGTAGAAAACATAACTAGAAGTAAATGGCAGTAACTAGTAGTCTACGACAGTAACTAGTAGAAAACATAACTAGAAGTAAATGACAGTAACTAGTAGTCTACGACAGTAACTAGTAGAAAACATAATAGTAAATTACAGTAACTAGTAGTCTACGACAGTAACTAGTAGAAAACATAACTAGAAGTAAATTACAGTAACTAGTAGTCTACGACAGTAACTAGTAGAAAACATAACAAGTAGTAAATGACAGTAACTAGTAGTCGACGACAGTAACTAGTAGAAAACATAAGTAATAAATGACAGTAACTAGTAGTCTACGACAGTAACTAGTAGTTAACCCTGTTAACTGTTGCTAGTTACCGTTTGATGTATCCAATGGTGTCCTGCGGTTTCACCTGAGCCATTCTCTCCGTGTCATTCAGGAACTTTAACCGGACCACCATGTTCCTCTGAGACGGCGGTGGTTCTGGTTCTGCTCCTCCTGCTCTGCTCCTCACGCCATCGCCTCCCCCCGTCTCCTCGTCTCCCCGACTGGACGCGAGCGGAGCGTCTGACAGGGAGCTGTCACTCACAGAGCTGGTGGCTGATGATGATGATGATGGAGCGGCGGGCGCTGGCGTGCTGTTGGTCGGGAAAACGGTCTGGTTTTGGACGGAGTCAGTGGTCTGTGTGGGGCCGGGGGAAGTGCTGAACAGGGGCTCGCGGGGGTCCGAGGTTCGGGTGGAGATCCAGGCGAGCAGCAGCACCGCTATCATCAGCAGAGAGCCAAAAAGCAACGTCACCTCATCTCCAACGCCTTCTATCAAAGCCATCGCCAACAGCAACACACCTGCAAAAAGGAGGCGGGGCTTAATATGGACAACACCCCCTCCCCAAAACCAGCAGCAGGTCGCCATGTCAGGACTCAAGCCTGATGATGGGCTGTTGTCATGGCGACCGCCTCCTTCTACCTGCAGGTCTTCATGTAGAGCTTTATTAGTACGGCAGCTTCTGTACGACTTATTAACTGTGTGATGTGGCTTTTCTAACATGTAGAACTGCTGGTTTCAGAACATTTTACTGCCTTTGGTGTCGCCGGTTCCCGTTTCTCCACATGTTGGACGCCGTGTTGGCGTGGAGGTCGGGACGTTTGACCGCCATGTCCTGGTTTTAGAAATCCCAGAAGTGGACTGGGACTGGTCTACGCAGGATTTGGTGCTGCAGGGTGAGACATGAGGCTCCTGGACCTCCAGGACCTGGTTTCTCCAGGACCTGGACCTCCAGGACCTGGTCCACCTGGTTTCTGCGTCACGTGACAGGCGGGACTCCGCAGACCTGCTCCGTGGGTCCGGCTGCTGGACCGGAACCTCCGGACGGGTTTAAAGCTCACTGGAACAGCTAGGCTACATGCTAACACCTTACTGCGGCTGCGCAGACCCGCGGACTGGACCGGGACCAGAGAGTCTCTGGAGGACGCAGCAGGACCTGGACTCACCTCTCACAGCAGAAACCTCATTTCAGACCCGTCACGCCTCCAGGTCCGAACCGGACCGACACTTCCTGCTGCCGTCTTTTTCTACGCTGCTGACGTCACGAGACGCTGCGGACGTCACACTGCCCCCCTGCTGGCCGGAGTTGGAAGTTCCATCTGGTTCATACCACGTCCAGATCCTCTTCTGTTCTGGTCCAGCTCAGTTTTAGCTCTGAAACTCTTCCAGACCTTCTGGTCCCAGTTCCATCCTGCTACAAGACTCTGAAAACCTGCAGTACCTTCATCATGTAAGACCACCAGTCCACCAATGGGACGCACAGGACACATAATACATGTCCTTAGACCTGTACAGATGTCTCTAGACCTGTATGGATGTCTCTAGACCTGTATGGATGAGGATCCTGCGAGGATCCAGTCAGCTTAATCTCACCAATCATCTCCCTCAGAGACCACGTTCCAGACCCGGACGTGCCAGGACAGACCCGGATCTGCCAGGACAGACCCGGACAGACCCAGACCTGCCAGGAGTACTAACATGGACTCTGGACCCTGCAGCTCCAGACCAGCAGGGGGCGGTGTTGTGGCCCCGAGGTTCCGACTGTCGAGGATCTGATTAGGTCTCCCGAAACTGTACCGGAGCGGTCTGGACCGGGACCAGGACGCGTCTCGCGGCAGGTTTTCCACCAAATGATAAAAAAATAAAAAACCAAAAACAAATTTCAGAGAAAAATATTTTATTAAAAACAAACAAGTGAGAAACTTTCCCCGCGGGCACGCGCGCACGCACGCGCCACCTGCGGACTGATGGCATAGTGATCAGATCCTGGATCGATCCTCGCGGCTGCTGCCGGTCCTCAGACCCGGGCCCGGTGCGCTGTCAGCGGGCAGGATGCCATGTGGACGCGGACCTTGGTCCTGGAGGATCCGGGTTCCTTTGCCGTCTCCAAGCCGCCCACAAGGCTCCCACCACACCTCCCCACTTTCTCCCGACTTTGGTCGGTTTATCTCGGTCTCGGAACAGCCAGCCCATCGCCCTCCTCCGCCGGGTTCCCGGTCATCCAGCACCCCGCCGGTGTAGCATCTGGACTTGGACCGGTGAAAACCAGCGCGTTGATCCGGGAAAAGCGCGCTCCAGTTAAAATGCAGAGAAAAGGAGAAAATGTCTGTTAAACAGACAAAATGTTGCTTTCCTGCGGCTGCGGCTGATGCTCTGGCCGCTGTCTCTGGTTTCATCCTCCGCCTTTGTCCTCATGTTTTCCCCCGGAGTTCCTCCCCCTGCGGCGCTGGGCGGAGTTTCATACCGGACTAGACGCTCCTTTTGTCGGATCCGTTTCGAGCTGACTCCCCGGGGTTTACAGCTGAAAAAGACACACTTCCAAAGTCCCCAAATAAGCCAAACCAGTTCGGTGCTGTTCAGGAACGACCGGGGTTTCTATCCGAACCAGCAGGTGAGCGTTCAGTTCTCATTTCCATCCATTTTCTGTGTTTTTCTGATCGTTTGTCCCCGAGTCGTCCAATCCTTCATGGCGGCTTGGCGGTGAAGGCTTGTGGGGCAGCAGCTGCTGCTCGTCGCGCCGCTCTGCAGCCAAATCACCGCAATCTGCGGCGAGTCGCTCAAATTCTGCGCAGAAACGTGCAAATGCGAATTTCCTGTAGATATTCGTGGAAATGTAAACGCGTTTATCGACGGTTTCTCCTCGTTTCAGGAGTTTGGTGGAATAATGCGATTATCGGCTCCACGTGTCGGAGCTCGCGGCGGTTCGGTGCCGCGGGTCGGTCCGACGTTTCCTTCCTTCTGTCCGTCAAACTTCCCGATAAAACGTCCGAGTCGCGCTGCGCCCGCAGCGGAAGCTGCGTGCTGACTCCTGCCGGAGGACGGACGCCATTGCCAGGGCAGCCGGAGCCTGACGGCTCGCCGGAGTCCCCGAACCTGCTGGTGATCCCGCGGCGCGTTCCCGCGGCCTCCAGGACCGAACCGAACCGAACTGGTCCAAAACAAAACCGCCCTGATGTCCGGATTCATCCCCAAACGGTACGGTTCTGGTTCCGTTAGAGGTAAAGATTCTGAGCCGCTGCAGCCCGAACTGCTGTCTGCCCCCTTCTGGTTCAGACCGGAACCAGCAGACCGGAACCAGCAGACCGGGACCAGGAGACCCGGACCAGGAGATCGGGACCAGCAGACCGGGACCAGGAGATCCGGACCAGGAGACGGGAACCAGCAGACCGGGACCAGGAGACCCGGACCAGGAGATCGGGACCAGCAGACCCAGACCAGGAGACCCGGACCAGCAGACCCGGACCAGGAGACCGGGACCAGGAGACCCGGACCGGGACCAGCAGACCCGGACCAGGAGATGGGAACCAGCAGACCGGGACCAGGAGACGGGAACCAGCAGACCCGAAGCAGGAGACCCGGACCAGGAGACCGGGACCAACAGACCCGAAGCAGGAGACCGGGACCAGGAGACCGGGACCAGCAGACCCGGACCAGGAGATCAGGACCAGCAGACCCAGACCAGGAGACTGGGACCAGGAGACCGGGACCAACAGACCCGAAGCAGGAGACCGGGACCAGGAGACCGGGACCAGCAGACCCGGACCAGGAGATCAGGACCAGCAGACCCAGACCAGGAGACTGGGACCAGGAGACCGGGACCAGCAGACCGGGACCGAGACCGGGACCAGCAGACCCGGACCAGGAGACCGGGACCAGGAGACCCGGACCGGGACCAGCAGACCCGGACCAGGAGATGGGAACCAGCAGACCGGGACCAGGAGACCTGGACCAGGAGACGGGAACCAGCAGACCGGGACCAGCAGACCCAGACCAGGGGACCGGAACCAGCAGACCGGGACCAGGAGACCCAGACCAGGAAACCCGAACCAGGAGACCGGGACCAGCAGACCCGAAGCAGGAGACCGGGACCAGGAGACCGGGACCAGGAAACCCGAACCAGGAGACCGGGACCAGCAGACCCGAAGCAGGAGACCGGGACCAGCAGACCCGGACCAGGAGATGGGAACCAGCAGACCGGAACCAGCAGACCCGGACCAGGAGATGGGAACCAGCAGACCGGGACCAGGAGACCTGGACCAGGAGACGGGAACCAGCAGACCGGGACCAGCAGACCCAGACCAGGGGACCGGAACCAGCAGACCGGGACCAGGAAACCCGAACCAGAAGACCGGGACCAACAGACCCGAAGCAGGAGACCGGGACCAGGAGACCCGGACCAGCAGACCCGGACCAGGAGATCGGGACCAGCAGACCCAGACCAGGAGACCGGGACCAGCAGACCCAGACCAGGGGACCGGGACCAGGAGACCGGGACCAGCAGACCCGGACCGGGACCAGCAGACCCAGACCAGGAGATCGGGACCAGCAGACCCAGACCAGGAGACCCGGACCAGGAGACCGGGACCAGCAGACCCGGACCAGGAGACCGGGACCAGCAGACCCAGACCAGGAGACCCGGACCAGGAGACCGGGACCAGGAGACCCGAACCAGGAGACGGGGACCAGCAGACCCGGACCAGGAGACCCGGACCAGGAGACCGGGACCAGGAGACCGGGACCGAGACCAGCAGACCCGGACCAGGAGACCGGGACCAGGAGACCCAGACCAGCAGACCTGGACCAGGAGACCGGGACCAGCAGACCCGGACCGGGACACCGGGACCAGGAGACTGGGACCAGCAGACCCGAAGCAGGAGACCGGGACCAACAGACCCGAAGCAGGAGACCGGGACCAACAGACCCGAAGCAGGAGACCCGGACCAGGAGACCGGGACCAACAGACCCGAAGCAGGAGACCCGGACCAGGAGACCGGGACCAACAGACCCGAAGCAGGAGACCCGGACCAACAGACCCGAAGCAGGAGACCCGGACCAGGAGACCGGGACCAGAAGCTGGTGGTTTTCAGAGGTTCTGCAGGAAACATGTAGAGACTAAACGGGATCGGGACCAAAGACAGACGGAGGACGCGTGTCCTCGGAGCGGGACAGAGGTAAACGTGGACGTCGAACGTCTCCGTCCTCCCACGCCCAGCATCTTTTCTGTTGCCATGGTGATGACGTTCCTCCACCAGGATGCCGCTCCGAAGCTGTTCCTCTTCTTCAGGAGACAGATGAAGCTAAGTTTACCACGGGTCCCAGATCAGCTAATCAGGTGGTTACCGTGGTTACCATGGGGCTGAATTTCCAGGGATTGGGGGGTTAGAGGTCTGGCCCCGCCCACAAACACATGTAAACAACTTTTCCTGTCTGTTCAGTGGTCGGGGGCGGAGTCTGCTCCGTCAGGATGAACGGCAGCAGTAGTGGCGTCACCGCAGCTCAGAGCGCCAGGATCAAGACGGAAGCAGGTAAATCTAGGAAGTCCCAGGGGAGGGGGCAGCGGCTACGGCGTCCTGACCAATGTCTTTTGCTGTAGATGACTGGACGAAGGAGGAATGTCTGACTCTGCTGGAGAGAATCCGCGGCATGCTGCCGGACGGAGACGCCATGAAGTACAAGACCACGGAGTCCCACTTCGACTGGGAGAAGGTTGGCTTCAGCGGCTTCACTGGAGATATGTGCAGACAGAAGTGGCAAAAAGTCTCCACAGAGGTAGGTCACATGATGACGAGTCATATGACACGTCGCATGATGAGTCATATGACACGTCGCATTATAACACGTCGCATGATGAGTCATATGACACGTCGCATTATAACACGTCGCATGACGAGTCATATGACACGTCGCATTATAACACGTCGCATGACGAATCATATGACACGTCGCATTATAACACGTCGCATGACGAGTCATATAACACGTCGCATGACGAGTCATATAACACGTCGCATGATGAGTCATATGACACGTCGCATTATAACACGTCGCATGACGAATCATATGACACGTTGCATTATAACACGTCGCATGACGAATCATATGACACGTCGCATTATAACGTCGCATGACGAGTCATATGACACATCACATTATAACACGTCACATGACGAGTCTTATGACACGTCGCATCATAACATGTCACATGACGAGTCTTATGACACGTTGCATTATAACACGTCGCATGACGAGTCATATGACACGTCGCATTATAACAGATCGCATGACGAGTCATATGACACGTTGCATTATAACGTCTCATGACGAGTCATATGACACGTCGCATTATAACGTCTCATGACGAGTCATATGATACGTCGCATATAACACGTCGCATGACAAGTCATATTACACGTCGCATTATAACTCGTTGCATGACAAATCATATGACACGTCGCATTATAACACGTCACATGACGAGTCTTATGACACGTCGCATTATAACGTCTCATGACGAGTCATATAATACGTCGCATTATAACACGTCACATGACGAGTCTTATGACACGTCGCATTATAACGTCGCATGACGAGTCATATGACACGTCGCATTATAACACAATGCATGACGAGTCATATGACATGTTGCATTATAACACAACGCATGACGAGTTATGTCACACGTCGCATTATAACTCGTTGCATGACAAATCATATGACACGTCGCATTATAACACGTCGCATGACGAGTCATATGACACGTCGCATTATAACGTCTCATGACGAGTCATATAATACGTCGCATTATAACGTCGCATGACGAGTCTTATGACACGTCGCATTATAACACGTCGCATGACGAATCATATGACACGTCGCATTATAACGTCGCATGACGAGTCATATGACACGTCGCATTATAACGTCGCATGACGAGTCTTATGACACGTCGCATCATAACACGTCACATGACGAGTCATATGACACGTCGCATTATAACACGTTGCATGACAAATCATATGACACGTCGCATTATGTCGCATTATGTCTCATGACGAGTCATATGACACGTCACATTATAACACGTCGCATGACGAATCATGACACGTCGCATTATAACACGTTGCATGACAAATCATATGACACGTCGCATTATAACGTCGCATGACGAGTCATATGACACGTCGCATTATAACGTCGCATGAGTCATATGATACGTCGCATATAACACGTCGCATGACAAGTCATATGACACGTCGCATTATAACACGCCGCATGACGAGTCATATGACACGTCGCATTATAACGTCGCATGAGTCATATGATACGTCGCATATAACACGTCGCATGACAAGTCATATGACACGTCGCATTATAACACGCCGCATGACGAGTCATATGACACGTCGCATTATAACACATCGCATGACGAGTTATATGACACGTCGCATTATGTCTCATGACGAGTCATGATACGTCGCATTATAACACGTCACATGACGAGTCATATGACATGTTGCATTATAACACAGCGCATGACGAGTCATGTGACACATCGCATTATAACACGTTGCATGAGAAATCATATGACACGTCGCATTGTCTCATGACGAGTCATGATACGTCGCATTATAACACGTCGCATGACGAGTCATATGACAAGTCGCATTATAACGTCGCATGACGAGTCATATGACACGTCGCATTATAACGTCGCATGAGTCATATGATACGTCGCATATAACACGTCGCATGACAAGTCATATGACACGTCGCATGACAAGTCATGACACGTTGCATTATAACACGTCGCATGACGAGTCATGACACGTTGCATTATAACACGTCGCATGACGAGTATAACACATCGCATGACGAGTCATATGACACGTCGCATTATAACACGTCACATGACGAGTCTTATGACACGTCGCATTATAACACGTCGCATGACGAGTCATATGACACATTGCATTATAACACGTCGCATGACGAGTCATATGATACGTCGCATTATAACGTCGCATGAGTCATGACACGTCGTATTATGACACGTCACATGACGAGTCTTATGACATTGCATTATAACACGTCGCATGACGAGTCATATGACACGTCGCATTATAACGTCTCATGACGAGTCATATGATACGTCGCATTATAACACAATGCATGACGAGTCATATGACATGTTGCATTATAACAACGCATGACGAGTCATGTGACACATCGCATTATAACTCGTTGCATGACAAATCATGACACGTCGCATTATGTCTCATGACGAGTCATGATACGTCGCATTATAACACGTCACATGACGAGTCATATGACATGTTGCATTATAACACAGCGCATGACGAGTCATGTGACACATCGCATTATAACACGTTGCATGACAAATCATATGACACGTCGCATTATGTCTCATGACGAGTCATGATACGTCGCATTATAACACGTCACATGACGTGTCATATGACACGTCGCATTATAACGTCGCATGACGAGTCATATGACACGTCGCATTATAACGTCGCATGAGTCATATGATATGTCGCATATAACACGTCGCATGACAAGTCATATGACACGTCGCATTATAACACGCCGCATGACGAGTCATATGACGTCGCATTATAACGTCTCATGACGAGTCATATGATACGTCGCATTATAACACAATGCATGACGAGTCATATGACATGTTGCATTATAACAACGCATGACGAGTCATGTGACACATCGCATTATAACTCGTTGCATGACAAATCATGACACGTCGCATTATGTCTCATGACGAGTCATGATACGTCGCATTATAACACGTCACATGACGAGTCATATGACATGTTGCATTATAACACAGCGCATGACGAGTCATGTGACACATCGCATTATAACACGTTGCATGACAAATCATATGACACGTCGCATTATGTCTCATGACGAGTCATGATACGTCGCATTATAACACGTCACATGACGTGTCATATGACACGTCGCATTATAACGTCGCATGACGAGTCATATGACACGTCGCATTATAACGTCGCATGAGTCATATGATATGTCGCATATAACACGTCGCATGACAAGTCATATGACACGTCGCATTATAACACGCCGCATGACGAGTCATATGACGTCGCATTATAACGTCTCATGACGAGTCATATGATACGTCGCATATAACACGTCGCATGACAAGTCATGACACGTTGCATTATAACACGTCGCATGACGAGTATAACACGTCGCATGACGAATCATATGACACGTCGCATTATAACGTCGCATGACGAGTCATATGACACGTCGCATTATAACACGTTGCATGACGAGTCATATGACACGTCGCATTATAACACGTCACATGACGAGTCTTATGACACGTCACATTATAACGTCTCATGACGAGTCATATAATACGTCGCATTATAACACGTTGCATGACAAATCATATGACACGTCGCATCATAACATGTCACATGACGAGTCTTATGACACGTCGCATTATAACACGTTGCATGACAAATCATATGACACGTCGCATTGTCGCATTATGTCTCATGACGAGTCATATGACACGTCACATCATAACACGTCGCATGACGAGTCATATGACACGTCGCATTATAACGTCGCATGACGAGTCATATGACACGTCGCATTATAACGTCGCATGAGTCATATGATACGTCGCATTATAACACGCCGCATGACGAGTCATATGACACGTCGCATTATAACACATCGCATGACGAGTCATATGACACGTCGCATTATGTCTCATGACGAGTCATGATACGTCGCATTATAACACGTTGCATGACAAATCATATGACACGTCGCATTATGTCGCATTATGTCTCATGACGAGTCATATGACACGTCACATCATAACACGTCGCATGACGAGTCATATGACACGTCGCATTATAACGTCGCATGACGAGTCATATGACACGTCGCATTATAACGTCGCATGAGTCATATGATACGTCGCATTATAACACGCCGCATGACGAGTCATATGACACGTCGCATTATAACACATCGCATGACGAGTCATATGACACGTCGCATTATGTCTCATGACGAGTCATGATACGTCGCATTATAACACGTCACATGACGAGTCATATGACATGTTGCATTATAACAGCGCATGACGAGTCATGTGACACATCGCATTATAACACGTTGCATGAGAAATCATATGACACGTCGCATTATAACACATCGCATGACGAGTCATATGACACGTCGCATTATAACACGTCACATGACGAGTCTTATGACACGTTGCATCATAACACGTCGCATGATGAGTCATATGACACGTCGCATTATAACACGTCACATGACGAGTCTTATGACACGTTGCATTATAACACGTCGCATGATGAGTCATATGACACGTCGCATTATAACACGTCGCATGACGTATCATATGACACGTCGCATTATAACGTCGCATGACGAGTCATGACACGTCGCATTATAACGTCGCATGACGAGTCTTATGACACGTCGCATTATAACACGTCACATGACGAGTCTTATGACACATTGCATTATAACACGTCGCATGAGTCATATGACACGTCGCATTATAACACGTCACATGACGAGTCTTATGACACGTTGCATTATAACACGTCGCATGAGTCATATGACACGTCGCATTATAACACGTCGCATGACGAATCATATGACACGTCGCATTATAACGTCGCATGACGAGTCATATGACACGTCGCATTATAACGTCGCATGACGAGTCTTATGACACGTCGCATCATAACACGTCACATGACGAGTCTTATGACACGTTGCATTATAACACGTCGCATGACGAGTCATATGACACGTCGCATTATAACACGTCACATGACGAGTCTTATGACACGTCGCATCGTAACACGTCGCATGATGAGTCTTATGACACGTCGCATCATAACACGTCGCATGATGAGTCATATGACACGTCGCATTATAACACGTCGCATGACGAGTCATATGACACATTGCATTATAACACGTCGCATGACGAATCATATGATACGTCGCATTATAACGTCGCATGATGAGTCATATGACACATCGTATTATGACACGTCACATGACGAGTCTTATGACACGTTGCATTATAACACGTCGCATGACAAGTCATATGACACGTCGCATTATAACACGTTGCATGACAAATCATGACACGTCGCATTATGTCGCATTATGTCTCATGACGAGTCATATGACACGTCACATTATAACACGTCGCATGACGAATCATATGACACGTCGCATTATAACACGTTGCATGACAAATCATATGACACGTCGCATTATGTCTCATGACGAGTCATATGACACGTCGCATTATAACGTCGCATGAGTGATATGATACGTCGCATTATAACACGCCGCATGACGAGTCATATGACACGTCGCATTATAACACATCGCATGACGAGTCATATGACACGTCACATTATGTCTCATGACGAGTCATGATACGTCGCATTATAACACGTCACATGACGAGTCATATGACATGTTGCATTATAACACGTTGCATGACAAATCATATGACACGTCGCATTATAACACGTCACATGACGAGTCTTATGACACGTTGCATTATAACACGTCGCATGATGAGTCATATGACACGTCGCATTATAACACGTCACATGACGAGTCTTATGACACGTTGCATTATAACACGTCGCATGATGAGTCATATGACACGTCGCATTATAACACGTCGCATGACGAATCATATGACACGTCGCATTATAACGTCGCATGACGAGTCATATGACACGTCGCATTATAACGTCGCATGACGAGTCTTATGACACGTCGCATCATAACACGTCACATGACGAGTCTTATGACACGTTGCATTATAACACGTCGCATGACGAGTCATATGACACGTCGCATTATAACACGTCACATGACGAGTCTTATGACACGTCGCATCATAACACGTCGCATGATGAGTCTTATGACACGTCGCATCATAACACGTCGCATGATGAGTCATATGACACGTCGCATTATAACACGTCGCATGACGAGTCATATGACACATTGCATTATAACACGTCGCATGACGAATCATATGATACGTCGCATTATAACGTCGCATGATGAGTCATATGACACATCGTATTATGACACGTCACATGACGAGTCTTATGACACGTTGCATTATAACACGTCGCATGACAAGTCATATGACACGTCGCATTATAACACGTTGCATGACAAATCATGACACGTCGCATTATGTCGCATTATGTCTCATGACGAGTCATATGACACGTCACATTATAACACGTCGCATGACGAATCATATGACACGTCGCATTATAACACGTTGCATGACAAATCATGACACGTCGCATTATGTCTCATGACGAGTCATATGACACGTCGCATTATAACGTCGCATGAGTCATATGACACGTCACATTATAACACGTCACATGACGAGTCATATGACATGTTGCATTATAACACGTTGCATGACAAATCATATGACACGTCGCATTATGTCTCATGACGAGTCATATGACACGTCGCATTATAACACGTCGCATGACGAGTCATATGACACGTCGCATTATAACACGTCGCATGACGAGTCATATGATACGTCGCATTATAACACAATGCATGACGAGTCATATGACATGTTGCATTAACACAACGCATGACGAGTTATGTGACACGTCGCATAATAACTCGTTGCATGACAAATCATATGACACGTCGCATTATAACACGTCGCATGACGAGTCATATGACACGTCGCATTATAACGTCTCATGACGAGTCATATAATACGTCGCATTATAACACGTCACATGACGAGTCTTATGACACGTCGCATGACGAGTCATATGACACGTCGCATTATAACACGTCACATGACGAGTCTTATGACACGTTGCATTATAACACGTCGCATGATGAGTCATATGACACGTCGCATTATAACACGTCACATGACGAGTTATGACACGTTGCATTATAACACGTCGCATGATGAGTCATATGACACGTCGCATTATAACGTCGCATGACGAGTCTTATGACACGTCGCATGACAAGTCATGACATGTTGCATTATAACACATCGCATGACGAGTCATATGACACGTCGCATTATAACACGTCGCATGACGAATCATATGACACGTCGCATTATAACGTCGCATGACGAGTCATATGACACGTCGCATTATAACGTCGCATGACGAGTCATATGACACGTCGCATTATAACGTCGCATGACGAGTCATATGACACGTCGCATTATAACACGTCACATGACGAGTCTTGACACGTCGCATTATAACACGTCGCATGATGAGTCATATGACACGTCGCATTATAACACGTCGCATGACGAGTCATATGACACATTGCATTATAACACGTCGCATGACGAATCATATGATACGTCGCATTATAACGTCGCATGATGAGTCATATGACACATCGTATTATGACACGTCACATGATGAGTCTTGACACGTCGCATTATGTCTCATGACGAGTCATATGACACGTCGCATTATAACACGTCGCATGACGAGTCATATGACACGTCGCATTATAACGTCGCATGACGAGTCATATGACACGTCGCATTATAACGTCGCATGAGTCATATGATACGTCGCATTATAACACGCCGCATGACGAGTCATATGACACGTCGCATTATAACACATCGCATGACGAGTCATATGACATGTTGCATTATAACACAGCGCATGACGAGTCATGTGACACATCGCATTATAACACGTTGCATGAGAAATCATATGACACGTCGCATTATGTCTCATGACGAGTCATGATACGTCGCATTATAACACGTCGCATGACGAGTCATATGACACGTCGCATTATAACGTCGCATGAGTCATATGATACGTCGCATATAACACGTCGCATGACAAGTCATGACACGTCGCATTATAACACGCCGCATGACGAGTCATATGACACGTCGCATTATAACGTCTCATGACGAGTCATGTGACACATCGCATTATAACACGTTGCATGGGAAATCATATGACACGTCGCATTATGTCTCTTGACGAGTCATGACACGTTGCATTATAACGTCGCATGACGAGTCATATGACGTCGCATTATAACGTCGCATGACGAGTCATATGACACGTCGCATTATAACGTCGCATGAGTCATATGATACGTCGCATATAACACGTCGCATGACAAGTCATGACACGTTGCATTATAACACGTCGCATGACGAGTATAACACATCGCATGACGAGTCATATGATACGTCGCATATAACACGTCGCATGACAAGTCATGACACGTTGCATTATAACACGTCGCATGACGAGTATAACACATCGCATGACGAGTCAAATGACACGTCGCATTATAACACGCCGCATGACGAGTCATATGACACGTCGCATTATAACACGTCACATGACGAGTCATATGACATGTTGCATTATAACACGTTGCATGACAAATCATATGATACGTCGCATTATATCGTCGCATGATGAGTCATATGACACGTCGCATTATAACACGTCGCATGACGAGTCATATGATACGTCGCATTATAACACAATGCATGACGAGTCATATGACATGTTGCATTAACACAACGCATGACGAGTTATGTGACACGTCGCATAATAACTCGTTGCATGACAAATCATATGACACGTCGCATTATAACACGTCGCATGACGAGTCATATGACACGTCGCATTATAACGTCTCATGACGAGTCATATAATACGTCGCATTATAACACGTCACATGACGAGTCTTATGACACGTCGCATGACGAGTCATATGACACGTCGCATTATAACACGTCACATGACGAGTCTTATGACACGTTGCATTATAACACGTCGCATGATGAGTCATATGACACGTCGCATTATAACACGTCACATGACGAGTCTTATGACACGTTGCATTATAACACGTCGCATGATGAGTCATATGACACGTCGCATTATAACGTCGCATGACGAGTCTTATGACACGTCGCATGACAAGTCATGACATGTTGCATTATAACACATCGCATGACGAGTCATATGACACGTCGCATTATAACACGTCGCATGACGAATCATATGACACGTCGCATTATAACGTCGCATGACGAGTCATATGACACGTCGCATTATAACGTCGCATGACGAGTCATATGACACGTCGCATTATAACGTCGCATGACGAGTCATATGACACGTCGCATTATAACACGTCACATGACGAGTCTTATGACACGTTGCATTATAACACGTCGCATGATGAGTCATATGACACGTCGCATTATAACGTCGCATGAGTCATATGATACGTCGCATTATAACACGCCGCATGACGAGTCATATGACACGTCGCATTATAACACATCGCATGACGAGTCATATGACATGTTGCATTATAACACAGCGCATGACGAGTCATGTGACACATCGCATTATAACACGTTGCATGAGAAATCATATGACACGTCGCATTATGTCTCATGACGAGTCATGATACGTCGCATTATAACACGTCGCATGACGAGTCATATGACACGTCGCATTATAACACGTCGCATGACGAATCATATGACACGTCGCATTATAACGTCGCATGACGAGTCATATGACACGTCGCATTATAACGTCGCATGACGAGTCATATGACACGTCGCATTATAACGTCGCATGACGAGTCATATGACACGTCGCATTATAACACGTCACATGACGAGTCTTGACACGTCGCATTATAACACGTCGCATGATGAGTCATATGACACGTCGCATTATAACACGTCGCATGACGAGTCATATGACACATTGCATTATAACACGTCGCATGACGAATCATATGATACGTCGCATTATAACGTCGCATGATGAGTCATATGACACATCGTATTATGACACGTCACATGATGAGTCTTATGACACGTCGCATTATGTCTCATGACGAGTCATATGACACGTCGCATTATAACACGTCGCATGACGAGTCATATGACACGTCGCATTATAACGTCGCATGACGAGTCATATGACACGTCGCATTATAACGTCGCATGAGTCATATGATACGTCGCATTATAACACGCCGCATGACGAGTCATATGACACGTCGCATTATAACACATCGCATGACGAGTCATATGACATGTTGCATTATAACACAGCGCATGACGAGTCATGTGACACATCGCATTATAACACGTTGCATGAGAAATCATATGACACGTCGCATTATGTCTCATGACGAGTCATGATACGTCGCATTATAACACGTCGCATGACGAGTCATATGACACGTCGCATTATAACGTCGCATGAGTCATATGATACGTCGCATATAACACGTCGCATGACAAGTCATGACACGTCGCATTATAACACGCCGCATGACGAGTCATATGACACGTCGCATTATAACGTCTCATGACGAGTCATGTGACACATCGCATTATAACACGTTGCATGGGAAATCATATGACACGTCGCATTATGTCTCTTGACGAGTCATGACACGTTGCATTATAACGTCGCATGACGAGTCATATGACGTCGCATTATAACGTCGCATGACGAGTCATATGACACGTCGCATTATAACGTCGCATGAGTCATATGATACGTCGCATATAACACGTCGCATGACAAGTCATGACACGTTGCATTATAACACGTCGCATGACGAGTATAACACATCGCATGACGAGTCATATGATACGTCGCATATAACACGTCGCATGACAAGTCATGACACGTTGCATTATAACACGTCGCATGACGAGTATAACACATCGCATGACGAGTCAAATGACACGTCGCATTATAACACGCCGCATGACGAGTCATATGACACGTCGCATTATAACACGTCACATGACGAGTCATATGACATGTTGCATTATAACACGTTGCATGACAAATCATATGATACGTCGCATTATATCGTCGCATGATGAGTCATATGACACGTCGCATTATAACACGTCGCATGACGAGTCATATGATACGTCGCATTATAACACAATGCATGACGAGTCATATGACATGTTGCATTAACACAACGCATGACGAGTTATGTGACACGTCGCATAATAACTCGTTGCATGACAAATCATATGACACGTCGCATTATAACACGTCGCATGACGAGTCATATGACACGTCGCATTATAACGTCTCATGACGAGTCATATAATACGTCGCATTATAACACGTCACATGACGAGTCTTATGACACGTCGCATGACGAGTCATATGACACGTCGCATTATAACACGTCACATGACGAGTCTTATGACACGTTGCATTATAACACGTCGCATGATGAGTCATATGACACGTCGCATTATAACACGTCACATGACGAGTCTTATGACACGTTGCATTATAACACGTCGCATGATGAGTCATATGACACGTCGCATTATAACGTCGCATGACGAGTCTTATGACACGTCGCATGACAAGTCATGACATGTTGCATTATAACACATCGCATGACGAGTCATATGACACGTCGCATTATAACACGTCGCATGACGAATCATATGACACGTCGCATTATAACGTCGCATGACGAGTCATATGACACGTCGCATTATAACGTCGCATGACGAGTCATATGACACGTCGCATTATAACGTCGCATGACGAGTCATATGACACGTCGCATTATAACACGTCACATGACGAGTCTTATGACACGTTGCATTATAACACGTCGCATGATGAGTCATATGACACGTCGCATTATAACGTCGCATGAGTCATATGATACGTCGCATTATAACACGCCGCATGACGAGTCATATGACACGTCGCATTATAACACATCGCATGACGAGTCATATGACATGTTGCATTATAACACAGCGCATGACGAGTCATGTGACACATCGCATTATAACACGTTGCATGAGAAATCATATGACACGTCGCATTATGTCTCATGACGAGTCATGATACGTCGCATTATAACACGTCGCATGACGAGTCATATGACACGTCGCATTATAACGTCGCATGAGTCATATGATACGTCGCATATAACACGTCGCATGACAAGTCATGACACGTCGCATTATAACACGCCGCATGACGAGTCATATGACACGTCGCATTATAACGTCTCATGACGAGTCATGTGACACATCGCATTATAACACGTTGCATGGGAAATCATATGACACGTCGCATTATGTCTCTTGACGAGTCATGACACGTTGCATTATAACGTCGCATGACGAGTCATATGACGTCGCATTATAACGTCGCATGACGAGTCATATGACACGTCGCATTATAACGTCGCATGAGTCATATGATACGTCGCATATAACACGTCGCATGACAAGTCATGACACGTTGCATTATAACACGTCGCATGACGAGTATAACACATCGCATGACGAGTCATATGATACGTCGCATATAACACGTCGCATGACAAGTCATGACACGTTGCATTATAACACGTCGCATGACGAGTATAACACATCGCATGACGAGTCAAATGACACGTCGCATTATAACACGCCGCATGACGAGTCATATGACACGTCGCATTATAACACGTCACATGACGAGTCATATGACATGTTGCATTATAACACGTTGCATGACAAATCATATGATACGTCGCATTATATCGTCGCATGATGAGTCATATGACACGTCGCATTATAACACGTCGCATGACGAGTCATATGATACGTCGCATTATAACACAATGCATGACGAGTCATATGACATGTTGCATTAACACAACGCATGACGAGTTATGTGACACGTCGCATAATAACTCGTTGCATGACAAATCATATGACACGTCGCATTATAACACGTCGCATGACGAGTCATATGACACGTCGCATTATAACGTCTCATGACGAGTCATATAATACGTCGCATTATAACACGTCACATGACGAGTCTTATGACACGTCGCATGACGAGTCATATGACACGTCGCATTATAACACGTCACATGACGAGTCTTATGACACGTTGCATTATAACACGTCGCATGATGAGTCATATGACACGTCGCATTATAACACGTCACATGACGAGTCTTATGACACGTTGCATTATAACACGTCGCATGATGAGTCATATGACACGTCGCATTATAACGTCGCATGACGAGTCTTATGACACGTCGCATGACAAGTCATGACATGTTGCATTATAACACATCGCATGACGAGTCATATGACACGTCGCATTATAACACGTCGCATGACGAATCATATGACACGTCGCATTATAACGTCGCATGACGAGTCATATGACACGTCGCATTATAACGTCGCATGACGAGTCATATGACACGTCGCATTATAACGTCGCATGACGAGTCATATGACACGTCGCATTATAACACGTCACATGACGAGTCTTATGACACGTTGCATTATAACACGTCGCATGAGTCATATGACACGTCGCATTATAACACGTCACATGACGAGTCTTATGACACGTTGCATTATAACACGTCGCATGATGAGTCATATGACACGTCGCATTATAACACGTCGCATGACGAGTCATATGACACATTGCATTATAACACGTCGCATGACGAATCATATGATACGTCGCATTATAACGTCGCATGATGAGTCATATGACACATCGTATTATGACACGTCACATGATGAGTCTTATGACACGTCGCATTATGTCTCATGACGAGTCATATGACACGTCGCATTATAACACGTCGCATGACGAGTCATATGACACGTCGCATTATAACGTCGCATGACGAGTCATATGACACGTCGCATTATAACGTCGCATGAGTCATATGATACGTCGCATTATAACACGCCGCATGACGAGTCATATGACACGTCGCATTATAACACATCGCATGACGAGTCATATGACATGTTGCATTATAACACAGCGCATGACGAGTCATGTGACACATCGCATTATAACACGTTGCATGAGAAATCATATGACACGTCGCATTATGTCTCATGACGAGTCATGATACGTCGCATTATAACACGTCGCATGACGAGTCATATGACACGTCGCATTATAACGTCGCATGAGTCATATGATACGTCGCATATAACACGTCGCATGACAAGTCATGACACGTCGCATTATAACACGCCGCATGACGAGTCATATGACACGTCGCATTATAACATCTCATGACGAGTCATGTGACACATCGCATTATAACACGTTGCATGAGAAATCATATGACACGTCGCATTATGTCTCTTGACGAGTCATGATACGTCGCATTATAACACGTCGCATGACGAGTCATATGACACGTCGCATTATAACGTCACATGAGTCATATGATACGTCGCATTATAACACGTCGCATGACGAGTCATATGACACGTTGCATTATAACGTCGCATGACGAGTCATATGACACGTCGCATTATAACGTCGCATGAGTCATATGATACGTCGCATATGACACATCGCATGACGAGTCAAATGACACGTCGCATTATAACACGTCACATGACGAGTCTTATGACACGTCGCATTATAACACGTCAAATGACGAGTCTTATGACACGTCGCATTATAACACGTCGCATGACGAATCATATGACACGTCGCATTATAACGTCGCATGACGAGTCATATGACACGTCGCATTATAACACGTCACATGATGAGTGTTATGACACGTCGCATTATAACACGTCACATGACGAGTCTTATGACACGTCGCATTATAACACGTCGCATGACGAATCATATGATACGTCGCATTATAACGTCGCATGATGAGTCATATGACACATCGTATTATGACACGTCACATGATGAGTCTTATGACACGTCGCATTATGTCTCATGACGAGTCATATGACACGTCGCATTATAACACGTCGCATGACGAGTCATATGACACGTCGCATTATAACGTCGCATGACGAGTCATATGACACGTCGCATTATAACGTCGCATGAGTCATATGATACGTCGCATTATAACACGCCGCATGACGAGTCATATGACACGTCGCATTATAACACATCGCATGACGAGTCATATGACATGTTGCATTATAACACAGCGCATGACGAGTCATGTGACACATCGCATTATAACACGTTGCATGAGAAATCATATGACACGTCGCATTATGTCTCATGACGAGTCATGATACGTCGCATTATAACACGTCGCATGACGAGTCATATGACACGTCGCATTATAACGTCGCATGAGTCATATGATACGTCGCATATAACACGTCGCATGACAAGTCATGACACGTCGCATTATAACACGCCGCATGACGAGTCATATGACACGTCGCATTATAACATCTCATGACGAGTCATGTGACACATCGCATTATAACACGTTGCATGAGAAATCATATGACACGTCGCATTATGTCTCTTGACGAGTCATGATACGTCGCATTATAACACGTCGCATGACGAGTCATATGACACGTCGCATTATAACGTCACATGAGTCATATGATACGTCGCATTATAACACGTCGCATGACGAGTCATATGACACGTTGCATTATAACGTCGCATGACGAGTCATATGACACGTCGCATTATAACGTCGCATGAGTCATATGATACGTCGCATATAACACATCGCATGACGAGTCAAATGACACGTCGCATTATAACACGTCACATGACGAGTCTTATGACACGTCGCATTATAACACGTCAAATGATGAGTCTTATGACACGTCGCATTATAACACGTCGCATGACGAATCATATGACACGTCGCATTATAACGTCGCATGACGAGTCATATGACACGTCGCATTATAACACGTCACATGATGAGTGTTATGACACGTCGCATTATAACACGTCACATGACGAGTCATATGACACGTCGCATTATAACGTCGCATGACGAGTCATATGACACGTCGCATTATAACACGTCACATGATGAGTGTTATGACACGTCGCATTATAACACGTCACGACGAGTCTTATGACACGTCGCATTATAACACGTCGCATGACGAATCATATGACACGTGGCATTATAACGTCGCATGACGAGTCATATGACACGTCGCATTATAACGTCGCATGACGAGTCATATGACACGTCGCATTATAACACGTCGCATGACGAATCATATGACACGTCGCATTATAACGTCGCATGACGAGTCATATGACACGTCGCATTATAACGTCGCATGACGAGTCATATGACACGTCGCATTATAACACGTCACATGATGAGTGTTATGACACGTCGCATTATAACACGTCACATGACGAGTCTTATGACACGTCGCATTATAACACGTCGCATGACGAATCATATGACACGTCGCATTATAACGTCGCATGACGAGTCATATGACACGTCGCATTATAACGTCGCATGACGAGTCATATGACACGTCGCATTATAACACGTCACATGACGAGTCTTATGACACGTCGCATTATAACACGTCCCATGACGAATCATATGACACGTCGCATTATAACGTCGCATGACGAGTCATATGACACGTCGCATTATAACGTCGCATGACGAGTATAACACATCGCATGACGAGTCTTATGACACGTCGCATTATAACACGTCACATGACGAGTCATATGACACGTCGCATTATAACACGTTGCATGACAAATCATATGACACGTCGCATTATAACACGTCGCATGACGAGTCATATGACACGTCGCATTATAACGTCGCATGACGAGTCATATGACACGTCGCATTATAACACGTCACATGACGAGTCATATGATACGTCGCATATAACACGTCTCGACGAGTCATATGATACGTCGCATTATAACAATGCATGACGAGTTATGTGACACGTCGCATTATAACTCGTTGCATGACAAATCATATGACACGTCGCATTATAACACGTCGCATGACGAGTCATATGACACGTCGCATTATAACGTCTCATGACGAGTCATGACACGTCGCATTATAACATGTTGCATGACAAATCATGATACGTCGCATTATATCGTCGCATGAGTCATATGATACGTTACATTATAACGTCTCATGACGAGTCATGACACGTTGCATGACAAGTCATGACACGTTGCATTATAACACGTCGCGTGACGAGTATAACACAGCGCATGACGAGTCATGTGACACATCGCATTATAACACGTTGCATGAGAAATCATATGACACGTCGCATTATGTCTCATTACGAGTCATGATACGTCGCATTATAACACGTCACATGACGAGTCTTATGACACGTCGCATTATAACGTCGCATGACGAGTCATATGACACGTCGCATATAACACGTCGCATGACGAGTCATATGACACGTCGCATTATAACACGTCGCATGACGAGTCATATGACACGTCGCATTATAACACGTTGCATGACAAATCATATGATACGTCGCATTATATCGTCGCATGATGAGTCATATGATACGTTACATTATAACGTCGCATGACGAGTCATATGACACGCCGCATTATAACACGTTGCATGACGAGTCATATGACACGTCGCATGACAAGTCATGACACGTTGCATTATAACACGTCGCATGACGAGTATAACACATCACATGACGAGTCTTATGACACGTCGCATTATAACACGTCACATGACGAGTCTTATGACACGTCGCATTATAACACGTCACATGACGAGTCTTATGACACGTCGCATTATAACACATCGCATGACGAATCATATGACACGTCGCATTATAACGTCGCATGACGAGTCATATGACACGTCGCATTATAACGTCGCATGACGAGTCATATGACACGTCGCATTATAACGTCGCATGACGAGTCATATGACACGTCGCATATAACACGTCTCGACGAGTCATATGATACGTCGCATTATAACACAATGCATGACGAGTCATATGACGTTGCATTATAACAACGCATGACGAGTTATGTGACACGTCGCATTATAACTCGTTGCATGACAAATCATATGACACGTCGCATTATAACACGTCGCATGACGAGTCATATGACACGTCGCATTATAACGTCTCATGACGAGTCATATGACACGTCGCATTATAACGTCGCATGTGTCATATGATACGTCGCATTATAACACGCCGCATGACGAGTCATATGACACGTCGCATTATAACACGTCACATGACGAGTCATATGACATGTTGCATTATAACACGTTGCATGACAAATCATATGATACGTCGCATTATATCGTCGCATGATGAGTCATATGACACGTCGCATTATAACACGTCGCATGACGAGTCATATGATACGTCGCATTATAACACAATGCATGACGAGTCATATGACGTTGCATTATAACAACGCATGACGAGTTATGTGACACGTCGCATTATAACTCGTTGCATGACAAATCATATGACACGTCGCATTATAACACGTCGCATGACGAGTCATATGACACGTCGCATTATAACGTCTCATGACGAGTCATATGACACGTCGCATTATAACGTCGCATGTGTCATATGATACGTCGCATTATAACACGCCGCATGACGAGTCATATGACACGTCGCATTATAACACGTCACATGACGAGTCATATGACATGTTGCATTATAACACGTTGCATGACAAATCATATGATACGTCGCATTATATCGTCGCATGATGAGTCATATGACACGTCGCATTATAACACGTCGCATGACGAGTCATATGATACGTCGCATTATAACACAATGCATGACGAGTCATATGACATGTTGCATTAACACAACGCATGACGAGTTATGTGACACGTCGCATAATAACTCGTTGCATGACAAATCATATGACACGTCGCATTATAACACGTCGCATGACGAGTCATATGACACGTCGCATTATAACGTCTCATGACGAGTCATATAATACGTCACATTATAACACGTCACATGACGAGTCTTATGACACTTCGCATGACGAGTCATATGACACGTCGCATTATAACACGTCACATGACGAGTCTTATGACACGTTGCATTATAACACGCCGCATGACGAGTCATATGACACGTCGCATTATAACGTCTCATGACGAGTCATGTGACACATCGCATTATAACACGTTGCATGGGAAATCATATGACACGTCGCATTATGTCTCTTGACGAGTCATGACACGTTGCATTATAACGTCGCATGACGAGTCATATGACGTCGCATTATAACGTCGCATGACGAGTCATATGACACGTCGCATTATAACGTCGCATGAGTCATATGATACGTCGCATATAACACGTCGCATGACAAGTCATGACACGTTGCATTATAACACGTCGCATGACGAGTATAACACATCGCATGACGAGTCATATGATACGTCGCATATAACACGTCGCATGACAAGTCATGACACGTTGCATTATAACACGTCGCATGACGAGTATAACACATCGCATGACGAGTCAAATGACACGTCGCATTATAACACGCCGCATGACGAGTCATATGACACGTCGCATTATAACACGTCACATGACGAGTCATATGACATGTTGCATTATAACACGTTGCATGACAAATCATATGATACGTCGCATTATATCGTCGCATGATGAGTCATATGACACGTCGCATTATAACACGTCGCATGACGAGTCATATGATACGTCGCATTATAACACAATGCATGACGAGTCATATGACATGTTGCATTAACACAACGCATGACGAGTTATGTGACACGTCGCATAATAACTCGTTGCATGACAAATCATATGACACGTCGCATTATAACACGTCGCATGACGAGTCATATGACACGTCGCATTATAACGTCTCATGACGAGTCATATAATACGTCGCATTATAACACGTCACATGACGAGTCTTATGACACGTCGCATGACGAGTCATATGACACGTCGCATTATAACACGTCACATGACGAGTCTTATGACACGTTGCATTATAACACGTCGCATGATGAGTCATATGACACGTCGCATTATAACACGTCACATGACGAGTCTTATGACACGTTGCATTATAACACGTCGCATGATGAGTCATATGACACGTCGCATTATAACGTCGCATGACGAGTCTTATGACACGTCGCATGACAAGTCATGACATGTTGCATTATAACACATCGCATGACGAGTCATATGACACGTCGCATTATAACACGTCGCATGACGAATCATATGACACGTCGCATTATAACGTCGCATGACGAGTCATATGACACGTCGCATTATAACGTCGCATGACGAGTCATATGACACGTCGCATTATAACGTCGCATGACGAGTCATATGACACGTCGCATTATAACACGTCACATGACGAGTCTTGACACGTCGCATTATAACACGTCGCATGATGAGTCATATGACACGTCGCATTATAACACGTCGCATGACGAGTCATATGACACATTGCATTATAACACGTCGCATGACGAATCATATGATACGTCGCATTATAACGTCGCATGATGAGTCATATGACACATCGTATTATGACACGTCACATGATGAGTCTTATGACACGTCGCATTATGTCTCATGACGAGTCATATGACACGTCGCATTATAACACGTCGCATGACGAGTCATATGACACGTCGCATTATAACGTCGCATGACGAGTCATATGACACGTCGCATTATAACGTCGCATGAGTCATATGATACGTCGCATTATAACACGCCGCATGACGAGTCATATGACACGTCGCATTATAACACATCGCATGACGAGTCATATGACATGTTGCATTATAACACAGCGCATGACGAGTCATGTGACACATCGCATTAACACGTTGCATGAGAAATCATATGACACGTCGCATTATGTCTCATGACGAGTCATGATACGTCGCATTATAACACGTCGCATGACGAGTCATATGACACGTCGCATTATAACGTCGCATGAGTCATATGATACGTCGCATATAACACGTCGCATGACAAGTCATGACACGTCGCATTATAACACGCCGCATGACGAGTCATATGACACGTCGCATTATAACATCTCATGACGAGTCATGTGACACATCGCATTATAACACGTTGCATGAGAAATCATATGACACGTCGCATTATGTCTCTTGACGAGTCATGATACGTCGCATTATAACACGTCGCATGACGAGTCATATGACACGTCGCATTATAACGTCACATGAGTCATATGATACGTCGCATTATAACACGTCGCATGACGAGTCATATGACACGTTGCATTATAACGTCGCATGACGAGTCATATGACACGTCGCATTATAACGTCGCATGAGTCATATGATACGTCGCATATAACACATCGCATGACGAGTCAAATGACACGTCGCATTATAACACGTCACATGACGAGTCTTATGACACGTCGCATTATAACACGTCAAATGACGAGTCTTATGACACGTCGCATTATAACACGTCGCATGACGAATCATATGACACGTCGCATTATAACGTCGCATGACGAGTCATATGACACGTCGCATTATAACACGTCACATGATGAGTGTTATGACACGTCGCATTATAACACGTCACATGACGAGTCTTATGACACGTCGCATTATAACACGTCGCATGACGAATCATGACACGTCGCATTATAACGTCGCATGACGAGTCATATGACACGTCGCATTATAACGTCGCATGACGAGTCATATGACACGTCGCATTATAACACGTCACATGATGAGTTATGACACGTCGCATTATAACACGTCACGACGAGTCTTATGACACGTCGCATTATAACACGTCGCATGACGAATCATATGACACGTGGCATTATAACGTCGCATGACGAGTCATATGACACGTCGCATTATAACGTCGCATGACGAGTCATATGACACGTCGCATTATAACACGTCGCATGACGAATCATATGACACGTCGCATTATAACGTCGCATGACGAGTCATATGACACGTCGCATTATAACGTCGCATGACGAGTCATATGACACGTCGCATTATAACACGTCACATGATGAGTGTTATGACACGTCGCATTATAACACGTCACATGACGAGTCTTATGACACGTCGCATTATAACACGTCGCATGACGAATCATATGACACGTGGCATAACGTCGCATGACGAGTCATATGACACGTCGCATTATAACGTCGCATGACGAGTCATATGACACGTCGCATTATAACACGTCACATGACGAGTGTTATGACACGTCGCATTATAACACGTCACATGACGAGTCTTATGACACGTCGCATTATAACACGTCGCATGACGAATCATATGACACGTCGCATTATAACGTCGCATGACGAGTCATATGACACGTCGCATTATAACGTCGCATGACGAGTCATATGACACGTCGCATTATAACACGTCACATGACGAGTCTTATGACACGTCGCATTATAACACGTCCCATGACGAATCATATGACACGTCGCATTATAACGTCGCATGACGAGTCATATGACACGTCGCATTATAACGTCGCATGACGAGTATAACACATCGCATGACGAGTCTTATGACACGTCGCATTATAACACGTCACATGACGAGTCATATGACACGTCGCATTATAACACGTTGCATGACAAATCATATGACACGTCGCATTATAACACGTCGCATGACGAGTCATATGACACGTCGCATTATAACGTCGCATGACGAGTCATATGACACGTCGCATTATAACACGTCACATGACGAGTCATATGATACGTCGCATATAACACGTCTCGACGAGTCATATGATACGTCGCATTATAACAATGCATGACGAGTTATGTGACACGTCGCATTATAACTCGTTGCATGACAAATCATATGACACGTCGCATTATAACACGTCGCATGACGAGTCATATGACACGTCGCATTATAACGTCTCATGACGAGTCATGACACGTCGCATTATAACATGTTGCATGACAAATCATGATACGTCGCATTATATCGTCGCATGAGTCATATGATACGTTACATTATAACGTCTCATGACGAGTCATGACACGTTGCATGACAAGTCATGACACGTTGCATTATAACACGTCGCGTGACGAGTATAACACAGCGCATGACGAGTCATGTGACACATCGCATTATAACACGTTGCATGAGAAATCATATGACACGTCGCATTATGTCTCATTACGAGTCATGATACGTCGCATTATAACACGTCACATGACGAGTCTTATGACACGTCGCATTATAACGTCGCATGACGAGTCATATGACACGTCGCATATAACGTCGCATGACGAGTCATATGACACGTCGCATTATAACACGTCGCATGACGAGTCATATGACACGTCGCATTATAACACGTTGCATGACAAATCATATGATACGTCGCATTATATCGTCGCATGATGAGTCATATGATACGTTACATTATAACGTCGCATGACGAGTCATATGACACGCCGCATTATAACACGTTGCATGACGAGTCATATGACACGTCGCATGACAAGTCATGACACGTCGCATTATAACATCTCATGACGAGTCATGTGACACATCGCATTATAACACGTTGCATGAGAAATCATATGACACGTCGCATTATGTCTCTTGACGAGTCATGATACGTCGCATTATAACACGTCGCATGACGAGTCATATGACACGTCGCATTATAACGTCACATGAGTCATATGATACGTCGCATTATAACACGTCGCATGACGAGTCATATGACACGTTGCATTATAACGTCGCATGACGAGTCATATGACACGTCGCATTATAACGTCGCATGAGTCATATGATACGTCGCATATAACACATCGCATGACGAGTCAAATGACACGTCGCATTATAACACGTCACATGACGAGTCTTATGACACGTCGCATTATAACACGTCAAATGACGAGTCTTATGACACGTCGCATTATAACACGTCGCATGACGAATCATATGACACGTCGCATTATAACGTCGCATGACGAGTCATATGACACGTCGCATTATAACACGTCACATGATGAGTGTTATGACACGTCGCATTATAACACGTCACATGACGAGTCTTATGACACGTCGCATTATAACACGTCGCATGACGAATCATGACACGTCGCATTATAACGTCGCATGACGAGTCATATGACACGTCGCATTATAACGTCGCATGACGAGTCATATGACACGTCGCATTATAACACGTCACATGATGAGTTATGACACGTCGCATTATAACACGTCACGACGAGTCTTATGACACGTCGCATTATAACACGTCGCATGACGAATCATATGACACGTGGCATTATAACGTCGCATGACGAGTCATATGACACGTCGCATTATAACGTCGCATGACGAGTCATATGACACGTCGCATTATAACACGTCGCATGACGAATCATATGACACGTCGCATTATAACGTCGCATGACGAGTCATATGACACGTCGCATTATAACGTCGCATGACGAGTCATATGACACGTCGCATTATAACACGTCACATGATGAGTGTTATGACACGTCGCATTATAACACGTCACATGACGAGTCTTATGACACGTCGCATTATAACACGTCGCATGACGAATCATATGACACGTGGCATAACGTCGCATGACGAGTCATATGACACGTCGCATTATAACGTCGCATGACGAGTCATATGACACGTCGCATTATAACACGTCACATGACGAGTGTTATGACACGTCGCATTATAACACGTCACATGACGAGTCTTATGACACGTCGCATTATAACACGTCGCATGACGAATCATATGACACGTCGCATTATAACGTCGCATGACGAGTCATATGACACGTCGCATTATAACGTCGCATGACGAGTCATATGACACGTCGCATTATAACACGTCACATGACGAGTCTTATGACACGTCGCATTATAACACGTCCCATGACGAATCATATGACACGTCGCATTATAACGTCGCATGACGAGTCATATGACACGTCGCATTATAACGTCGCATGACGAGTATAACACATCGCATGACGAGTCTTATGACACGTCGCATTATAACACGTCACATGACGAGTCATATGACACGTCGCATTATAACACGTTGCATGACAAATCATATGACACGTCGCATTATAACACGTCGCATGACGAGTCATATGACACGTCGCATTATAACGTCGCATGACGAGTCATATGACACGTCGCATTATAACACGTCACATGACGAGTCATATGATACGTCGCATATAACACGTCTCGACGAGTCATATGATACGTCGCATTATAACAATGCATGACGAGTTATGTGACACGTCGCATTATAACTCGTTGCATGACAAATCATATGACACGTCGCATTATAACACGTCGCATGACGAGTCATATGACACGTCGCATTATAACGTCTCATGACGAGTCATGACACGTCGCATTATAACATGTTGCATGACAAATCATGATACGTCGCATTATATCGTCGCATGAGTCATATGATACGTTACATTATAACGTCTCATGACGAGTCATGACACGTTGCATGACAAGTCATGACACGTTGCATTATAACACGTCGCGTGACGAGTATAACACAGCGCATGACGAGTCATGTGACACATCGCATTATAACACGTTGCATGAGAAATCATATGACACGTCGCATTATGTCTCATTACGAGTCATGATACGTCGCATTATAACACGTCACATGACGAGTCTTATGACACGTCGCATTATAACGTCGCATGACGAGTCATATGACACGTCGCATATAACACGTCGCATGACGAGTCATATGACACGTCGCATTATAACACGTCGCATGACGAGTCATATGACACGTCGCATTATAACACGTTGCATGACAAATCATATGATACGTCGCATTATATCGTCGCATGATGAGTCATATGATACGTTACATTATAACGTCGCATGACGAGTCATATGACACGCCGCATTATAACACGTTGCATGACGAGTCATATGACACGTCGCATGACAAGTCATGACACGTTGCATTATAACACGTCGCATGACGAGTATAACACATCACATGACGAGTCTTATGACACGTCGCATTATAACACGTCACATGACGAGTCTGACACGTCGCATTATAACACGTCACATGACGAGTCTTATGACACGTCGCATTATAACACATCGCATGACGAATCATATGACACGTCGCATTATAACGTCGCATGACGAGTCATATGACACGTCGCATTATAACGTCGCATGACGAGTCATATGACACGTCGCATTATAACGTCGCATGACGAGTCATATGACACGTCGCATATAACACGTCTCGAGTCATATGATACGTCGCATTATAACACAATGCATGACGAGTCATATGACGTTGCATTATAACAACGCATGACGAGTTATGTGACACGTCGCATTATAACTCGTTGCATGACAAATCATATGACACGTCGCATTATAACACGTCGCATGACGAGTCATATGACACGTCGCATTATAACGTCTCATGACGAGTCATATGACACGTCGCATTATAACGTCGCATGTGTCATATGATACGTCGCATTATAACACGCCGCATGACGAGTCATATGACACGTCGCATTATAACACGTCACATGACGAGTCATATGACATGTTGCATTATAACACGTTGCATGACAAATCATATGATACGTCGCATTATATCGTCGCATGATGAGTCATATGACACGTCGCATTATAACACGTCGCATGACGAGTCATATGATACGTCGCATTATAACACAATGCATGACGAGTCATATGACGTTGCATTATAACAACGCATGACGAGTTATGTGACACGTCGCATTATAACTCGTTGCATGACAAATCATATGACACGTCGCATTATAACACGTCGCATGACGAGTCATATGACACGTCGCATTATAACGTCTCATGACGAGTCATATGACACGTCGCATTATAACGTCGCATGTGTCATATGATACGTCGCATTATAACACGCCGCATGACGAGTCATATGACACGTCGCATTATAACACGTCACATGACGAGTCATATGACATGTTGCATTATAACACGTTGCATGACAAATCATATGATACGTCGCATTATATCGTCGCATGATGAGTCATATGACACGTCGCATTATAACACGTCGCATGACGAGTCATATGACACGTCGCATTATAACGTCTCATGACGAGTCATGTGACACATCGCATTATAACACGTTGCATGAGAAATCATATGACACGTCGCATTATGTCTCTTGACGAGTCATGATACGTCGCATTATAACACGTCGCATGACGAGTCATATGACACGTCGCATTATAACGTCACATGAGTCATATGATACGTCGCATTATAACACGTCGCATGACGAGTCATATGACACGTTGCATTATAACGTCGCATGACGAGTCATATGACACGTCGCATTATAACGTCGCATGACGAGTCATATGACACGTCGCATTATAACGTCGCATGAGTCATATGATACGTCGCATATAACACGTCGCATGACAAGTCATGACACGTTGCATTATAACACGTCGCATGACGAGTATAACACATCGCATGACGAGTCAAATGACACGTCGCATTATAACACGTCACATGACGAGTCTTATGACACGTCGCATTATAACACGTCAAATGACGAGTCTTATGACACGTCGCATTATAACACGTCGCATGACGAATCATATGACACGTCGCATTATAACGTCGCATGACGAGTCATATGACACGTCGCATTATAACGTCGCATGACGAGTCATATGACACGTCGCATTATAACACGTCACATGATGAGTGTTATGACACGTCGCATTATAACACGTCACATGACGAGTCTTATGACACGTCGCATTATAACACGTCGCATGACGAATCATATGACACGTGGCATTATAACGTCGCATGACGAGTCATGACACGTCGCATTATAACGTCGCATGACGAGTCATATGACACGTCGCATTATAACACGTCACATGACGAGTGTTATGACACGTCGCATTATAACACGTCACATGACGAGTCTTATGACACGTCGCATTATAACGTCGCATGACGAGTCATATGACACGTCGCATTATAACGTCGCATGACGAGTATAACACGTCACATGACGAGTCATATGACACGTCGCATTATAACACGTTGCATGACAAATCATATGACACGTCGCATTATAACACGTCGCATGACGAGTCATATGACACGTCGCATTATAACGTCGCATGACGAGTCATATGACACGTCGCATTATAACACGTCACATGACGAGTCATATGATACGTCGCATATAACACGTCTCGACGAGTCATATGATACGTCGCATTATAACAATGCATGACGAGTTATGTGACACGTCGCATTATAACTCGTTGCATGACAAATCATATGACACGTCGCATTATAACACGTCGCATGACGAGTCATATGACACGTCGCATTATAACGTCTCATGACGAGTCATGACACGTCGCATTATAACATGTTGCATGACAAATCATGATACGTCGCATTATATCGTCGCATGAGTCATATGATACGTTACATTATAACGTCTCATGACGAGTCATGACACGTTGCATGACAAGTCATGACACGTTGCATTATAACACGTCGCGTGACGAGTATAACACAGCGCATGACGAGTCATGTGACACATCGCATTATAACACGTTGCATGAGAAATCATATGACACGTCGCATTATGTCTCATGACGAGTCATGATACGTCGCATTATAACACGTCACATGACGAGTCTTATGACACGTCGCATTATAACGTCGCATGACGAGTCATATGACACGTCGCATATAACACGTCGCATGACGAGTCATATGACACGTCGCATTATAACACGTCGCATGACGAGTCATATGACACGTCGCATTATAACACGTTGCATGACAAATCATATGATACGTCGCATTATATCGTCGCATGATGAGTCATATGATACGTTACATTATGTCGCATGACGAGTCATATGACACGCCGCATTATAACACGTTGCATGACGAGTCATATGACACGTCGCATGACAAGTCATGACACGTTGCATTATAACACGTCGCATGACGAGTATAACACATCACATGACGAGTCTTATGACACGTCGCATTATAACACGTCACATGACGAGTCTTATGACACGTCGCATTATAACACGTCACATGACGAGTCTTATGACACGTCGCATTATAACACGTCGCATGACGAATCATATGACACGTCGCATTATAACGTCGCATGACGAGTCATATGACACGTCGCATTATAACGTCGCATGACGAGTCATATGACACGTCGCATTATAACGTCGCATGACGAGTCATATGACACGTCGCATATAACACGTCTCGACGAGTCATATGATACGTCGCATTATAACACAATGCATGACGAGTCATATGACGTTGCATTATAACAACGCATGACGAGTTATGTGACACGTCGCATTATAACTCGTTGCATGACAAATCATATGACACGTCGCATTATAACATGTCGCATGACGAGTCATATGACACGTCGCATTATAACGTCTCATGACGAGTCATATGACACGTCGCATTATAACACGTTGCATGACAAATCATATGATACGTCGCATTATATCGTCGCATGATGAGTCATATGATACGTTACATTATAACGTCGCATGACGAGTCATATGATACGTCGCATATAACACGTCTCGACGAGTCATATGATACGTCGCATAATAACAATGCATGACGAGTCATATGACGTTGCATTATAACAACGCATGACGAGTTATGTGACACGTCGCATTATAACTCGTTGCATGACAAATCATATGACACGTCGCATTATAACAATGCATGACGAGTCATATGACGTTGCATTATAACACAACGCATGACGAGTTATGTGACACGTCGCATTATAACTCGTTGCATGACAAATCATATGACACGTCGCATTATAACACGTCGCATGACGAGTCATATGACACGTCGCATTATAACGTCTCATGACGAGTCATATGACACGTCGCATTATAACACGTTGCATGACAAATCATATGATACGTCGCATTATATCGTCGCATGATGAGTCATATGATACGTTACATTATAACGTCGCATGACGAGTCATATGACACGCCGCATATAACACGTCGCATGACGAGTCATATGACACGTCGCATTATAACACGTCGCATGACGAGTCATATGATACGTCGCATTATAACACAATGCATGACGAGTCATATGACATGTTGCATTATAACACAACGCATGACGAGTTATGTGACACGTCGCATTATAACTCGTTGCATGACAAATCATATGACACGTCGCATTATAACACGTCGCATGACGAGTCATATGACACGTCGCATTATAACGTCTCATGACGAGTCATATAATACGTCGCATTATAACACGTCACATGACGAGTCTTATGACACGTCGCATGACGAGTCATATGACACGTCGCATTATAACACGTTGCATGACAAATCATATGATACGTCGCATTATATCGTCGCATGATGAGTCATATGACACGTCGCATTATAACACGTCGCATGACGAGTCATATGATACGTCGCATTATAACACAATGCATGACGAGTCATATGACATGTTGCATTATAACACAACGCATGACGAGTTATGTGACACGTCGCATTATAACTCGTTGCATGACAAATCATATGACACGTCGCATTATAACACGTCGCATGACGAGTCATATGACACGTCGCATTATAACGTCTCATGACGAGTCATATAATACGTCGCATTATAACACGTCACATGACGAGTCATATGATACGTCGCATTATAACACAATGCATGACGAGTCATATGACATGTTGCATTATAACACAACGCATGACGAGTTATGTGACACGTCGCATTATAACTCGTTGCATGACAAATCATATGACACGTCGCATTATAACACGTCGCATGACGAGTCATATGACACGTCGCATTATAACGTCTCATGACGAGTCATATAATACGTCGCATTATAACACGTCACATGACGAGTCTTATGACACGTCGCATGACGAGTCATATGACACGTCGCATTATAACACGTTGCATGACAAATCATATGATACGTCGCATTATATCGTCGCATGATGAGTCATATGACACGTCGCATTATAACACGTCGCATGACGAGTCATATGATACGTCGCATTATAACACAATGCATGACGAGTCATATGACATGTTGCATTATAACACGTCGCATGACGAGTCATATGATACGTCGCATTATAACGTCTCATGACGAGTCATATAATACGTCGCATTATAACACGTCACATGACGAGTCTTATGACACGTCGCATGACGAGTCATATGACACGTCGCATTATAACACGTTGCATGACAAATCATATGATACGTCGCATTATATCGTCGCATGACGAGTCATATGACATGTTGCATTATAACACAACGCATGACGAGTTATGTGACACGTCGCATTATAACTCGTTGCATGACAAATCATATGACGCGTCGCATTATAACACGTCGCATGACGAGTCATATGACACGTCGCATTATAACGTCTCATGACGAGTCATATAATACGTCGCATTATAACACGTCACATGACGAGTCTTATGACACGTCGCATGACGAGTCATATGACACGTCGCATTATAACACGTTGCATGACAAATCATGATACGTCGCATTATATCGTCGCATGATGAGTCATATGATACGTCGCATGAGTCATATGATACGTCGCATTTAACACGTCGCATGACAAGTCATATGACACGTCGCATTATAACACGTCGCATGACAAATCATATGACACTTCGCATTATAACACGTCGCATGACGAATCATATGACACGTTGCATTATAACGTCTCATGACGAATCATATGACACGTCGCATTATAACACGTCGCATGACAAGTCATATGACACGTCGCATTATAACACAACGGATGACGAGTCATGTGACACGTCGCATTATAACATCTCATGACGAGTCATATGACACGTCGCATTATAACACGTTGCATGACAAATCATATGACACGTCGCATTATGTCTCATGACGAGTCATGATACGTCGCATTATAACACGTCACATGACGAGTCATATGACACGTCGCTTTATAACACGTCGCATGACGAGTCATATGACACGTCGCATTATAACACGTCGCATGACAAGTGATATGACATGTCGCATTATAACACAACGCATGACGAGTCATGTGACACGTCGCATTATAACATCTCATGACGAGTCATATGACACGTCGCATTATAATACGTTGTGTGACAAATCATATGACACGTCGCATTATAACGTCGCATGAGTCATATGCCACGTCGCATTATAACACGTTGCATGACAAATCATGACACGTCGCATTATAACGTCGCATGACGAGTCATATGACACATTGCATGATGACGCGTCGCATGACACGTCGCACGACGAGTCAACACGTCGCATGACGAGTCATATAACACGTCGCATGACACATTGCGTGATGAGTAATATAACACGTCGCATGATGACACCTCTCATAATGTTGCATGATGACGAGTCGCATGACACGTTGCATGATGACACGTCTTATGATAACGAGTCATATGACACGTCGCATGATGACGAGTCATATGACACTTCGCATGATGACAAGTCATATGACTCGTTGCATGATGACACGTCGTATGATAAGTCATATGACACGTCGCATGATGAGCCATATGTAACGTCGCATTTTGACACGTCGCATGACGAATCATGACACGTCGCATGACAAGTCATAACATGTCGCATGATGTCACGTTGCATGATGAGTCATATGACACGTTGCATGATAAGTCATATGACGTGTCGCATGATAACACGTCGCATGATGTTGCATGACGAGTCACATGACACGTCGAAGGAAAAGTCACATGACATGTCGCATGATGAGTCACGTGACACGTTGAATGATGACGAGTCACATGATGATGAGTTGCATGACAAGTCGCATGATAACAAGTCGTGACACGTTGCATGATGACACGTCGTATGATAACGATTTATGACACGTTGCATGATGACACGTCGCATGATGACACATCACATGACACGTTGCATTATGACACGTTGCATGACAATTCATATGACACATTGCATGATGACACGTTGCATGACAAGTCATGACACGTCGCATGACGAGTCATAAAACATTGCATGACACATCGCATGATGACAAGACATATGACACGTCGCATGATGAGTCATGACACGTTGCATGATGACACGTCGTATGATAGCGAGTCATATAACACGTCACATGATGACGAGTCATATAACAATTCGCATGATGTCACGTTGCATGAGTCATATGACACCTTGCATGATAACGAGTCATATGACATGTCGCATGACACATCGCATGATGACATGTCGCATGATGTCGCATGACGAGTCACATGACACGTCGCATGATGAGTCACATGACATGTCGCTTGATGACAAGTCACATGATGACGAGTCACATGACAAGTCATGACACGTTGCATGATGACACGTCGCATGATAACACGTCACATGACACGTCGAATGATGAGTCATATGACACGTCGCGTGACGATTCATATGACACGTTGCATGATGAGTCATTTAAAACGTCGCATATGTCGCATGATGTCGCATGACGAGTCACGACACGTCGAATGATGAGTCACATGACACGTCGAATGATGACGAGTCACATGAGTCGCATGACACGTCGCATGATAAGTCATGACACGTTGCATGACGACACGTATGATAACGACTCACATGACACGTCAAATGATGAGTCACATGTTGACATGTCGCATGATGACGAGTCACATGACACGTCGAATGATGACGAGTCGCATGACACGTCGAATGATGACGAGTCGCATGACACGTCGCATGATGACACGTCGCATGATGACACGTAACATGATGACGACGGAAAACTGGTCCTTTTTGGTAGCAGCACCAGCAGCGTCCTGGTTTTTTGTGAAAACAGTTGAAGTTTCACTCAAGCCAGATCTCTGCCGAGTCTGACCCAGGTTCTGATGGTGTTTGACCCCCATCTTACTTTTCTGCCTTTCAGATCCGGAAGTACAGAACGATGACGGAGCTCATCGTCGATGCCATCGAGTTTGTGAAGAACCCGTACAAAGGAAAAAAGCTGAAGGTGAGAGTCCGAGACCAGACCTGTGGGTCCTCGATCCGACCAACCTGGGAAATAGATGTAGGCAATGTGCTGATCCAGTTCTCAGGAGATTTTCAGCACAACAGACTGTAAAACTGCTTTCACAGGATCAGACCGAGACTGAGATCAGTTTTAATAAGAAAATGTTTTCTATTGTTTATTTCAGGGTAAATCTACATTTTGGGATATTTATATATGACAAAATTTATTGATGAATTAATACGGTCTTACTTGGTTCCAAAGACATGTTTTAAACCAAACATAGACCTCTGATCTCTGTCATGTCTAGACTCATCCAGACTTCCCAAAGAAGCCTCTGACTCCATACTTTCGCTTTTTTATGGAGAAACGAGCCAAATATGCCAAAATCCACCCAGAGATGAGCAACCTGGACTTAACCAAGATCCTGTCCAAGAAGTACAAGGAACTGCCAGACAAGAAGAAGGTGTGGACCAGATCCAGAACCAGAACTTCCCAAGCTCACATCAACGTCTGACAATATGTTCCGTTTCTTTTCCTGCAGCAAAAATACATCACAGAGTTCCAGCGAGAGAAAGAGGAGTTTGAGAAGAACATGACCCGTTTTAAGTAGGTTTAGGTTCTGACAACAAGCACTTACCTGTAATAAGTTAATAACCTGGTAATGACTGACAAATCCATTGACTTGTTCCTTGTTCTCGAGGCCCCGAGAAGAAAACAATGTTGTTTTCATATCTTAGATACGATTGAAGACAGTTCTTGAGACAGTCAGTCTGTTACCCGATAACGACCGACCCCGTCAGGCTGTTACCCGGTAACGACCGACCCCGTCAGGCTGTTACCCGGTAACGACCGACCCCGTCAGGCTGTTACCCGGTAACGACCGACCCCGTCAGGCTGTTACCCGGTAACGACCCCATCAGGCTGTTACCCAGTAACGACCCCTTCAGGCTGTTACCCGGTAACGACCGACCCCGTCAGACTGTTACCCGGTAACGACCCCGTCAGACTGTTACCCGGTAACGACCGACCCCGTCAGACTGTTACCCGGTAACGACCCCGTCAGACTATTACCTGGTAACGACCCCGTCAGACTGTTACCCGGTAACGACCGACCCCGTCAGACTATTACCTGGTAACGATCCCGTCAGACTGTTACCCAGTAACGACCCCATCAGGCTGTTACCCAGTAACGACCGACCCCGTCAGACTGTTACCCGGTAACGACCCCGTCAGACTGTTACCCGGTAACGACCCCGTCAGACTGTTACCCGGTAACGACCCCGTCAGACTGTTACCCGGTAACGACCGACCCCGTCAGACTGTTACCCGGTAACGACCGACCCCGTCAGACTGTTACCCAGTAACGATCCCGTCAGACTGTTACCCAGTAACGATCCCGTCAGACTGTTACCCAGTAACGACCCCATCAGGCTGTTACCCAGTAACGACCCCTTCAGGCTGTGACCCGGTAACGACCGACCCCGTCAGGCTGTTACCCGGTAACGACCGACCCCGTCAGACTGTTACCCGGTAACGACCGACCCCGTCAGACTGTTACCCGGTAACGACCGACCCCGTCAGACTGTTACCCGGTAACGACCCCGTCAGACTGTTACCCGGTAACGACCGACCCCGTCAGACTGTTACCCGGTAACGACCGACCCCGTCAGACTGTTACCCGGTAACGACCGACCCCGTCAGACTGTTACCCGGTAACGACCGACCCCGTCAGACTGTTACCCGGTAACGACCGACCCCGTCAGACTGTTACCCGGTAACGAACGACCCCGTCAGACTGTTACCCGGTAACGACCGACCCCGTCAGGCTGTTACCCGGTAACGACCGACCCCGTCAGGCTGTTACCCGGTAACGACCGACCCCGTCAGGCTGTTACCCGGTAACGACCGACCCCGTCAGGCTGTTACCCGGTAACGACCGACCCCGTCAGGCTGTTACCCGGTAACGACCGACCCCGTCAGGCTGTTACCCGGTAACGACCGACCCCGTCAGGCTGTTACCCGGTAACGACCGACCCCGTCAGGCTGTTACCCGGTAACGACCGACCCCGTCAGACTGTTACCCGGTAACGACCGACCCCGTCAGGCTGTTACCCGGTAACGACCGACCCCGTCAGGCTGTTACCCGGTAACGACCGACCCCGTCAGGCTGTTACCCGGTAACGACCGACCCCGTCAGGCTGTTACCCGGTAACGACCGACCCCGTCAGGCTGTTACCCGGTAACGACCGACCCCGTCAGGCTGTTACCCAGTAACGATCCCGTCAGACTGTTACCCGGTAACGACCCCGTCAGGCTGTTACCCGGTAACGACCCCTTCAGGCTGTTACCCGGTAACGACCCCTTCAGGCTGTTACCCGGTAACGACCGACCCCGTCAGACTGTTACCCGGTAACGACCCCGTCAGACTGTTACCCGGTAACGACCGACCCCGTCAGACTGTTACCCGGTAACGACCGACCCCGTCAGACTGTTACCCAGTAACGATCCCGTCAGACTGTTACCCAGTAACGATCCCGTCAGACTGTTACCCAGTAACGACCCCATCAGGCTGTTACCCAGTAACGACCCCTTCAGGCTGTGACCCGGTAACGACCGACCCCGTCAGGCTGTTACCCGGTAACGACCGACCCCGTCAGACTGTTACCCGGTAACGACCGACCCCGTCAGACTGTTACCCGGTAACGACCGACCCCGTCAGACTGTTACCCGGTAACGACCCCGTCAGACTGTTACCCGGTAACGACCGACCCCGTCAGACTGTTACCCGGTAACGACCGACCCCGTCAGACTGTTACCCGGTAACGACCGACCCCGTCAGACTGTTACCCGGTAACGACCGACCCCGTCAGACTGTTACCCGGTAACGACCGACCCCGTCAGACTGTTACCCGGTAACGAACGACCCCGTCAGACTGTTACCCGGTAACGACCGACCCCGTCAGACTGTTACCCGGTAACGACCGACCCCGTCAGGCTGTTACCCGGTAACGACCGACCCCGTCAGGCTGTTACCCGGTAACGACCGACCCCGTCAGGCTGTTACCCGGTAACGACCGACCCCGTCAGGCTGTTACCCGGTAACGACCGACCCCGTCAGGCTGTTACCCGGTAACGACCGACCCCGTCAGGCTGTTACCCGGTAACGACCGACCCCGTCAGGCTGTTACCCGGTAACGACCGACCCCGTCAGGCTGTTACCCAGTAACGATCCCGTCAGACTGTTACCCGGTAACAACCCCGTCAGGCTGTTACCCGGTAACGACCCCTTCAGGCTGTTACCCGGTAACGACCGACCCCGTCAGACTGTTACCCGGTAACGACCCCGTCAGACTGTTACCCGGTAACGACCGACCCCGTCAGACTGTTACCCGGTAACGACCCCGTCAGACTATTACCTGGTAACGACCCCGTCAGACTGTTACCCGGTAACGACCGACCCCGTCAGACTATTACCTGGTAACGATCCCGTCAGACTGTTACCCAGTAACGACCCCATCAGGCTGTTACCCAGTAACGACCGACCCCGTCAGACTGTTACCCGGTAACGACCGACCCCGTCAGACTGTTACCCGGTAACGACCCCGTCAGACTGTTACCCGGTAATGACCCCGTCAGACTGTTACCCGGTAACGACCGACCCCGTCAGACTGTTACCCGGTAACGACCGACCCCGTCAGACTGTTACCCGGTAACGACCCCGTCAGACTGTTACCCAGTAACGATCCCGTCAGACTGTTACCCAGTAACGACCCCATCAGGCTGTTACCCAGTAACGACCCCGTCAGGCTGTTACCCAGTAACGATCCCGTCAGACTGTTACCCAGTAACGACCCCATCAGGCTGTTACCCAGTAACGACCGACCCCGTCAGACTGTTACCCGGTAACGACCCCGTCAGACTGTTACCCGGTAACGACCGACCCCGTCAGACTGTTACCCGGTAACGACCCCGTCAGACTGTTACCCGGTAACGACCGACCCCGTCAGACTGTTACCCGGTAACGACCGACCCCGTCAGGCTGTTACCCGGTAACGACCGACCCCGTCAGGCTGTTACCCGGTAACGACCGACCCCGTCAGGCTGTTACCCGGTAACGACCGACCCCGTCAGGCTGTTACCCGGTAACGACCGACCCCGTCAGGCTGTTACCCGGTAACGACCGACCCCGTCAGGCTGTTACCCGGTAACGACCGACCCCGTCAGGCTGTTACCCGGTAACGACCGACCCCGTCAGGCTGTTACCCGGTAACGACCGACCCCGTCAGACTGTTACCCGGTAACGACCGACCCCGTCAGACTGTTACCCGGTAACGACCGACCCCGTCAGACTGTTACCCGGTAACGACCGACCCCGTCAGGCTGTTACCCGGTAACGACCGACCCCGTCAGGCTGTTACCCGGTAACGACCGACCCCGTCAGGCTGTTACCCGGTAACGATCCCGTCAGACTGTTACCCGGTAACGACCCCGTCAGGCTGTTACCCGGTAACGACCCCTTCAGGCTGTTACCCGGTAACGACCGACCCCGTCAGACTGTTACCCGGTAACGACCCCGTCAGACTGTTACCCGGTAACGACCGACCCCGTCAGACTGTTACCCGGTAACGACCCCGTCAGACTATTACCTGGTAACGACCCCGTCAGACTGTTACCCGGTAACGACCGACCCCGTCAGACTGTTACCCAGTAACGACCCCATCAGGCTGTTACCCAGTAACGACCGACCCCGTCAGACTGTTACCCGGTAACGACCCCGTCAGACTGTTACCCGGTAACGACCCCGTCAGACTGTTACCCGGTAACGACCGACCCCGTCAGACTGTTACCCGGTAACGACCGACCCCGTCAGACTGTTACCCGGTAACGACCCCGTCAGACTGTTACCCAGTAACGATCCCGTCAGACTGTTACCCAGTAACGACCCCGTCAGGCTGTTACCCAGTAACGACCCCGTCAGGCTGTTACCCAGTAACGATCCCGTCAGACTGTTACCCAGTAACGACCCCATCAGGCTGTTACCCAGTAACGACCGACCCCGTCAGACTGTTACCCGGTAACGACCCCGTCAGACTGTTACCCGGTAACGACCGACCCCGTCAGACTGTTACCCGGTAACGACCGACCCCGTCAGACTGTTACCCGGTAACGACCGACCCCGTCAGACTGTTACCCGGTAACGACCGACCCCGTCAGACTGTTACCCAGTAACGATCCCGTCAGGCTGTTACCCAGTAACGACCCCTTCAGGCTGTGACCCGGTAACGACCGACCCCGTCAGGCTGTGACCCGGTAACGACCGACCCCGTCAGGCTGTGACCCGGTAACGACCGACCCCGTCAGACTGTTACCCGGTAACGACCGACCCCGTCAGACTGTTACCCGGTAACGACCGACCCCGTCAGACTGTTACCCGGTAACGACCGACCCCGTCAGACTGTTACCCGGTAACGACCCCGTCAGACTGTTACCCGGTAACGACCCCGTCAGACTGTTACCCGGTAACGACCCCGTCAGACTGTTACCCGGTAACGACCGACCCCGTCAGACTGTTACCCGGTAACGACCCCTTCAGGCTGTTACCCGGTAACGACCGACCCCGTCAGACTGTTACCCGGTAACGACCGACCCCGTCAGACTGTTACCCGGTAACGACCGACCCCGTCAGACTGTTACCCGGTAACGACCCCGTCAGACTATTACCCAGTAACGACCCCATCAGGCTGTTACCCGGTAACGACCGACCCCTTCATGCTGTTACCCGGTAACGGCCGACTCCGTCAGGCTGTTACCCGGTAACGACCGACCCCTTCATGCTGTTACCCGGTAACGGCCGACCCAGTCAGACTGTTACCCGGTAACGACCGACCCCGTCAGGCTTGTGTGGAATTAGGTTGGGACGGAGTTGCAGAGTTAACGTTGGCTCTGGTGCAGGGAGGAGCATCCGGAGCTGATAGAGGAGAGGAAGAAGTCAGACCTGCCAGAAAAACCCAAAACCCCTCAACAGCTGTGGTACAACCATGAGAAGAAGACGTACATGAAGCTGCACCCAGAGGTACGAAGATGCAGGACATAAAGCAACACTGAGTAAACAAACTGTTACACGAGTCTGAACAAAAAGCAAACCCCGTCTGTCTGCAGGTGAGTCAGAAGGAGCTGAAGGAGGTTCTGAGAAGACAGTGGTCCCAGCTGTCTGACAAGAGGAGACTCAAGTGGATCAGCAAGGCCCTGGAGCTGCAGAAAGACTATGAGGTACCAGATCTGATCCAATCTGTCTTTGTGCTCTACGTGTCCCTCCACCATCATGAAAAATCTTGTGAAGACTTCTTTGGAGGCGAAGCTGCTGTTTTCAGATAAGCGTCCAGGCTTTGACTATTGGACTCTGTGTTGTAGGACAGTATGAGGGCGTACCATGAAGCTCATCCAGACGTCAACTCCGACGATCATATCCGCTCCGTCCTCACCAAGGCTGAGAGACAGCTGAAGGACAAGTTTGATGGGAGGCCGACTAAACCTCCACCGTGAGTTTCCACCACAGAACCAGAACATAACTAGTCTTCTGCTAAAATGGACTTAATGTAGACCAGGGGTCAGCAGGTCACCTGGAAACGTAAAATAATCTGCACACGAGACATTAATGGGTTAATGGCACAGAAATTAACTAGTTAAACTTCCTGGGTTTGTAACTGATTTATCTACATCCCTAAAACTCAAAACCTGTTCGCCATCATGTTCTATGGACATGCACCCCCGCTGACATCATCTGTGATGTCACAGCTGATTTATCAACCAGAGATGTTCTGGATTGTCTGGTTGATGGTCAGGTTCTAGGTCTGATCCTGGATCCAACATGTGTGAAGTAGCAGGCACAGGAAAAAGTAAATGAATGAAATGAAAAATACTTTATTAATCCCCAAAGGGAAATATTGTAGTATATAATAATAATAACTAGAGGAGGTCTTGTTCCGGAGGCTGATGGCTGCTGGCAGGAATGATCTTCTGTATCTTTCAGTCTTACATCGGACCTGAAGAAGCCTCTCACTGAACACACTTTGTTGTTTCATCACTGTGTTGTGGAGAGGGTGTGAAGAATCCTCCATCATCTTCACCAGCTTGTGCAGCATTCTTCTTTGGACAATCAGCTCCAGCGGCTCCAGAGTTACTCCAAGCACAGAAGCAGCTTTCTGGATCAGTTTGTTGATTCTCTTCAAGTCTCTGGTTCTGATGCTACTACCCCAGCAGATGCTGCAAAGCTGACTGCACTCTCCACAACAGACTTATAGAAGATATGCAACATCTTGGTGCAGACGTTAAACCATCTCAGCTTCCTTAAGAAGTACAGTCTGCTCTGACCTTTCTTGTAGATGTAGTCAGTGTTGCATTTCCAGTCCAGTTTGTTGTCCAGCTGAACTCCAAGATACTTGTATTCCTCCACCACCTCCACCTCCTCTCCCAGGATGGAAACAGTGCTTTGTTTATTCTTCTTCCTCCTGAAGTCAACAATCATCTCTTTTGTTTTGCTGCTATTTAATATGAGATGATTGTCACCGCACCATTTAACAAACTGACTGACCAGTTCTCTGTACTCTGCTTCTTGTCCATCCCTGATACACCCCACAACTGCAGAGTCATCAGAGTATTTCTGCAGATGACAGGACTCAGAGTTGTACTGGAAGTCTGAGGTGTACAGAGTGAAGAGGAATGGTGAGAGTACAGTTCCTTGTGGTGCACCAGTGCTGCTGACCTCCATCTCAGACACAACCTTTCAGTCTCACAAACTGGGGTCTGTTTGTGAGGTAGTCATAGATCCAGGTGGTTGTGGAGGTTTCCACCTGGAATTTATGGAGCTTCTCACATAACAAAGCAGGCTGAATGGTATTAAAAGCACTGAGAAATGAAAGAACATGACCCTCAGAGTGCTGCCTGAATGGTCCAGATGAGAGTGTGCTCTCTGGAGCAGGTATATGATGGCATCTTCAACCCCAAGTCCATTACGATATGCAAACTGGAATGGGTCCTGAAAGGTGTTTACTTGCTTGTTGAGGTGAGCCAGTAAGAGTCTCTCCAGGACTTTCATGATGTGAGATGTCAGGACAACTGGTCTGTAGTCACTTGGTTCAGCTGGTTGTGTTTTTTTAGGCACTGGAACAAGGCAGGAGGTTTTCCACAGCACCGGGACTCTATTTAGTCTCAGACTGGTGTTGAAAAGGTGCTGGAGAATCGGACATAGTTGTTCTGAGCAGGTCTTGAGAACTCTGGGACTGACACCATCTGGACCTGCAGCCTTGTTCTGGTTCAGTTTCTCAAGTTGCTTCTTAACCTGATTGCAGGAGACAAACAAGGTGGAGGTCTCAGGATGTCCTGATGTGGAGGGAGATGAAGCTGTGTTCTGGTCCATGACTGAGCTGCAGGGTGACAGATTGGAGGCGTGACAGGAAAGCAGTGGGCTTATGGAGGGTGTGTGGTCTGTTGGGCTGGAGGTAGGGGGTGAACTGAACCTGGTGAAGAATATGTTCAGCTCATTAGCTCTGTCCAGACCTCCATCAGGCTGGTCCCCCTTTAACTTGAAGCCGGTGATCTTCTTCATTCCAGACCACACATCCCTCAGGTTATTCTGCTGGAGCTGACTTTCTAACTTCTTCCTGTAGTCCTCCTTGCACTTCTTAGTTTGTGTTTTAAGTTGTTTTTGTGTTGCCATCAATAACTCCCTGTCTCCATCCCTGAAGGCTTTCTTTTTGATGTTCAGCAGCTTTTTCAGGTCACTGGTGATCCAGGGTTTGTTATTGGGGAAGCACCTCACTGTTCTTGTTGGGACGATGCTGTCCACACAGAAGTTTATGTAATCTGTCACACACTCAGTCATGGCGTTGATGTCGTCTCCATGAGGTTCACAGAGGACGTTCCAGTCTGTAGCCTCAAAGCCTCCTCTAAGAGCATCTTCAGCTTCAGCAGACCAGACTTTGATAGTCTTTGTGATGACTGGTTGCTGCTGAACGATGGGCTTGTAGGTGGAGGTGAGAAGAACCAGATTATGGTCAGATCTTCCTAAAGGAGGCAGGGCAGAACAACTGGATCCATTTTTCATATTTGCATGAAATAAGTCCAACATCTTATTTTCTCTGGTGGAGCAGCTGACAAACTGCTGGAATGTTGGTAGAGTTGCAGAGAGGGAGACGTTGTTGAAGTCTCCGGAGATCACCATGAATGAGTTTGGATGCTGTGTTTGTAGCCGAGCAACGACGGAGCTGATGACGTCACAGGCTGTGTCTGGTGCGGTACCAGGTATTATATAAACCGCTACCAGAATAACACAGGTAAACTCTCTGGGTAAATAATATGAACGGAAGCTCACAGCTAACAGTTCCATGTCCCTTGTGCATATCTTCTCCTTGACAGTAACATGTCCAGGATGACACCAACGCTGGTTAACCAGCACTGCAACTCCACCACCCTTTAGCTTTCCGCTGTGTTGTCTACTGCGGTCTGCACGGACCGTTTTAAAGCCCGGTACAGACACATTACAGTCAGGGATGTGTTCATGCAGCCATGTCTCGGTGAAGCACATAATACTGCACTCTCTGTATTCTTTCTGAGACCTTGTTAGCATCTCGTGCTCGTCCGTTTTGTTAGCTAGCGATCTCACATTACCCATGACGACGGTCGGGAGAAATGGTTTAAATCTCCATCGCTTTCTCCTCTGTCTCACTCCCGCTCTGCATCCTCTTCTCTTTCTTTTCAACTCCATCAGGATTTAATGTGTTGTTTCGCTGATAATCCTGATTTGGGAGAGATTAATCAGTTGACCCCGATTGTAAAGAAGTCTTTTGTTGCCATGGAGACTCATCATAACAAGCCTTGAAAGAGCAAAAATATGCAGAAAAATCTTCCTTGCAGCACACCCTCCGAACCGGCATGAAATCCTCAGGAAAAAAGACCTCATTTGAGGTCATATCTATGTGAGAAGACTTTGTACTTTAAAAAAAAATCAAGATAGCAAGTCAGAGCTACTAAAATCTGCTGCCATCAGACGGCGCAATCTAGAATGGCAAAAAAAAAACCACTCATTCCTACCAGAACATGCTACCAGAACACGCTACTAGAACATACTACCAGAACACGCTACTAGAACATACTACCAGAACATGCTACTAGAACATACTACCAGAACACGCTACTAGAACATACTACCAGAACACGCTACTAGAACATACTACCAGAACACGCTACTAGAACATACTACCAGAACACGCTACTAGAACATACTACCAGAACACGCTACTAGAACATACTACCAGAACACGCTATCAGACTTGAGTTGCGTTTCCACAGCAACGGATATTCCCTGTACTGTGCGGAGCTGATGGTCAACATGAAAGACGTCCCGAGTACGGAGCGGATGGTTCTCTGCAGCAAACAGTGGAAGATGATGACGCAGAAAGAAAAGGACATGTTCCAGAAGCGCTGCGAGCAGGTGAGTAGCGGAACACGCTACGATGCGTGTTCTCAGGGAAGTCCGCGCTCTCACTGTTCTGTGTCGCTCCAGAAAAAGAAGCAGTACGATCTGGACCTGCAGCGCTTCCTGGAGGTGAGACCAGAACCAGAAGCAGACACATCCAGAGATGAAACCCTAACCTAACGTGCTGGTTGGTCTGCTTCCAGAGTCTTCCTGAGGAGGAACGAGACCGCGTCCTGTCAGAGGAGAAGATGGGCGGGGCCAAACTAGGTGTGACCGCCAGCCCTCACAGAGCCAAGTCTCCGTCTGTAAAGGTCTGTCGCCCTGGTTCTCCGTCGCCCTGTCCATCCTCCCGTCTCTGCTTCTGTGTCCACTGTCGTAGGCCTCGTCCCGCTGGTCAGCTGATCTGTCACATAACTGGTCAAATGATTGATCTCCCTAACCTGATTGGTCAGCTGACCAGTTAGCTGACTGGGTCTTCCTGTCTAATGTGGATCCAGATAAAGCAGGAAGTTGGACCTCCAGGGTCAGGTGTTTCTGGTCCAGGTGGTCCTGATTAGTCTGCGGTTTGTTGTGATGTCAGGACCGCTGCCGGGAGGCGGAGTCTGAAGCCTGGGTTCCTGCCGGATTGCAGAAGCGGGATGGCAAGAAGACGGCGAAGCTTCCAGAAACGCCAAAGACGGCAGAAGAGATGTGGCAGCACAACGTGATGGGAGAATATCTGGCTAAATACAGAGTAAGCCTGAAACATCGGCTGGCAAGCGGTCCAGTTGGTTTCCTGGCTGATCCAGTTCTGGTCATGTGACCCGCAGAGCGACCGCAGGAAGGCGCAGGCGGCGATGGAGGCAGCCTGGAAGTCCATGGAGAAGAAGGAGAAGATCCCCTGGATCAAGAAGGCAGCAGAGGACCAGAAGCGTTACGAGGTTCAGTACCGACCTGTGGTCAGTGAGCCACGCCCCCCACACAGACCCCACCCATCATCTGTCAATCAATAACACACTCACTTTTCAGAGAGGTTGGGATGGAGGTCCAGGTAGACCAGTAGATCACTCCGTGACTCCTCCCCCATTACGCCTTATCCCTCCTCCTGAACTCTGACCTCTGGGGCTCCTCCTCTGATACGTGGCTCCTCCCACCGACCTGTGACCCGCCCCTGATGTGTGGCTCCTCCCACTAAGTGTAGCACCTCCCACTGACCTGTGACTCCTCCCCTGACAAATAGCCCCTCCCATTGACATATGACTCATCCCACTGAGTTGTGACCCCGTCCCTGACATGGGGCTCCTCCTCTGATGCGTGGCTCCTCCCACCAACCTGTGACCCTCCCCTGAAGTGTGGCTCCTCCCATGAAGCGTAGAACCTCCCACTGACATTCGACCCCGCCCCTGACATTTGGCCCCTCCCACTGACCTGTGACTCCTCCCCTGACAAATAGCCCCTCCCATTGACATATGACTCATCCCACTGAGTTGTGACCCCGTCCCTGACATGGGGCTCCTCCTCTGATGCGTGGCTCCTCCCACCAACCTGTGACCCGCCCCTGAAGTGTGGCTCCTCCCACGAAGCGTAGAACCTCCCACTGACATTCGACCCCGCCCCTGACATTTGGCTCCTCCCACTGACCTGTGACTCCTCCCCTGACAAATAGCCCCTCCCACTGAGTTGTGACCCCGCCCCTGACATGTGGCTCCTCCCCTGAAGCGTGGCTCCTCCCACAGGCCTGTAACTCCGCCCCTGACGTGTGGCTCCTCCCACTGACCTGTGACTCCTCCCCCTGCAGAGGGAGCTCCTGGACATGAGGACGCCGCTGTCGGCTCAGAGGAAGCCAAAGTTTGATGGCGAACCGAAGAAACCTCCCGTGTGAGTTTTCCTGAACAGATGAATGAGTGGAACGTATGACCAGATGAAGGTGTGACCTCCTCCTCCTCCTGCTCCTGTAGGAGTGGCTACCAGATGTTCTCCCAGGAGCTCCTGACCAACGGGGAGCTGAACCACTTCAGCCTGAAGGAGCGGATGGTGGAGATCGGGAAGCGCTGGCAGAAGCTCAGCCAGAGTCAGAAGGACAAGTACAAGAAGCTGGTGGAGGAGCAGCAGGTGGAGTACAAGGCCGAGCTGGAGGCCTGGGTCAAGGTAAGACCCGTTGCCATGGCAACCACTGCTCTGCTGTCAAGTGCTCCGTTGATGGTTCTCCCTCCTCTTCCTCAGGCCCTGTCGCCGCAGGCCCGAGCCGCCTACAAGGAGTTCTCCTCCTCGGTGAGTCCGTCCGGGTCCAGACCTGGTTCCTGGGGGGTCCCGGGTCAGTGGTCAACGTGTCTGTCGTTCCTTTCCAGAAACGCCGCAGCTCAGCCAAAGTCCGCAGCAGCCCAGTGGCCAAAGTCCGAGTGACGGCGAAAGCCAAGGTGGGCGGATCCAGGGCCTCCGTTCCCACCGTCAGCGTCGGAAAACGCTCCATGGCGTACCGCGCCAAGGTAACCATGGCAACGTCAAACCCCGGCCACCATCCATCCGGCCGCTTGCTGTAAAAATGTCCATCTGTCTGTCTCCCAGCAGGACGTTTCTGACTCGGATGAGGAGGACGAGAAAAGCGGCTCATCGGACTCAGACGAGGACGACGAGACGTCAGGAAGCACCGACAGCGAGGACGAAGATGAGGTGAGGATGATGATGATGCTTGTTTCAGGGTTTTCCCCCCCCTGGACCCAGACTGGGATCTGGACCCAGACTGGGATCTGGACCCAGGCCGGGATCTGGACCCAGGCCGGGATCTGGACCCAGACCGGGATCTAGACCCAGGCCGGGATCCGGACCCAGGCCGGGATCCGGACCCAGGCCGGGATCCAGACCCAGGCCAAGATCCAGACCCAGGCCGGGATCCGGACCCAGGCCGGGATCCGGACCCAGGCTTGGATCTAGACCCAGGCCGGGATCCGGACCCAGGCTTGGATCTAGACCCAGGCCGGGATCCGGACCCAGGCCAAGATCCAGACCCAGGCCGGGATCCGGACCCAGGCCAAGATCCAGACCCAGGCCGGGATCCAGACCCAGGCCAAGATCCAGACCCAGGCCGGGATCCGGACCCAGGCCGGGATCCGGACCCAGGCCGGGATCCGGACCCAGGCCAGGATCCGGACCCAGGCCGGGATCTGGACCCAGGCTTGGATCTAGACCCAGGCCGGGATCCGGACCCAGGCTTGGATCTAGACCCAGGCCGGGATCCGGACCCAGGCTTGGATCTAGACCCAGACCGGGATCTGGACCCAGACCGGTAGACAGCTGCTGCACACAGACTCCGCCCCCAATCTCCAGACTAAGCCGCTGATTGGTCCATATTCCTCTGAGACCAGAAAGTTCTGACCCTTCCCTGCTGAACCAGACAAAATTAGTTCTGAAAGATCATCTGGAACTCTGACATGGTTTCTGACTTCTCCAAGAAAAACGTTCATAAAAATCAGGAAATCTTTCTTAGCCTTTAGTCACCTGAACACAGCAGCGTTTCATGTCCCCCAAAGTTCTGGAAATCGTTCTAACCTTAGCATGTATGCCAGGGATACACTCAATCCTGGTCCTCGAAGGCCAGTGTCCTGCATCCAGACTAGCATCCAGGCTAGAATCCAGACTAGCATCCAGAATAGCTTCAAGGCTAGCATCCAGACTAGCATCCAGGCTAGAATCCAGACTAGCATCCAGACTAGAATCCAGACTAGCATCCAGGCTAGAATCCAGACTAGCTTCAAGGCTAGCATCAAGGCTAGAATCCATAATAGCTTCAAGGCTAGCATCCAGACTAACATCCAGGCTAGAATCTAGACTAGCTTCAAGGCTAGCATCAAGGCTAGAATCCAGATTAGCTTCAAGGCTAGCATCCAGACTAACATCCAGGCTAGAATCTAGACTAGCATCCAGACTAGAATCCAGACTAGCATCCAGGCTAGAATCCAGACTAGCATCCAGACTAGCTTCAAGGCTAGCATCAAGGCTAGAATCCAGAATAGCTTCAAGGCTAGCATCCAGACTAACTTCAAGGCTAGAATCCAGAATAGCTTCAAGGCTAGCATCCAGACTAGCATCCAGGCTAGAATCCAGACTAGAATCCAGACTAGCATCCAGACTAGCGTCAAGGCTAGCATCAAGGCTAGAATGCAGAATAGCTTCAAGGCCAGCATCCAGACTAACATCCAGGCTAGAATCCAGACTAGCATCCAGACTAGCTTCAAGGCTAGCATCCAGACTAACATCCAGGCTAGAATCCAGACTAGCATCCAGGCTAGAATCCAGACTAGCTTCAAGGCTAGCATCTAGGCTAGCTTCAAGGCTAGCATCCAGGCTAGAATCCAGACTAGCATCCAGACTAGCTTCAAGGCTAGCATCAAGGCTAGCATCCAGACTAACATCCAGGCTAGAATCCAGACTAGCATCCAGGCTAGAATCCAGACTAGCTTCAAGGCTAGCATCCAGACTAGCATCTAGGCTAGCTTCAAGGCTAGCATCCAGCATCCAAATTCTTTAATCATAATTTTACTTATAAAAGGTTTGACATGTAGATGTGTTTGATTAATAACCAATATCAGCTGATCAACGTTCAGCAAGTCGGACTATTTTTATCCGAGCGACTGCTTGGTTTGCGTTAAAAGGTAATAGTTGAGTTAAAGTAATGGGGTCTGGGTCTGTCCCGGTATACCTGAGGTCTGGATGCTCCTCCCCCTCCAGTCAGGTGATGTTTACTTTCTGTTTGTCTCCTTAGAATGATGAAGATGACGATGAAGATCAGACGTCCTCTGAGGAATCCAGTGACTCGGACTCAGACTAGCTCCACCCCCTCTTTGAAGAGGACAGGCTGTGCAGGCCACGCATCCTCATACCCGTCAGTCTGGCCAATGAGAGGCAGTGTTGGGAGAAGTGGGCGGAGCTTTTTGTTACCGATGTTTGTTTTTTTTTTGACCAGTGTTTGTTGGTTCTTGTCGATCAGCTGACAACGACTTCCTGCTTTTCCTCATGAGGGTGTGACCTGCAGGGGGCGGAGCCTGTTGGCTGCCTGCTGCAGGGGGCAGGGCCTGAGTCTTCACACAGCTGCAGAAAAGATGACTAAATAAATGAATGCACTTTTTCTTGTGTCTGTGTTCATCACAGTGACGTCAGAGGCGAGTGTCGGAGTAAACAAAGACACAGGAAGTCTCTTTATTATGTTTTATAGATTTATAGAATATAAACAAACTTCTGTCTGTCACCTGATACACAAATAAATAATCTGACCTCTGACCCCAGTGGTCAGCCTTCTAGACTTTGGCACTTTTTACAAAACAGTCCCACATGCAGGCTCGTTACTATGGTTACCACACTTCATAAAACAACAGTCTTCCTCTCTACAAAAACGGGTTCAGTGCATCAAGCGACTGAAGGACACGCCCGCGGATGCACATGGACACTCCAGAAGGAGGAACTAACAGTCTGGTGGACGTGTAGCAAAACCAGCAGAATGCTCCTTTCCCAGCTGCACAGCCTGATGAGAGAACGAGTCCAGCTGCTGTTCAGGTCCTGCTATCTCCCCCCTCCACCCCCGGCAGACCTTCACCCCCCGGACCCGCCCAGTCACCGTGGGACCTCCAGCAGCTTCTGGTGCAGATACTGCTTTACCTCCTCGATGCCGTTTAGCTTCTCCAGTTCATGGTATGGCAGCTGAGAAGAGACAAAAGAGACGGGATGTCACATGACCAGAACGGGTCTGCCTTCACTGGAACACTTGTTCTGACCCGTCACCAGACCCGATTCGTCAGCTACATACATGTGTATATACAGTAAAATAACCTGCCTCTCCACGACATGGAAGCTCCTGTCAGACATCATCTAAGGTAAGTGGGCACATGGATCAATACATGGCGGAGACACAGAAAGACATTGGCAGAAGAACCAGAGGAACCAAACACCAGCTGCTGGTTGACAGAACAGTCGCCTGAGACTGTAAATCCAGACAGACAAACCTGTGCACCGCCTGGATTGACTACCGGAAAGCCTACGCATCAATGCCACACACATGGATCCTGGAATGTCTGAAGCTGTACAAGATCAATGGCAGCATGAGGGCCTTCGATGCAAACTCAATGATGCTGTGGCAGACCACCCTGGAGGCCAACTTCAAGCCCCAAGTCTCCATCAAATGTGGCATATATCAGGGAGATGTCCTCTCCCCGCTGCTGTTCAGTATAGACATGGACCCCCTCAGCCAGCTAATCAACAAGACCGACTCAGGAATGGAACCACAATCTGCCACCTCCTGTACATGGGTGACATCAAGCTGTACGCCAAGAGTGAGCGGGACATCGACTCACCGATCCACACCATCAGGATCTAAAGCAGGGACATCGGAATGTCATTCAGACTGGAGAAATGTGGGTGCGGTTTGTTGCAACTGGACCCGAGCAGAACTTTATTATTCACAGGTCTCGAACCGCGAGTCCAGGTCCGGTCTCCAGTCTCTGCAGGTAACGGGTACACCACCACGCCTCCAGGAAACGGGTACACCACCACGCCTCCAGGTAACTGGTACACCACCACGCCTCCAGGAAACGGGTACACCACCACGCTTCCAGGTAACGGGTACACCACCACGCCTCCAGGAAACGGGTACAGCACCACGCCTCCAGGTAACGGGTACACCACCACGCCTCCAGGAAACGGGTACACCACCACGCCTCCAGGTAACGGGTACACCACCACGCCTCCAGGTAACGGGTACACCACCACGCCTCCAGGTAACGGGTACACCACCACGCCTCCAGGTAACGGGTACACCACCACGCCTCCAGGAAACGGGTACACCACCACGCCTCCAGGTAACGGGTACACCACCACGCCTCCAGGAAACGGGTACACCACCACGCCTCCAGGTAACGGGTACACCACCACGCCTCCAGGTAACGGGTACACCACCACGCCTCCAGGTAACGGGTACACCACCACGCCTCCAGGAAACGGGTACACCACCACGCCTCCAGGAAACGGGTACACCACCACGCCTCCAGGAAACGGGTACACCACCACGCCTCCAGGAAACGGGTACACCACCACGCCTCCAGGTAACGGGTACACCACCACGCCTCCAGGAAACGGGTACACCACCACGCCTCCAGGTAACGGGTACACCACCACGCCTCCAGGTAACGGGTACACCACCACGCCTCCAGGAAACGGGTACACCACCACGCCTCCAGGAAACGGGTACACCACCACGCCTCCAGGTAACGGGTACACCACCACGCCTCCAGGTAACGGGTACACCACCACGCCTCCAGGTAACTGGCTCGTTAGAACCGGTCTATCATGTCCCCACCTCACAGTCTGATCCTTGGGAGACCACTCCGTTGAGCACTGCTTTACTCTTACCTGAAGGTAATAGGAACTTCTACGGACTCTGAACACATCCTTTCCTGTTCTGGAGCTTCAGATTAACATCACTGTCTTAGAACCAGAACCGGCTCAGGCTGGTTAAGTTTCAGACCTTCAGAATGACCCAGTTCTTCCAGGTCTCAGATCTCTGGCAGCCCAGCCCTCTCAGATGGTTCCGGTTCTGGACCCACCTGAAGGATGATGTATCCCAGCAGCCTGAGATGCCGGTCCCTCATGGCCCTGGACCCGACCAGAACCTCCGAGTTGTGGCAGTAGTGCCACTTGTCATTGACAGACATGATGACCCTGCAGGAACCAGAGATGGTTGGTTAGACCTGGTCCTGTCTGGACTGCTGCTCGGATTTGGAGCGGGACTCACCTCCGGATCGGCCTCTGGTCCGTGGCCAGATGTTCTGGTTCTGGTCGGTCTGCAGGGTGGAGCTGTTGAGCGGACGGGAGCCCTCTGTTGGCCCTGGACCCCTCGCAGTAGGTCACTCCTTCGTAGAAACCAGTCAGTTCACAGTCTGGTCCCTGGGCCCCTGTGGCCCCCATTGCCCCCTCTTCCTCCAGAATCTTGCCGATGGAGAACTGCAGGAGGGAGTGTGGCGCGGGGGTCCCTGCGGGTCCCTGGGTCCCTGGTGGGGCCAGGCTGTCAGAGGGGGGGCTGCTCAGCGTGGAGCTGTCCTGGCTCTCCACAGACTGCTCCGTAGCCAGGCTGGAATAGTACTCTGCTGCGGGGATGTAGTAGGGGTCGTAGTCCAGGGGCACACTGTTGGCCCCGGGCCGCGGGGGGCCCGAGACCCCAGAAGTCCCTGCAGCGCTACAGATTTGGTGGGGCAAGAAGGACCGGGTTTCCACGGTTCCGCCCACTCCTTCAATCGCCTCACATGGCTGCTCGGCGCCATCCTCCAAAGCCGTGAACGGAGAGAACTTATTCAGGTCTGACGTCACCGTGACAACCGCATCCTCAGATGGCTTGGTTGCTATAGGGACGGCGGATGGAGGAACATTTCCAGTAAGACCAGATCCAGACCTGATGGGTAGAACCCGACCAGCATCATCTATCCTGAGGACAAAGTCTACAGAGACAAGATACTCAGGTTAGTACAGCACCATACTCCCTATAGTACTGACTGTAGTACCTAAGTCATACATGTAGTAGGGTTTAGTACAATACCTGTGCAGTGCACTGTAGTAGCAGTAATAGAGTGTACTACAGTATAGTACCTACATAGTACAGTGTAGTACCTGTGTAGTACCCCGGGGCCAGCACCTCGTCCCGTCGGTAATTTTGTTCTCCAACCAGCTGCCGCAGAGCTTCTGCTACCAAACCTTTATAGCTGACACCAGAGACACAACCAATCAGAACCAGTCAGATCCAGTCAGTTCCAGTCAGAACCAGTCAGATCCAGTTAGTTCCAGTCAGATCCAGTTAGTTCCAGTCAGATCCAGTTAGTTCCAGTCGGAACCAGTCAGATCCAGTTAGTTCCAGTCAGATCCAGTTAGTTCCAGTCGAAACCAGTCAGATCCAGTTAGTTCCAGTCAGATCCAGTTAGTTCCAGTCGAAACCAGTCAGATCCAGTTAGTTCCAGTCAGAACCAGTCAGATCCAGTTAGTTCCAGTCAGAACCAGTCAGATCCAGTTAGTTCCAGTCAGATCTAGTTAGTTCCAGTCAGAACCAGTCAGATCCAGTTAGTTCCAGTCAGAACCAGTCAGATCCAGTTAGTTCCAGTCAGATCTAGTTAGTTCCAGTCAGAACCAGTCAGATCCAGTTAGTTCCAGTCAGAACCAGTCAGATCCAGTTAGTTCCAGTCAGAACCAGTCAGATCCAGTTAGTTCCAGTCAGAACCAGTCAGATCCAGTTAGTTCCAGTCAAATCCAGTTAGTTCCAGTCAGATCCAGTCAGAACCAGTCAGATCCAGTTAGTTCCAGTCAGATCCAGTTAGTTCCAGTCAGATCCAGTTAGTTCCAGTCAGATCCAGTCAGATCCAGTCAGAACCAGTCAGTTCCAGTTAGAACCAGTCAGATCCAGTCAGAACCAGTCAGATCCGGTTAGTTCCAGTTAGAACCAGTCAGTCCCAGTTAGTTCCAGTTAGTTCCAGTCAGATCCAGTTAGTTCCAGTCAGAACCAGTTAGTTCCAGTTAGTTCCAATCAGAACCAGTCAGATCCAGTTAGTTCCAGTCAGAACCAGTTAGTTCCAGTCAGATCCAGTTAGTTCCAGTCAGAACCAGTCAGATCCAGTCAGAACCAGTCAGATCCAGTTAGTTCCAGTCAGAACCAGTCAGATCCAGTTAGTTCCAGTCAGATCCAGTCAGAACCAGTCAGTTCCAGTTAGAACCAGTCAGTCCCAGTTAGTTCCAGTCAGATCCAGTCAGATCCAGTTAGTTCCAGTCAGAACCAGTTAGTTCCAATCAGAACCAGTCAGATCCAGTTAGTTCCAGTCAGAACCAGTCAGATCCAGTTAGTTCCAGTCAGAACCAGTCAGATCCAGTTAGTTCCAGTCAGAACCAGTCAGATCCAGTTAGTTCCAGTCAGAACCAGTCAGATCCAGTTAGTTCCAGTCAGATCCAGTTAGTTCCAGTCAGAACCAGTTAGTTCCAGTCAGAACCAGTCAGATCCAGTTAGTTCCAGTCAGAACCAGTCAGATCAAGTTAGTTCCAGTCAGAACCAGTCAGATCCAGTTAGTTCCAGTCAGAACCAGTCAGATCCAGTTAGTTCCAGTCAGAACCAGTCAGATCCAGTTAGTTCCAGTCAGATCCAGTCAGATCCGGTTAGTTCCAGTTAGAACCAGTCAGTCCCAGTTAGTTCCAGTCAGATCCAGTTAGTTCCAGTCAGAACCAGTCAGATCCAGTTAGTTCCAGTCAGAACCAGTTAGTTCCAGTTAGTTCCAATCAGAACCAGTCAGATCCAGTTAGTTCCAGTCAGAACCAGTCAGATCCAGTTAGTTCCAGTCAGATCCAGTCAGAACCAGTCAGATCCAGTTAGTTCCAGTCAGAACCAGTTAGTTCCAGTCAGAACCAGTCAGATCCAGTTAGTTCCAGTCAGAACCAGTCAGATCCAGTTAGTTCCAGTCAGATCAAGTTAGTTCCAGTCAGAACCAGTCAGATCCAGTTAGTTCCAGTCAGAACCAGTCAGATCCAGTTAGTTCCAGTCAGATCCAGTTTGTTCCAGTCAGATCCAGTCAGATCCAGTCAAATCCAGTCAGTTCCAGTCAGAACCAGTCAGATCCAGTTAGTTCCAGTTAGAACCAGTCAGAACCAGTCAGATCCAGTTAGTTCCAGTCAGATCCAGTTAGTCCCAGTTAGTTCCAGTCAGATCCAGTTAGTTCCAGTCAGAACCAGTCAGTACCAGTCAGATCCAGTTAGTTCCAGTCAGAACCAGTTAGTTCCAATCAGATCCAGTTAGTTCCAGTCAGAACCAGTCAGATCCAGTTAGTTCCAGTCAGAACCAGTCAGAACCAGTAAGATCCAGTTAGTTCCAGTTAGAACCAGTCAGATCCAGTTAGTTCCAGTCAGAACCAGTCAGATCCAGTTAGTTCCAGTTAGAACCAGTCAGTCCCAGTTAGTTCCAGTCAGATCCAGGTAGTTCCAGTTAGAACCAGTCAGTACCAGTCAGTACCAGTTAGTTCCAGTCAGATCCAGTCAGTTCCAGTTAGAACCAGTCAGTACCAGTCAGTACCAGTTAGTTCCAGTCAGATCCAGTTAGTTCCAGTCAGATCCAGTTAGTTCCAGTCAGAACCAGTCAGATCCAGTTAGTTCCAGTTAGAACCAGTCAGTCCCAGTTAGTTCCAGTCAGATCCAGTTAGTTCCAGTCAGAACCAGTCAGATCCAGTTAGTTCCAGTCAGAACCAGTTTGTTCCAGTCAGTTCCAGTTAGAACCAGTCAGTCCCAGTTAGTTCCAGTCAGATCCAGTTAGTTCCAGTCAGAACCAGTCAGATCCAGTTAGTTCCAGTCAGAACCAGTCAGTTCCAGTCAGATCCAGTTAGTTCCAGTCAGAACCAGTCAGATCCAGTTAGTTCCAGTTAGAACCAGTCAGTCCCAGTTAGTTCCAGTCAGATCCAGTTAGAACCAGTCAGATCCAGTTAGTTCCAGTTAGTTCCAGTCAGATCCAGTCAGAACCAGTCAGATCCAGTCAGATCCAGTTAGTTCCAGTCAGAACCAGTCAGATCCAGTTAGTTCCAGTCAGATCCAGTTAGTTCCAGTCAGAACCAGTCAGATCCAGTTAGTTCCAGTCAGAACCAGTTAGTTCCAGTCAGAACCAGTCAGATCCAGTTAGTTCCAGTCAGAACCAGTAAGATCCAGTTAGTTCCAGTTAGTTCCAGTCAGATCCAGTCAGAACCAGTCAGATCCGGTTAGTTCCAGTTAGAACCAGTCAGTCCCAGTTAGTTCCAGTCAGATCCAGTTAGTTCCAGTCAGAACCAGTCAGATCCAGTTAGTTCCAATCAGAACCAGTCAGATCCAGTTAGTTCCAGTCAGAACCAGTCAGATCCAGTCAGAACCAGTCAGATCCAGTTAGTTCCAGTCAGAACCAGTCAGATCCAGTTAGTTCCAGTCAGATCCAGTTAGTTCCAGTCAGAACCAGTTAGTTCCAGTCAGAACCAGTCAGGTCCAGTTAGTTCCAGTCAGATCCAGTCAGAACCAGTCAGATCCAGTTAGTTCCAGTTAGAACCAGTCAGTCCCAGTTAGTTCCAATCAGATCCAGTCAGAACCAGTCAGTTCCAGTTAGAACCAGTCAGTACCAGTTAGTTCCAGTCAGATCCAGTTAGTTCCAGTCAGAACCAGTCAGATCCAGTTAGTTCCAGTCAGATCCAGTCAGATCCAGTCAAATCCAGTCAGATCCAGTCAGAAACAGTCAGATCCAGTTAGTTCCAGTTAGAACCAGTCAGAACCAGTCAGATCCAGTTAGTTCCAGTCAGATCCAGTTAGTCCCAGTTAGTTCCAGTCAGATCCAGTTAGTTCCAGTCAGAACCAGTCGGATCCAGTTAGTTCCAGTCAGAACCAGTCAGTATCAGTTAGTTCCAGTCAGATCCAGTTAGTTCCAGTCAGAACCAGTCAGATCCAGTTAGTTCCAGTCAGAACCAGTCAGATCCAGTTAGTTCCAGTCAGAACCAGTCAGATCCAGTTAGAACCAGTCAGATCCAGTTAGTTCCAGTCAGATCCAGTTAGTTCCAGTCAGAACCAGTCAGTCCCAGTTAGTTCCAGTCAGATCCAGGTAGTTCCAGTCAGATCCAGTCAGTTCCAGTTAGAACCAGTCAGTACCAGTTAGTTCCAGTCAGATCCAGTTAGTTCCAGTCAGAACCAGTCAGATCCAGTCAGTTCCAGTCAGAACCAGTCAGATCCAGTTAGTTCCAGTCAGAACCAGTCAGTTCCAGTCAGATCCAGTTAGATCCAGTTAGTTCCAGTTAGAACCAGTCAGTCCCAGTTAGTTCCAGTCAGATCCAGTTAGTTCCAGTCAGAACCAGTCAGATCCAGTTAGTTCCAGTCAGAACCAGTTTGTTCCAGTCAGATCCAGTCAGTTCCAGTCAGATCCAGTTAGTTCCAGTTAGAACCAGTCAGTCCCAGTTAGTTCCAGTCAGATCCAGTTAGTTCCAGTCAGAACCAGTCAGATCCAGTTAGTTCCAGTCAGAACCAGTTTGTTCCAGTCAGATCCAGTCAGTTCCAGTCAGATCCAGTTAGTTCCAGTCAGAACCAGTCAGATCCAGTTAGTTCCAGTTAGAACCAGTCAGTCCCAGTTAGTTCCAGTCAGATCCAGTTAGAACCAGTCAGATCCAGTCAGATCCAGTCAGAACCAGTCAGATCCAGTTAGTTCCAGTTAGAACCAGTCAGAACCAGTCAGATCCAGTTAGTTCCAGTCAGATCCAGTTAGTTCCAGTCAGAACCAGTCAGATCCAGTTAGTTCCAGTCAGAACCAGTCAGATCCAGTTAGTTCCAGTCAGAACCAGTTAGTTCCAGTCAGTTCCAGTCAGAACCAGTAAGATCCAGTTAGTTCCAGTTAGAACCAGTCAGATCCAGTCAGATCCAGTCAGATCCAGTCAGAACCAGTCAGTTCCAGTCAGATCCAGTTAGTTCCAGTCAGAACCAGTCAGATCCAGTTAGTTCCAGTCAGATCCAGTTAGTTCCAGTCAGAACCAGTCAGATCCAGTCAGAACCAGTCAGAACCAGTTAGTTCCAGTCAGAACCAGTCAGATCCAGTCAGTCCCAGTTAGTTCCAGTCAGATCCAGTTAGTTCCAGTCAGAACCAGTCAGATCCAGTTAGTTCCAGTCAGAACCAGTTAGTTCCAGTTAGTTCCAATCAGAACCAGTCAGATCCAGTTAGTTCCAGTCAGAACCAGTTAGTTCCAGTCAGATCCAGTTAGTTCCAGTCAGAACCAGTCAGATCCAGTCAGAACCAGTCAGATCCAGTTAGTTCCAGTTAGAACCAGTCAGATCCAGTTAGTTCCAGTCAGATCCAGTCAGATCCGGTTAGTTCCAGTTAGAACCAGTCAGTCCCAGTTAGTTCCAGTCAGATCCAGTTAGTTCCAGTCAGAACCAGTCAGATCCAGTTAGTTCCAGTCAGAACCAGTTAGTTCCAATCAGAACCAGTCAGATCCAGTTAGAACCAGTCAGATCCAGTTAGTTCCAGTCAGAACCAGTCAGATCCAGTCAGATCCAGTTAGTTCCAGTCAGAACCAGTCAGATCCAGTTAGTTCCAGTCAGATCAAGTTAGTTCCAGTCAGAACCAGTCAGATCCAGTTAGTTCCAGTCAGAACCAGTCAGATCCAGTTAGTTCCAGTCAGAACCAGTCAGATCCAGTCAGAACCAGTCAGATCCAGTTAGTTCCAGTTAGAACCAGTCAGTCCCAGTTAGTTCCAATTAGATCCAGTTAGTTCCAGTCAGTTCCAGTTAGAACCAGTCAGTACCAGTCAGTACCAGTTAGTTCCAGTCAGATCCAGTTAGTTCCAGTCAGAACCAGTCAGATCCAGTTTGTTCCAGTCAGAACCAGTTTGTTCCAGTCAGAACCAGTCAGATCCAGTTAGTTCCAGTCAGATCCAGTTAGTCCCAGTTAGTTCAGGTCAGATCCAGTTAGTTCCAGTCAGAACCAGTCAGATCCAGTTAGTTCTAGTCAGAACCAGTCAGATCCAGTCAGATCCAGTTAGTTCCAGTCAGAACCAGTCAGATCCAGTTAGTTCCAATCAGAACCAGTCAGATCCAGTTAGTTCCAGTTAGTTCCAGTCAGAACCAGTAAGATCCAGTTAGTTCCAGTTAGAACCAGTCAGATCCAGTTAGTTCCAGTCAGAACCAGTCAGATCCAGTTAGAACCAGTCAGTCCCAGTTAGATTCCAGTCAGATCCAGGTAGTTCCATTCAGATCCAGTCAGTTCCAGTTAGAACCAGTCAGTACCAGTTAGTTCCAGTCAGATCCAGTCAGAACCAGTCAGATCCAGTCAGAACCAGTCAGATCCAGTCAGTTCCAGTCAGATCCAGTTAGTTCCAGTCAGAACCAGTCAGATCCAGTTAGTTCCAGTCAGAACCAGTCAGATCCAGTTAGTTCCAGTTAGTTCCAGTTAGTTCCAGTCAGATCCAGTTAGTTCCAGTCAGAACCAGTCAGATCCAGTTAGTTCCAGTTAGAACCAGTCAGTCCCAGTTAGTTCCAGTCAGATCCAGTTAGTTCCAGTCAGAACCAGTCAGATCCAGTTAGTTCCAGTCAGAACCAGTTAGTTCCAGTCAGATCCAGTCAGTTCCAGTCAGATCCAGTTAGTTCCAGTTAGAACCAGTCAGTCCCAGTTAGTTCCAGTCAGATCCAGTTAGTTCCAGTCAGAACCAGTCAGATCCAGTTAGTTCCAGTCAGAACCAGTTTGTTCCAGTCAGATCCAGTCAGTTCCAGTCAGATCCAGTCAGATCCAGTTAGTTCCAGTTAGAACCAGTCAGTCCCAGTTAGTTCCAGTCAGATCCAGTTAGAACCAGTCAGATCCAGTTAGTTCCAGTCAGATCCAGTTAGTTCCAGTTAGAACCAGTCAGATCCAGTCAGATCCAGTTAGTTCCAGTCAGATCCAGTTAGTTCCAGTCAGAACCAGTTAGTTCCAGTCAGAACCAGTCAGATCCAGTTAGTTCCAGTCAGAACCAGTCAGATCCAGTTAGTTCCAGTCAGAACCAGTCAGATCCAGTTAGTTCCAGTCAGAACCAGTTAGTTCCAGTCAGAACCAGTCAGATCCAGTTAGTTCCAGTCAGAACCAGTCAGATCCAGTTAGTTCCAGTCAGAACCAGTCAGATCCAGTTAGTTCCAGTCAGAACCAGTCAGATCCAGTTAGTTCCAGTCAGAACCAGTCAGATCCAGTTAGTTCCAGTCAGATCCAGTTAGTTCCAGTCAGATCCAGTCAGAACCAGTCAGATCCAGTTAGTTCCAGTTAGAACCAGTCAGTCCCAGTTAGTTCCAATCAGATCCAGTCAGAACCAGTCAGTTCCAGTTAGAACCAGTCAGTACCAGTTAGTTCCAGTCAGATCCAGTTAGTTCCAGTCAGAACCAGTCAGATCCAGTCAGATCCAGTTAGTTCCAGTCAGAACCAGTCAGATCCAGTTAGTTCCAGTTAGAACCAGTCAGTCCCAGTTAGTTCCAGTCAGATCCAGTTAGTTCCAGTCAGAACCAGTCAGATCCAGTTAGTTCCAGTCAGAACCAGTTAGTTCCAGTCAGATCCAGTCAGTTCCAGTCAGATCCAGTTAGTTCCAGTTAGAACCAGTCAGTCCCAGTTAGTTCCAGTCAGATCCAGTTAGTTCCAGTCAGAACCAGTCAGATCCAGTTAGTTCCAGTCAGAACCAGTTTGTTCCAGTCAGATCCAGTCAGTTCCAGTCAGATCCAGTCAGATCCAGTTAGTTCCAGTTAGAACCAGTCAGTCCCAGTTAGTTCCAGTCAGATCCAGTTAGTTCCAGTCAGATCCAGTTAGTTCCAGTTAGAACCAGTCAGATCCAGTTAGTTCCAGTCAGAACCAGTCAGATCCAGTTAGTTCCAGTCAGAACCAGTTAGTTCCAGTCAGATCAGTTAGTTCCAGTCAGAACCAGTCAGATCCAGTTAGTTCCAGTCAGAACCAGTCAGATCCAGTTAGTTCCAGTCAGAACCAGTCAGATCCAGTTAGTTCCAGTCAGAACCAGTTAGTTCCAGTCAGAACCAGTCAGATCCAGTTAGTTCCAGTCAGAACCAGTCAGATCCAGTTAGTTCCAGTCAGAACCAGTCAGATCCAGTTAGTTCCAGTCAGAACCAGTCAGATCCAGTTAGTTCCAGTCAGAACCAGTCAGATCCAGTTAGTTCCAGTCAGATCCAGTCAGTTCCAGTCAGATCCAGTCAGAACCAGTCAGATCCAGTTAGTTCCAGTTAGAACCAGTCAGTCCCAGTTAGTTCCAATCAGATCCAGTCAGAACCAGTCAGATCCAGTTAGTTCCAGTTAGAACCAGTCAGTCCCAGTTAGTTCCAATCAGATCCAGTCAGAACCAGTCAGTTCCAGTTAGAACCAGTCAGTACCAGTTAGTTCCAGTCAGATCCAGTTAGTTCCAGTCAGAACCAGTCAGATCCAGTTAGTTCCAGTCAGATCCAGTCAGATCCAGTCAAATCCAGTCAGATCCAGTCAGAAACAGTCAGATCCAGTTAGTTCCAGTTAGAACCAGTCAGATCCAGTTAGTTCCAGTCAGATCCAGTTAGTTCCAGTCAGAACCAGTCAGATCCAGTTAGTTCCAGTCAGATCCAGTTAGTTCCAGTCAGAACCAGTTAGTTCCAGTCAGTTCCAGTCAGAACCAGTAAGATCCAGTTAGTTCCAGTTAGAACCAGTCAGATCCAGTCAGTTCCAGTCAGATCCAGTTAGTTCCAGTTAGTTCCAGTCAGATCCAGTCAGAACCAGTCAGTTCCAGTCAGATCCAGTTAGTTCCAGTCAGATCCAGTTAGTTCCAGTCAGATCCAGTCAGAACCAGTCAGTTCCAGTTAGAACCAGTCAGATCCAGTCAGAACCAGTCAGATCCGGTTAGTTCCAGTTAGAACCAGTCAGTCCCAGTTAGTTCCAGTCAGATCCAGTTAGTTCCAGTCAGAACCAGTCAGATCCAGTTAGTTCCAGTCAGAACCAGTTAGTTCCAGTTAGTTCCAATCAGAACCAGTCAGATCCAGTTAGTTCCAGTCAGAACCAGTTAGTTCCAGTCAGATCCAGTTAGTTCCAGTCAGAACCAGTCAGATCCAGTCAGAACCAGTCAGATCCAGTTAGTTCCAGTTAGAACCAGTCAGATCCAGTTAGTTCCAGTCAGATCCAGTCAGAACCAGTCAGATCCGGTTAGTTCCAGTTAGAACCAGTCAGTCCCAGTTAGTTCCAGTCAGATCCAGTTAGTTCCAGTCAGAACCAGTCAGATCCAGTTAGTTCCAGTCAGAACCAGTTAGTTCCAGTTAGTTCCAATCAGAACCAGTCAGATCCAGTTAGAACCAGTCAGATCCAGTTAGAACCAGTCAGAACCAGTCAGATCCAGTTAGTTCCAGTCAGAACCAGTCAGATCCAGTTAGTTCCAGTCAGATCCAGTTAGTTCCAGTCAGAACCAGTCAGATCCAGTTAGTTCCAGTCAGATCAAGTTAGTTCCAGTCAGAACCAGTCAGATCCAGTTAGTTCCAGTCAGAACCAGTCAGATCCAGTTAGTTCCAGTCAGAACCAGTCAGATCCAGTCAGAACCAGTCAGATCCAGTTAGTTCCAGTTAGAACCAGTCAGTCCCAGTTAGTTCCAATTAGATCCAGTTAGTTCCAGTCAGTACCAGTCAGTACCAGTTAGTTCCAGTCAGATCCAGTCAGATCCAGTTTGTTCCAGTCAGAACCAGTCAGATCCAGTTAGTCCCAGTTAGTTCAGGTCAGATCCAGTTAGTTCCAGTCAGAACCAGTCAGATCCAGTTAGTTCTAGTCAGAACCAGTCAGATCCAGTTAGTTCCAGTCAGAACCAGTCAGATCCAGTTAGTTCCAGTCAGAACCAGTTAGTTCCAATCAGAACCAGTCAGATCCAGTTAGTTCCAGTTAGTTCCAGTCAGAACCAGTAAGATCCAGTTAGTTCCAGTTAGAACCAGTCAGATCCAGTTAGTTCCAGTCAGAACCAGTCAGATCCAGTTAGAACCAGTCAGTCCCAGTTAGATTCCAGTCAGATCCAGTCAGTTCCAGTTAGAACCAGTCAGTACCAGTTAGTTCCAGTCAGATCCAGTCAGAACCAGTCAGTTCCAGTCAGAACCAGTCAGATCCAGTTAGTTCCAGTCAGAACCAGTCAGATCCAGTTAGTTCCAGTTAGTTCCAGTCAGATCCAGTCAGAACCAGTCAGATCCAGTTAGTTCCAGTTAGAACCAGTCAGTCCCAGTTAGTTCCAGTCAGATCCAGTCAGAACCAGTCAGATCCAGTTAGTTCCAGTCAGAACCAGTTTGTTCCAGTCAGATCCAGTCAGTTCCAGTTAGTTCCAGTTAGAACCAGTCAGTCCCAGTTAGTTCCAGTCAGATCCAGTTAGTTCCAGTCAGAACCAGTCAGATCCAGTTAGTTCCAGTCAGAACCAGTTTGTTCCAGTCAGATCCAGTCAGTTCCAGTCAGATCCAGTTAGTTCCAGTCAGAACCAGTCAGATCCAGTTAGTTCCAGTTAGAACCAGTCAGTCCCAGTTAGTTCCAGTCAGATCCAGTTAGAACCAGTCAGATCCAGTCAGAACCAGTCAGTTCCAGTCAGATCCAGTTAGTTCCAGTCAGAACCAGTCAGATCCAGTTAGTTCCAGTCAGAACCAGTCAGATCCAGTTAGTTCCAGTTAGTTCCAGTTAGTTCCAGTCAGATCCAGTCAGAACCAGTCAGATCCAGTTAGTTCCAGTTAGAACCAGTCAGTCCCAGTTAGTTCCAGTCAGATCCAGTTAGTTCCAGTTAGTTCCAGTCAGAACCAGTTTGTTCCAGTCAGATCCAGTCAGTTCCAGTTAGTTCCAGTTAGAACCAGTCAGTCCCAGTTAGTTCCAGTCAGATCCAGTTAGTTCCAGTCAGAACCAGTCAGATCCAGTTAGTTCCAGTCAGATCCAGTCAGTTCCAGTCAGATCCAGTTAGTTCCAGTCAGAACCAGTCAGATCCAGTCAGTCCCAGTTAGTTCCAGTCAGATCCAGTTAGAACCAGTCAGATCCAGTTAGTTCCAGTCAGATCCAGTCAGAACCAGTCAGATCCAGTTAGTTCCAGTTAGAACCAGTCAGATCCAGTTAGTTCCAGTCAGAACCAGTCAGATCCAGTTAGTTCCAGTCAGAACCAGTTAGTTCCAGTCAGATCAGTTAGTTCCAGTCAGAACCAGTCAGATCCAGTTAGTTCCAGTCAGAACCAGTCAGATCCAGTCAGAACCAGTCAGATCCAGTTAGTTCCAGTCAGAACCAGTCAGAACCAGTTAGTTCCAGTCAGAACCAGTAAGATCCAGTTAGTTCCAGTCAGAACCAGTTAGTTCCAGTCAGAACCAGTCAGATCCAGTTAGTTCCAGTCAGATCCAGTTAGTTCCAGTCAGATCCAGTCAGAACCAGTCAGATCCAGTTAGTTCCAGTTAGAACCAGTCAGTCCCAGTTAGTTCCAATCAGATCCAGTCAGAACCAGTCAGTTCCAGTTAGAACCAGTCAGTACCAGTTAGTTCCAGTCAGATCCAGTTAGTTCCAGTCAGAACCAGTCAGATCCAGTTAGTTCCAGTCAGATCCAGTCAAATCCAGTCAAATCCAGTCAGATCCAGTCAGAAACAGTCAGATCCAGTTAGTTCCAGTTAGAACCAGTCAGAACCAGTCAGATCCAGTTAGTTCCAGTCAGATCCAGTTAGTCCCAGTTAGTTCCAGTCAGATCCAGTTAGTTCCAGTCAGAACCAGTCGGATCCAGTTAGTTCCAGTCAGAACCAGTCAGTACCAGTTAGTTCCAGTCAGAACCAGTTAGTTCCAATCAGATCCAGTTAGTTCCAGTCAGAACCAGTCAGATCCAGTTAGTTCCAGTCAGAACCAGTCAGATCCAGTTAGTTCCAGTCAGAACCAGTCAGATCCAGTTAGTTCCAGTCAGAACCAGTCAGATCCAGTTAGTTCCAGTTAGAACCAGTCAGATCCAGTTAGTTCCAGTCAGAACCAGTCAGTCCCAGTTAGTTCCAGTCAGATCCAGGTAGTTCCAGTCAGATCCAGTCAGTTCCAGTTAGAACCAGTCAGTACCAGTCAGTACCAGTTAGTTCCAGTCAGATCCAGTTAGTTCCAGTCAGAACCAGTTAGTTCCAGTCAGAACCAGTCAGATCCAGTCAGTTCCAGTCAGAACCAGTCAGATCCAGTTAGTTCCAGTCAGAACCAGTCAGTTCCAGTCAGATCCAGTTAGATCCAGTCAGATCCAGTCAGATCCAGTTAGTTCCAGTCAGATCCAGTTAGTTCCAGTTAGAACCAGTCAGTCCCAGTTAGTTCCAGTCAGATCCAGTTAGTTCCAGTCAGAACCAGTCAGATCCAGTTAGTTCCAGTCAGAACCAGTTTGTTCCAGTCAGATCCAGTCAGATCCAGTTAGTTCCAGTCAGAACCAGTCAGATCCAGTTAGTTCCAGTTAGAACCAGTCAGTCCCAGTTAGTTCCAGTCAGAACCAGTCAGATCCAGTCAGAACCAGTCAGAACCAGTCAGATCCAGTTAGTTCCAGTTAGAACCAGTCAGAACCAGTCAGATCCAGTTAGTTCCAGTCAGATCCAGTTAGTTCCAGTCAGAACCAGTCAGATCCAGTTAGTTCCAGTCAGAACCAGTCAGATCCAGTTAGTTCCAGTCAGAACCAGTTAGTTCCAGTCAGATCCAGTTAGTTCCAGTCAGAACCAGTAAGATCCAGTTAGTTCCAGTTAGAACCAGTCAGATCCAGTCAGTTCCAGTCAGATCCAGTCAGATCCAGTTAGTTCCAGTTAGTTCCAGTCAGATCCAGTCAGAACCAGTCAGTTCCAGTCAGATCCAGTTAGTTCCAGTCAGAACCAGTCAGATCCAGTTAGTTCCAGTCAGATCCAGTTAGTTCCAGTCAGATCCAGTTAGTTCCAGTCAGAACCAGTCAGATCCAGTCAGAACCAGTCAGATCCAGTTAGTTCCAGTTAGAACCAGTCAGATCCAGTCAGAACCAGTCAGATCCGGTTAGTTCCAGTTAGAACCAGTCAGTCCCAGTTAGTTCCAGTCAGATCCAGTTAGTTCCAGTCAGAACCAGTCAGATCCAGTTAGTTCCAGTTAGTTCCAATCAGAACCAGTCAGATCCAGTTAGTTCCAGTCAGAACCAGTTAGTTCCAGTCAGATCCAGTTAGTTCCAATCAGAACCAGTCAGATCCAGTTAGTTCCAGTCAGAACCAGTCAGATCCAGTTAGTTCCAGTCAGAACCAGTCAGATCCAGTCAGATCCAGTTAGTTCCAGTCAGATCCAGTTAGTTCCAGTCAGAACCAGTCAGATCCAGTTAGTTCCAGTCAGATCAAGTTAGTTCCAGTCAGAACCAGTCAGAACCAGTCAGATCCAGTTAGTTCCAGTCAGAACCAGTCAGATCCAGTCAGAACCAGTCAGATCCAGTTAGTTCCAGTTAGAACCAGTCAGTCCCAGTTAGTTCCAATTAGATCCAGTTAGTTCCAGTCAGTTCCAGTTAGAACCAGTCAGTACCAGTCAGTACCAGTTAGTTCCAGTCAGAACCAGTTTGTTCCAGTCAGAACCAGTCAGATCCAGTTAGTTCCAGTCAGATCCAGTTAGTCCCAGTTAGTTCAGGTCAGATCCAGTTAGTTCCAGTCAGAACCAGTCAGATCCAGTTAGTTCTAGTCAGAACCAGTCAGATCCAGTCAGATCCAGTTAGTTCCAGTCAGAACCAGTCAGATCCAGTTAGTTCCAGTCAGAACCAGTCAGATCCAGTTAGTTCCAGTCAGAACCAGTAAGATCCAGTTAGAACCAGTCAGATCCAGTTAGTTCCAGTCAGAACCAGTCAGATCCAGTTAGAACCAGTCAGTCCCAGTTAGATTCCAGTCAGATCCAGTCAGTTCCAGTTAGAACCAGTCAGTACCAGTTAGTTCCAGTCAGATCCAGTCAGAACCAGTCAGATCCAGTCAGAACCAGTCAGATCCAGTCAGTTCCAGTCAGATCCAGTTAGTTCCAGTCAGAACCAGTCAGATCCAGTTAGTTCCAGTCAGAACCAGTCAGATCCAGTTAGTTCCAGTTAGTTCCAGTTAGTTCCAGTCAGATCCAGTTAGTTCCAGTCAGAACCAGTCAGATCCAGTTAGTTCCAGTTAGAACCAGTCAGTCCCAGTTAGTTCCAGTCAGATCCAGTTAGTTCCAGTCAGAACCAGTCAGATCCAGTTAGTTCCAGTCAGAACCAGTTTGTTCCAGTCAGATCCAGTCAGTTCCAGTTAGAACCAGTCAGTCCCAGTTAGTTCCAGTCAGATCCAGTTAGTTCCAGTCAGAACCAGTCAGATCCAGTTAGTTCCAGTCAGAACCAGTTTGTTCCAGTCAGATCCAGTCAGTTCCAGTCAGATCCAGTTAGTTCCAGTCAGAACCAGTCAGATCCAGTTAGTTCCAGTTAGAACCAGTCAGTCCCAGTTAGTTCCAGTCAGATCCAGTTAGAACCAGTCAGATCCAGTTAGTTCCAGTTAGTTCCAGTCAGATCCAGTCAGAACCAGTCAGATCCAGTTAGTTCCAGTTAGAACCAGTCAGATCCAGTCAGATCCAGTTAGTTCCAGTCAGATCCAGTTAGTTCCAGTCAGAACCAGTTAGTTCCAGTCAGATCAGTTAGTTCCAGTCAGAACCAGTCAGATCCAGTTAGTTCCAGTCAGAACCAGTCAGATCCAGTTAGTTCCAGTCAGAACCAGTTAGTTCCAGTCAGAACCAGTCAGATCCAGTTAGTTCCAGTCAGAACCAGTCAGATCCAGTTAGTTCCAGTCAGAACCAGTAAGATCCAGTTAGTTCCAGTTAGAACCAGTCAGATCCAGTCAGTTCCAGTCAGATCCAGTTAGTTCCAGTTAGTTCCAGTCAGATCCAGTCAGTTCCAGTTAGTTCCAGTTAGAACCAGTCAGTCCCAGTTAGTTCCAGTCAGATCCAGTTAGTTCCAGTCAGAACCAGTCAGATCCAGTTAGTTCCAGTTAGAACCAGTTAGTTCCAGTCAGAACCAGTCAGATCCAGTTAGTTCCAGTTAGTTCCAGTTAGTTCCAGTCAGATCAGTTAGTTCCAGTCAGAACCAGTCAGATCCAGTTAGTTCCAGTCAGAACCAGTCAGATCCAGTTAGTTCCAGTCAGAACCAGTCAGATCCAGTTAGTTCCAGTCAGAACCAGTAAGATCCAGTTAGTTCCAGTCAGAACCAGTCAGATCCAGTTAGTTCCAGTCAGAACCAGTCAGATCCAGTTAGTTCCAGTCAGAACCAGTAAGATCCAGTTAGTTCCAGTTAGAACCAGTCAGTTCCAGTCAGATCCAGTCAGATCCAGTTAGTTCCAGTCAGATCCAGTCAGTTCCAGTTAGTTCCAGTTAGAACCAGTCAGTCCCAGTTAGTTCCAGTCAGATCCAGTTAGTTCCAGTCAGAACCAGTCAGATCCAGTTAGTTCCAGTCAGAACCAGTCAGATCCAGTTAGTTCCAGTTAGTTCCAGTCAGATCCAGTTAGTTCCAGTTAGTTCCAGTTAGAACCAGTTAGTTCCAGTCAGAACCAGTCAGATCCAGTTAGTTCCAGTCAGATCCAGTTAGTTCCAGTCAGAACCAGTTAGTTCCAGTCAAATCCAGTTAGTTCCAGTCAGAACCAGTCAGATCCAGTTAGATCCAGTCAGAACCAGTCAGATCCAGTTAGTTCCAGTCAGATCCAGTCAGAACCAGTCAGATCCAGTTAGTTCCAGTTAGAACCAGTCAGTCCCAGTTAGTTCCAGTCAGATCCAGTTAGTTCCAGTCAGAACCAGTCAGATCCAGTTAGTTCCAGTTAGAACCAGTCAGTACCAGTTAGTTCCAGTCAGATTCAGTTAGTTCCAGTCAGAACCAGTCAGATCCAATTAGTTCCAGTCAGATCCAGTTAGTTCCAGTCAGATCCAGTCAGAACCAGTCAGATCCAGTCAGATCCAGTTAGTTCCAGTCAGATCCAGTTAGTTCCAGTCAGAACCAGTCAGATCCAGTTAGTTCCAGTCAGAACCAGTCAGATCCAGTTAGTTCCAGTCAGAACCAGTCAGAACCAGCAGATCCAGTCAGATCCAGTTAGTTCCAGTTAGAACCAGTCAGTCCCAGTTAGTTCCAGTCAGATCCAGTTAGTTCCAGTCAGAACCAGTCAGAACCAGTCAGATCCAGTTAGTTCCAGTTAGAACCAGTCAGATCCAGTTAGTTCCAGTCAGAACCAGTCAGATCCAGTTAGTTCCAGTCAGATCCAGTCAGAACCAGTCAGATCCGGTTAGTTCCAGTTAGAACCAGTCAGTCCCAGTTAGTTCCAGTCAGATCCAGTTAGTTCCAGTCAGAACCAGTTAGTTCCAGTCAGTTCCAGTCAGAACCAGTCAGATCCAGTTAGTTCCAGTCAGATCCAGTCAGAACCAGTCAGATCCAGTTAGTTCCAGTCAGATCCAGTTAGTTCCAGTCAGATCCAGTTAGTTCCAGTCAGAACCAGTCAGATCCAGTTAGTTCCAGTCAGAACCAGTCAGATCCAGTTAGTTCCAGTCAGATCCAGTCAGTTCCAGTTAGAACCAGTCAGTACCAGTCAGTACCAGTTAGTTCCAGTCAGATCCAGTTAGTTCCAGTCAGAACCAGTTAGTTCCAGTCAGAACCAGTCAGATCCAGTCAGATCCAGTCAGATCCAGTCAGATCCAGTTAGTTCCAGTCAGAACCAGTCAGATCCAGTTAGTTCCAGTTAGTTCCAGTCAGATCCAGTTAGTTCCAGTCAGAACCAGTCAGTTCCAGTCAGAACCAGTTAGTTCCAGTCAGATCCAGTTAGTTCCAGTCAGAACCAGTCAGATCCAGTTAGTTCCAGTCAGAACCAGTCAGATCCAGTTAGTTCCAGTCAGAACCAGTCAGATCCAGTTAGTTCCAGTCAGAACCAGTCAGATCCAGTTAGTTCCAGTCAGAACCAGTCAGATCCAGTTAGTTCCAGTTAGAACCAGTCAGATCCAGTTAGTTCCAGTCAGAACCAGTCAGTCCCAGTTAGTTCCAGTCAGATCCAGGTAGTTCCAGTCAGATCCAGTCAGTTCCAGTTAGAACCAGTCAGTACCAGTCAGTACCAGTTAGTTCCAGTCAGATCCAGTTAGTTCCAGTCAGAACCAGTTAGTTCCAGTCAGAACCAGTCAGATCCAGTCAGTTCCAGTCAGAACCAGTCAGATCCAGTTAGTTCCAGTCAGAACCAGTCAGTTCCAGTCAGATCCAGTTAGATCCAGTCAGATCCAGTCAGATCCAGTTAGTTCCAGTCAGATCCAGTTAGTTCCAGTTAGAACCAGTCAGTCCCAGTTAGTTCCAGTCAGATCCAGTTAGTTCCAGTCAGAACCAGTCAGATCCAGTTAGTTCCAGTCAGAACCAGTTTGTTCCAGTCAGATCCAGTCAGATCCAGTTAGTTCCAGTCAGAACCAGTCAGATCCAGTTAGTTCCAGTTAGAACCAGTCAGTCCCAGTTAGTTCCAGTCAGAACCAGTCAGATCCAGTCAGAACCAGTCAGAACCAGTCAGATCCAGTTAGTTCCAGTTAGAACCAGTCAGAACCAGTCAGATCCAGTTAGTTCCAGTCAGATCCAGTTAGTTCCAGTCAGAACCAGTCAGATCCAGTTAGTTCCAGTCAGAACCAGTCAGATCCAGTTAGTTCCAGTCAGAACCAGTTAGTTCCAGTCAGATCCAGTTAGTTCCAGTCAGAACCAGTAAGATCCAGTTAGTTCCAGTTAGAACCAGTCAGATCCAGTCAGTTCCAGTCAGATCCAGTCAGATCCAGTTAGTTCCAGTTAGTTCCAGTCAGATCCAGTCAGAACCAGTCAGTTCCAGTCAGATCCAGTTAGTTCCAGTCAGAACCAGTCAGATCCAGTTAGTTCCAGTCAGATCCAGTTAGTTCCAGTCAGATCCAGTTAGTTCCAGTCAGAACCAGTCAGATCCAGTCAGAACCAGTCAGATCCAGTTAGTTCCAGTTAGAACCAGTCAGATCCAGTCAGAACCAGTCAGATCCGGTTAGTTCCAGTTAGAACCAGTCAGTCCCAGTTAGTTCCAGTCAGATCCAGTTAGTTCCAGTCAGAACCAGTCAGATCCAGTTAGTTCCAGTTAGTTCCAATCAGAACCAGTCAGATCCAGTTAGTTCCAGTCAGAACCAGTTAGTTCCAATCAGAACCAGTCAGATCCAGTTAGTTCCAGTCAGAACCAGTCAGATCCAGTCAGATCCAGTTAGTTCCAGTCAGATCCAGTTAGTTCCAGTCAGAACCAGTCAGATCCAGTTAGTTCCAGTCAGATCAAGTTAGTTCCAGTCAGAACCAGTCAGAACCAGTCAGATCCAGTTAGTTCCAGTCAGAACCAGTCAGATCCAGTCAGAACCAGTCAGATCCAGTTAGTTCCAGTTAGAACCAGTCAGTCCCAGTTAGTTCCAATTAGATCCAGTTAGTTCCAGTCAGTTCCAGTTAGAACCAGTCAGTACCAGTCAGTACCAGTTAGTTCCAGTCAGAACCAGTTTGTTCCAGTCAGAACCAGTCAGATCCAGTTAGTTCCAGTCAGATCCAGTTAGTCCCAGTTAGTTCAGGTCAGATCCAGTTAGTTCCAGTCAGAACCAGTCAGATCCAGTTAGTTCTAGTCAGAACCAGTCAGATCCAGTCAGATCCAGTTAGTTCCAGTCAGAACCAGTCAGATCCAGTTAGTTCCAGTCAGAACCAGTCAGATCCAGTTAGTTCCAGTCAGAACCAGTAAGATCCAGTTAGTTCCAGTTAGAACCAGTCAGATCCAGTTAGTTCCAGTCAGAACCAGTCAGATCCAGTTAGAACCAGTCAGTCCCAGTTAGATTCCAGTCAGATCCAGTCAGTTCCAGTTAGAACCAGTCAGTACCAGTTAGTTCCAGTCAGATCCAGTCAGAACCAGTCAGATCCAGTCAGAACCAGTCAGATCCAGTCAGTTCCAGTCAGATCCAGTTAGTTCCAGTCAGAACCAGTCAGATCCAGTTAGTTCCAGTCAGAACCAGTCAGATCCAGTTAGTTCCAGTTAGTTCCAGTTAGTTCCAGTCAGATCCAGTTAGTTCCAGTCAGAACCAGTCAGATCCAGTTAGTTCCAGTTAGAACCAGTCAGTCCCAGTTAGTTCCAGTCAGATCCAGTTAGTTCCAGTCAGAACCAGTCAGATCCAGTTAGTTCCAGTCAGAACCAGTTTGTTCCAGTCAGATCCAGTCAGTTCCAGTCAGATCCAGTTAGTTCCAGTTAGAACCAGTCAGTCCCAGTTAGTTCCAGTCAGATCCAGTTAGTTCCAGTCAGAACCAGTAAGATCCAGTTAGTTCCAGTCAGAACCAGTTTGTTCCAGTCAGATCCAGTCAGTTCCAGTCAGATCCAGTTAGTTCCAGTCAGAACCAGTCAGATCCAGTTAGTTCCAGTTAGAACCAGTCAGTCCCAGTTAGTTCCAGTCAGATCCAGTTAGAACCAGTCAGATCCAGTTAGTTCCAGTTAGTTCCAGTCAGATCCAGTCAGAACCAGTCAGATCCAGTTAGTTCCAGTTAGAACCAGTCAGATCCAGTCAGATCCAGTTAGTTCCAGTCAGATCCAGTTAGTTCCAGTCAGAACCAGTTAGTTCCAGTCAGATCAGTTAGTTCCAGTCAGAACCAGTCAGATCCAGTTAGTTCCAGTCAGAACCAGTTAGTTCCAGTCAGAACCAGTCAGATCCAGTTAGTTCCAGTCAGAACCAGTCAGATCCAGTTAGTTCCAGTCAGAACCAGTAAGATCCAGTTAGTTCCAGTTAGAACCAGTCAGATCCAGTCAGTTCCAGTCAGATCCAGTTAGTTCCAGTTAGTTCCAGTCAGATCCAGTCAGTTCCAGTTAGTTCCAGTTAGAACCAGTCAGTCCCAGTTAGTTCCAGTCAGATCCAGTTAGTTCCAGTCAGAACCAGTCAGATCCAGTTAGTTCCAGTTAGAACCAGTTAGTTCCAGTCAGAACCAGTCAGATCCAGTTAGTTCCAGTTAGTTCCAGTTAGTTCCAGTCAGATCAGTTAGTTCCAGTCAGAACCAGTCAGATCCAGTTAGTTCCAGTCAGAACCAGTCAGATCCAGTTAGTTCCAGTCAGAACCAGTTAGTTCCAGTCAGAACCAGTCAGATCCAGTTAGTTCCAGTCAGAACCAGTCAGATCCAGTTAGTTCCAGTCAGAACCAGTAAGATCCAGTTAGTTCCAGTTAGAACCAGTCAGTTCCAGTCAGATCCAGTCAGATCCAGTTAGTTCCAGTCAGATCCAGTCAGTTCCAGTTAGTTCCAGTTAGAACCAGTCAGTCCCAGTTAGTTCCAGTCAGATCCAGTTAGTTCCAGTCAGAACCAGTTAGTTCCAGTCAGAACCAGTCAGATCCAGTTAGTTCCAGTTAGTTCCAGTCAGATCCAGTTAGTTCCAGTTAGTTCCAGTTAGAACCAGTTAGTTCCAGTCAGAACCAGTCAGATCCAGTTAGTTCCAGTCAGATCCAGTTAGTTCCAGTCAGAACCAGTTAGTTCCAGTCAAATCCAGTTAGTTCCAGTCAGAACCAGTCAGATCCAGTTAGATCCAGTCAGAACCAGTCAGATCCAGTTAGTTCCAGTCAGATCCAGTCAGAACCAGTCAGATCCAGTTAGTTCCAGTTAGAACCAGTCAGTCCCAGTTAGTTCCAGTCAGATCCAGTTAGTTCCAGTCAGAACCAGTCAGATCCAGTTAGTTCCAGTTAGAACCAGTCAGTACCAGTTAGTTCCAGTCAGATTCAGTTAGTTCCAGTCAGAACCAGTCAGATCCAATTAGTTCCAGTCAGATCCAGTTAGTTCCAGTCAGATCCAGTCAGAACCAGTCAGATCCAGTCAGATCCAGTTAGTTCCAGTCAGATCCAGTTAGTTCCAGTCAGAACCAGTCAGATCCAGTTAGTTCCAGTCAGAACCAGTCAGATCCAGTTAGTTCCAGTCAGAACCAGTCAGAACCAGCAGATCCAGTCAGATCCAGTTAGTTCCAGTTAGAACCAGTCAGTCCCAGTTAGTTCCAGTCAGATCCAGTTAGTTCCAGTCAGAACCAGTCAGAACCAGTCAGATCCAGTTAGTTCCAGTTAGAACCAGTCAGATCCAGTTAGTTCCAGTCAGAACCAGTCAGATCCAGTTAGTTCCAGTCAGATCCAGTCAGAACCAGTCAGATCCGGTTAGTTCCAGTTAGAACCAGTCAGTCCCAGTTAGTTCCAGTCAGATCCAGTTAGTTCCAGTCAGAACCAGTTAGTTCCAGTCAGTTCCAGTCAGAACCAGTCAGATCCAGTTAGTTCCAGTCAGATCCAGTCAGAACCAGTCAGATCCAGTTAGTTCCAGTCAGATCCAGTTAGTTCCAGTCAGATCCAGTTAGTTCCAGTCAGAACCAGTCAGATCCAGTTAGTTCCAGTCAGAACCAGTCAGATCCAGTTAGTTCCAGTCAGATCCAGTCAGTACCAGTCAGTACCAGTTAGTTCCAGTCAGATCCAGTTAGTTCCAGTCAGAACCAGTTAGTTCCAGTCAGAACCAGTCAGATCCAGTCAGATCCAGTCAGATCCAGTCAGATCCAGTTAGTTCCAGTCAGAACCAGTCAGATCCAGTTAGTTCCAGTTAGTTCCAGTCAGATCCAGTTAGTTCCAGTCAGAACCAGTCAGTTCCAGTCAGAACCAGTTAGTTCCAGTCAGATCCAGTTAGTTCCAGTCAGAACCAGTCAGATCCAGTTAGTTCCAGTCAGAACCAGTCAGATCCAGTTAGTTCCAGTCAGATCCAGTCAGATCCAGTTAGTTCCAGTTAGTTCCAGTTAGTTCCAGTCAGATCCAGTTAGTTCCAGTCAGAACCAGTCAGATCCAGTTAGTTCCAGTTAGAACCAGTCAGTCCCAGTTAGTTCCAGTCAGATCCAGTTAGTTCCAGTCAGAACCAGTTTGTTCCAGTCAGATCCAGTCAGTTCCAGTCAGATCCAGTTAGTTCCAGTTAGAACCAGTCAGTCCCAGTTAGTTCCAGTCAGATCCAGTCAGATCCAGTTAGTTCCAGTCAGAACCAGTTTGTTCCAGTCAGATCCAGTTAGTTCCAGTCAGAACCAGTCAGATCCAGTTAGTTCCAGTTAGAACCAGTCAGTCCCAGTTAGTTCCAGTCAGATCCAGTTAGAACCAGTCAGATCCAGTTAGTTCCAGTTAGTTCCAGTCAGATCCAGTCAGAACCAGTCAGATCCAGTTAGTTCCAGTTAGAACCAGTCAGATCCAGTTAGTTCCAGTCAGAACCAGTTAGTTCCAGTCAGAACCAGTCAGATCCAGTTAGTTCCAGTCAGAACCAGTTAGTTCCAGTCAGATCCAGTTAGTTCCAGTCAGAACCAGTCAGATCCAGTTAGTTCCAGTCAGATCCAGTCAGAACCAGTCAGTCCCAGTTAGTTCCAGTCAGAACCAGTCAGTTCCAGTTAGTTCCAGTCAGATCCAGTTAGTTCCAGTCAGAACCAGTCAGATCCAGTTAGTTCCAGTCAGATCCAGTCAGATCCAGTCAAATCCAGTCAGATCCAGTTAGTTCCAGTCAGAACCAGTCAGATCCAGTTAGTTCCAGTTAGAACCAGTCAGAACCAGTTAGTTCCAGTCAGAACCAGTCAGATCCAGTTAGTTCCAGTCAGAACCAGTCAGTACCAGTCAGATCCAGTTAGTTCCAGTCAGAACCAGTTAGTTCCAATCAGATCCAGTTAGTTCCAGTCAGAACCAGTCAGATCCAGTTAGTTCCAGTCAGAACCAGTCAGATCCAGTTAGTTCCAGTCAGAACCAGTAAGATCCAGTTAGTTCCAGTTAGAACCAGTCAGTACCAGTTAGTTCCAGTCAGATTCAGTTAGTTCCAGTCAGAACCAGTCAGATCCAATTAGTTCCAGTCAGATCCAGTTAGTTCCAGTCAGATCCAGTCAGAACCAGTCAGATCCAGTTAGATCCAGTCAGAACCAGTCAGAACCAGTTGGTTCCAGTCAGATCCAGTTAGTTCCAGTCAGAACCAGTCAGATCCAGTTAGTTCCAGTCAGAACCAGTCAGATCCAGTTAGTTCCAGTCAGAACCAGTCAGATCCAGTCAGATCCAGTCAGATCCAGTTAGAACCAGTCAGTCCCAGTTAGTTCCAGTCAGAACCAGTCAGAACCAGTCAGATCCAGTTAGTTCCAGTTAGAACCAGTCAGATCCAGTTAGTTCCAGTCAGAACCAGTCAGATCCAGTTAGTTCCAGTCAGATCCAGTCAGAACCAGTCAGATCCGGTTAGTTCCAGTTAGAACCAGTCAGTCCCAGTTAGTTCCAGTCAGATCCAGTTAGTTCCAGTCAGAACCAGTTAGTTCCAGTTAGTTCCAATCAGAACCAGTCAGATCCAGTTAGTTCCAGTCAGAACCAGTCAGATCCAGTCAGAACCAGTCAGATCCAGTTAGTTCCAGTCAGAACCAGTTAGTTCCAGTCAGATCCAGTTAGTTCCAGTCAGAACCAGTTAGTTCCAGTCAGAACCAGTCAGATCCAGTCAGAACCAGTCAGATCCAGTCAGAACCAGTCAGATCCAGTCAGAACCAGTCAGATCCAGTTAGCTCCAGTCAGATCCAGTTAGTTCCAGTCAGATCCAGTCAGAACCAGTCAGAACCAGTCAGATCCAGTTAGTTCCAGTCAGTTCCAGTCAGAACCAGTCAGATCCAGTTAGTTCCAGTCAGAACCAGTCAGATCCAGTTAGTTCCAGTTAGTTCCAGTCAGATCCAGTCAGTTCCAGTTAGAACCAGTCAGTACCAGTCAGTACCAGTTAGTTCCAGTCAGATCCAGTTAGTTCCAGTCAGAACCAGTTAGTTCCAGTCAGAACCAGTTAGTTCCAGTCAGATCCAGTCAGATCCAGTTAGTTCCAGTTAGTTCCAGTCAGATCCAGTTAGTTCCAGTCAGAACCAGTCAGATCCAGTTAGTTCCAGTTAGAACCAGTCAGTCCCAGTTAGTTCCAGTCAGATCCAGTCAGTTCCAGTCAGAACCAGTTTGTTCCAGTCAGATCCAGTCAGTTCCAGTCAGATCCAGTTAGTTCCAGTTAGAACCAGTCAGTCCCAGTTAGTTCCAGTCAGATCCAGTTAGTTCCAGTCAGAACCAGTCAGATCCAGTTAGTTCCAGTCAGAACCAGTTTGTTCCAGTCAGATCCAGTCAGTTCCAGTCAGTTCCAGTTAGTCCCAGTTAGTTCCAGTCAGATCCAGTTAGAACCAGTCAGATCCAGTTAGTTCCAGTTAGTTCCAGTCAGATCCAGTCAGAACCAGTCAGATCCAGTTAGTTCCAGTTAGAACCAGTCAGATCCAGTTAGTTCCAGTCAGAACCAGTCAGATCCAGTTAGTTCCAGTCAGATCCAGTTAGTTCCAGTCAGAACCAGTCAGATCCAGTTAGTTCCAGTCAGAACCAGTCAGATCCAGTTAGTTCCAGTCAGAACCAGTTAGTTCCAGTCAGATCCAGTTAGTTCCAGTCAGAACCAGTCAGATCCAGTTAGTTCCAGTCAGAACCAGTAAGATCCAGTTAGTTCCAGTTAGAACCAGTCAGATCCAGTTAGTTCCAGTCAGATCCAGTCAGAACCAGTCAGATCCGGTTAGTTCCAGTTAGAACCAGTCAGTCCCAGTTAGTTCCAGTCAGATCCAGTTAGTTCCAGTCAGAACCAGTCAGATCCAGTTAGTTCCAGTCAGAACCAGTTAGTTCCAATCAGAACCAGTCAGATCCAGTTAGTTCCAGTCAGAACCAGTTAGTTCCAGTTAGTTCCAGTCAGATCCAGTTAGTTCCAGTCAGAACCAGTCAGATCCAGTTAGTTCCAGTCAGATCCAGTTAGTTCCAGTCAGATCCAGTCAGAACCAGTCAGTCCCAGTTAGTTCCAATCAGATCCAGTTAGTTCCAGTCAGAACCAGTCAGTACCAGTTAGTTCCAGTCAGATCCAGTTAGTTCCAGTCAGATCCAGTTAGTTCCAGTCAGAACCAGTTTGTTCCAGTCAGATCCAGTCAGATCCAGTCAGATCCAGTTAGTTCCAGTCAGATCCAGTTAGTTCCAGTCAGAACCAGTCAGATCCAGTTAGTTCCAGTCAGAACCAGTCAGTACCAGTTAGTTCCAGTCAGAACCAGTCAGAACCAGTTAGTTCCAATCAGATCCAGTTAGTTCCAGTCAGAACCAGTCAGATCCAGTTAGTTCCAGTCAGAACCAGTCAGATCCAGTTAGTTCCAGTCAGAACCAGTTAGAACCAGTCAGATCCAGTTAGTTCCAGTCAGAACCAGTCAGATCCAGTCAGTCCCAGTTAGTTCCAGTCAGATCCAGGTAGTTCCAGTCAGATCCAGTCAGTTCCAGTTAGAACCAGTCAGTACCAGTCAGTACCAGTTAGTTCCAGTCAGATCCAGTTAGTTCCAGTCAGAACCAGTTAGTTCCAGTCAGAACCAGTCAGATCCAGTCAGTTCCAGTCAGAACCAGTCAGATCCAGTTAGTTCCAGTCAGATCCAGTTAGTTCCAGTTAGTTCCAGTCAGATCCAGTTAGTTCCAGTCAGAACCAGTCAGATCCAGTTAGTTCCAGTTAGAACCAGTCAGTCCCAGTTAGTTCCAGTCAGATCCAGTTAGTTCCAGTCAGAACCAGTTAGTTCCAGTCAGAACCAGTTTGTTCCAGTCAGATCCAGTTAGTTCCAGTTAGAACCAGTCAGTCCCAGTTAGTTCCAGTCAGATCCAGTTAGTTCCAGTCAGAACCAGTCAGATCCAGTTAGTTCCAGTCAGAACCAGTTTGTTCCAGTCAGATCCAGTCAGTTCCAGTCAGAACCAGTCAGATCCAGTTAGTTCCAGTTAGAACCAGTCAGTCCCAGTTAGTTCCAGTCAGATCCAGTTAGAACCAGTCAGATCCAGTTAGTTCCAGTTAGTTCCAGTCAGATCCAGTCAGAACCAGTCAGATCCAGTTAGTTCCAGTTAGAACCAGTCAGAACCAGTCAGATCCAGTTAGTTCCAGTCAGATCCAGTCAGATCCAGTTAGTTCCAGTCAGAACCAGTCAGATCCAGTTAGTTCCAGTCAGATCCAGTTAGTTCCAGTCAGAACCAGTAAGATCCAGTTAGTTCCAGTTAGAACCAGTCAGATCCAGTCAGATCCAGTCAGATCCAGTCAGATCCAGTTAGTTCCAGTTAGTTCCAGTCAGATCCAGTCAGTTCCAGTTAGAACCAGTCAGATCCAGTTAGTTCCAGTCAGATCCAGTTAGTTCCAGTCAGATCCAGTTAGTTCCAGTCAGAACCAGTCAGATCCAGTTAGTTCCAGTCAGATCCAGTTAGTTCCAGTCAGAACCAGTCAGATCCAGTCAGAACCAGTCAGATCCAGTCAGAACCAGTCAGATCCGGTTAGTTCCAGTTAGAACCAGTCAGTCCCAGTTAGTTCCAGTCAGAACCAGTTAGTTCCAGTTAGTTCCAATCAGAACCAGTCAGATCCAGTTAGTTCCAGTCAGAACCAGTTAGTTCCAGTCAGAACCAGTCAGATCCAGTTAGTTCCAGTTAGAACCAGTCAGATCCAGTTACTTCCAGTCAGAACCAGTCAGATCCAGTTAGTTCCAGTCAGATCCAGTCAGAACCAGTCAGATCCGGTTAGTTCCAGTTAGAACCAGTCAGTCCCAGTTAGTTCCAGTCAGATCCAGTTAGTTCCAGTCAGAACCAGTCAGATCCAGTTAGTTCCAGTCAGAACCAGTTAGTTCCAATCAGAACCAGTCAGATCCAGTTAGTTCCAGTCAGAACCAGTCAGATCCAGTTAGTTCCAGTCAGAACCAGTCAGATCCAGTTAGTTCCAGTCAGAACCAGTCAGATCCAGTTAGTTCCAGTCAGATCCAGTTAGTTCCAGTCAGAACCAGTTAGTTCCAGTCAGAACCAGTCAGATCCAGTTAGTTCCAGTCAGAACCAGTCAGATCCAGTTAGTTCCAGTCAGATCAAGTTAGTTCCAGTCAGAACCAGTCAGATCCAGTTAGTTCCAGTCAGAACCAGTCAGATCCAGTTAGTTCCAGTCAGAACCAGTCAGATCAAGTCAGAACCAGTCAGATCCAGTTAGTTCCAGTTAGAACCAGTCAGTCCCAGTTAGTTCCAATTAGATCCAGTTAGTTCCAGTCAGTTCCAGTTAGAACCAGTCAGTACCAGTTAGAACCAGTCAGATCCAGTTAGTTCCAGTCAGATCCAGTCAGATCCAGTTAGTTCCAGTCAGAACCAGTTTGTTCCAGTCAGATCCAGTCAGATCCAGTTAGTTCCAGTCAGAACCAGTCAGATCCAGTTAGTTCCAGTTAGAACCAGTCAGAACCAGTCAGATCCAGTTAGTTCCAGTCAGATCCAGTTAGTTCCAGTCAGAACCAGTCAGATCCAGTTAGTTCCAGTCAGAACCAGTTAGTTCCAGTCAGAACCAGTCAGATCCAGTTAGTTCCAGTCAGAACCAGTCAGATCCAGTTAGTTCCAGTCAGAACCAGTTAGTTCCAATCAGATCCAGTTAGTTCCAGTCAGAACCAGTCAGATCCAGTTAGTTCCAGTCAGATCCAGTTAGTTCCAGTCAGAACCAGTAAGATCCAGTTAGTTCCAGTTAGAACCAGTCAGATCCAGTTAGTTCCAGTCAGAACCAGTCAGATCCAGTTAGTTCCAGTTAGAACCAGTCAGTCCCAGTTAGTTCCAGTCAGATCCAGGTAGTTCCAGTCAGTTCCAGTTAGAACCAGTCAGTACCAGTCAGTACCAGTTAGTTCCAGTCAGATCCAGTTAGTTCCAGTCAGATCCAGTCAGAACCAGTCAGATCCAGTCAGATCCAGTTAGTTCCAGTCAGAACCAGTCAGATCCAGTTAGTTCCAGTTAGTTCCAGTCAGATCCAGTTAGTTCCAGTCAGATCCAGTTAGTTCCAGTTAGAACCAGTCAGTCCCAGTTAGTTCCAGTCAGATCCAGTTAGTTCCAGTCAGAACCAGTCAGATCCAGTCAGTTCCAGTCAGATCCAGTTAGTTCCAGTTAGTTCCAGTTAGAACCAGTCAGTCCCAGTTAGTTCCAGTCAGATCCAGTTAGTTCCAGTCAGAACCAGTCAGAACCAGTTTGTTCCAGTCAGATCCAGTCAGTTCCAGTCAGATCCAGTTAGTTCCAGTCAGAACCAGTCAGATCCAGTTAGTTCCAGTTAGAACCAGTCAGTCCCAGTTAGTTCCAGTCAGATCCAGTTAGAACCAGTCAGATCCAGTTAGTTCCAGTTAGTTCCAGTCAGATCCAGTCAGAACCAGTCAGATCCAGTTAGTTCCAGTTAGAACCAGTCAGATCCAGTTAGTTCCAGTCAGAACCAGTCAGATCCAGTTAGTTCCAGTCAGATCCAGTTAGTTCCAGTCAGATCAGTTAGTTCCAGTCAGAACCAGTCAGATCCAGTTAGTTCCAGTCAGAACCAGTCAGATCCAGTTAGTTCCAGTCAGAACCAGTCAGATCCAGTTAGTTCCAGTCAGAACCAGTCAGATCCAGTTAGTTCCAGTCAGAACCAGTAAGATCCAGTTAGTTCCAGTTAGAACCAGTCAGATCCAGTCAGTTCCAGTCAGATCCAGTCAGATCCAGTCAGATCCAGTCAGATCCAGTTAGTTCCAGTCAGATCCAGTCAGTTCCAGTCAGTCCCAGTTAGTTCCAGTCAGATCCAGTCAGATCCAGTTAGTTCCAGTTAGAACCAGTTAGTTCCAGTCAGAACCAGTCAGATCCAGTCAGATCCAGTTAGTTCCAGTCAGAACCAGTCAGATCCAGTTAGTTCCAGTCAGAACCAGTCAGATCCAGTTAGTTCCAGTCAGATCCAGTTAGTTCCAGTCAGAACCAGTTAGTTCCAGTCAAATCCAGTTAGTTCCAGTCAGAACCAGTCAGATCCAGTTAGTTCCAGTCAGATCCAGTTAGATCCAGTTAGATCCAGTCAGAACCAGTTAGTTCCAGTCAGAACCAGTCAGATCCAGTCAGATCCAGTTAGTTCCAGTTAGATCCAGTCAGTCCCAGTTAGTTCCAGTCAGATCCAGTTAGTTCCAGTCAGAACCAGTCAGATCCAGTTAGTTCCAGTTAGAACCAGTCAGTACCAGTTAGTTCCAGTCAGATTCAGTTAGTTCCAGTCAGAACCAGTCAGATCCAATTAGTTCCAGTCAGATCCAGTTAGTTCCAGTCAGATCCAGTCAGAACCAGTCAGATCCAGTTAGTTCCAGTCAGAACCAGTCAGATCCAGTTAGTTCCAGTCAGATCCAGTTAGTTCCAGTCAGATCCAGTTAGTTCCAGTCAGAACCAGTCAGATCCAGTTAGTTCCAGTCAGAACCAGTTAGTTCCAGTCAGAACCAGTCAGTTCCAGTTAGAACCAGTCAGTCCCAGTTAGTTCCAGTCAGATCCAGTTAGTTCCAGTCAGAACCAGTCAGAACCAGTCAGATCCAGTTAGTTCCAGTTAGAACCAGTCAGATCCAGTTAGTTCCAGTCAGATCCAGTCAGAACCAGTCAGATCCGGTTAGTTCCAGTTAGAACCAGTCAGTCCCAGTTAGTTCCAGTCAGATCCAGTTAGTTCCAGTCAGAACCAGTTAGTTCCAATCAGAACCAGTCAGATCCAGTTAGTTCCAGTCGGATCCAGTTAGTTCCAGTCAGATCCAGTTAGTTCCAGTCAGAACCAGTTAGTTCCAGTCAGAACCAGTCAGAACCAGTCAGATCCAGTTAGTTCCAGTCAGATCCAGTCAGTACCAGTCAGATCCAGTTAGTTCCAGTCAGAACCAGTTAGTTCCAGTCAGATCCAGTTAGTTCCAGTCAGATCCAGTCAGATCCAGTCAGATCCAGTTAGCTCCAGTCAGATCCAGTCAGATCCAGTTAGTTCCAATCAGAACCAGTTAGAACCAGTCAGATCCAGTTAGTTCCAGTCAGATCCAGTTAGTTCCAGTCAGATCCAGTTAGTTCCAGTCAGATCCAGTTAGTTCCAGTCAGAACCAGTCAGATCCAATTAGTTCCAGTCAGATCCAGTCAGAACCAGTCAGATCCAGTCAGAACCAGTCAGATCCAGTTAGTTCCAGTCAGATCCAGTTAGTTCCAGTCAGAACCCGTCAGATCCAGTTAGTTCCAGTCAGATCCAGTCAGATCCAGTTAGTTCCAGTTAGAACCAGTCAGTCCCAGTTAGTTCCAGTCAGAACCAGTCAGAACCAGTCAGATCCAGTTAGTTCCAGTTAGAACCAGTCAGATCCAGTTAGTTCCAGTCAGAACCAGTCAGATCCAGTTAGTTCCAGTCAGATCCGGTTAGTTCCAGTTAGAACCAGTCAGTCCCAGTTAGTTCCAGTCAGATCCAGTTAGTTCCAGTCAGAACCAGTTAGTTCCAGTCAGTTCCAATCAGAACCAGTCAGATCCAGTTAGTTCCAGTCAGAACCAGTCAGAACCAGTCAGATCCAGTTAGTTCCAGTCAGATCCAGTCAGATCCAGTTAGTTCCAGTCAGATCCAGGTAGTTCCAGTCAGATCCAGTCAGTTCCAGTTAGAACCAGTTAGTTCCAGTCAGATCCAGTCAGTTCCAGTCAGATCCAGTTAGTTCCAGTCAGAACCAGTCAGTTCCAGTCAGAACCAGTCAGATCCAGTCAGAACCAGTTAGCTCCATTCAGATCCAGTTAGTTCCAGTCAGATCCAGTCAGAACCAGTCAGAACCAGTCAGATCCAGTTAGTTCCAGTCAGATCCAGTTAGTTCCAGTCAGATCCAGTTAGTTCCAGTCAGATCCAGTTAGTTCCAGTCAGAACCAGTTAGTTCCAGTCAGAACCAGTCAGATCCAGTTAGTTCCAGTCAGAACCAGTCAGATCCAGTTAGTTCCAGTCAGAACCAATCAGATCCAGTTAGTTCCAGTTAGAACCAGTCAGTCCCAGTTAGTTCCAGTCAGATCCAGTTAGTTCCAGTCAGATCCAGTCAGTTCCAGTTAGAACCAGTCAGTACCAGTCAGTACCAGTCAGATCCAGTTAGTTCCAGTCAGAACCAGTCAGATCCAGTTAGTTCCAGTCAGAACCAGTCAGATCCAGTTAGAACCAGTCAGTCCCAGTTAGTTCCAGTCAGAACCAGTCAGATCCATGTAGTTCCAGTTAGAACCAGTCAGTACCAGTTAGTTCCAGTCAGATCCAGTCAGTTCCAGTTAGTTCCAGTCAGATCCAGTTAGTTCCAGTCAGAACCAGTTAGTTCCAGTCAGATCCAGTTAGTTCCAGTCAGAACCAGTCAGATCCAGTTAGTTCCAGTCAGTACCAGTCAGATCCAGTTAGTTCCAGTCAGAACCAGTTAGTTCCAGTTAGTTCCAGTCAGAACCAGTCAGATCCAGTTAGTTCCAGTCAGATCCAGTTAGAACCAGTCAGATCCAGTTAGTTCCAGTCAGATCCAGTCAGATCCAGTTAGTTCCAGTCAGATCCAGTTAGTTCCAGTCAGATCCAGTTAGTTCCAGTCAGAACCAGTCAGATCCAGTCAGAACCAGTCAGATCCAGTTAGAACCAGTCAGATCCAGTCAGAACCAGTCAGATCCGGTTAGTTCCAGTTAGAACCAGTCAGTCCCAGTTAGTTCCAGTCAGAACCAGTCAGATCCAGTTAGTTCCAGTCAGAACCAGTTAGTTCCAATCAGAACCAGTCAGATCCAGTTAGTTCCAGTCAGAACCAGTCAGATCCAGTTAGTTCCAGTTACTTCCAGTCAGAACCAGTCAGATCCAGTTAGTTCCAGTCAGATCCAGTCAGATCCGGTTAGTTCCAGTTAGAACCAGTCAGTCCCAGTTAGTTCCAGTCAGATCCAGTCAGATCCAGTTAGTTCCAGTCAGAACCAGTTAGTTCCAATCAGAACCAGTCAGATCCAGTTAGTTCCAGTCAGAACCAGTCAGATCCAGTTAGTTCCAGTCAGAACCAGTCAGATCCAGTTAGTTCCAGTCAGAACCAGTCAGATCCAGTTAGTTCCAGTCAGAACCAGTCAGATCCAGTTAGTTCCAGTCAGATCCAGTTAGTTCCAGTCAGAACCAGTTAGTTCCAGTCAGAACCAGTCAGATCCAGTTAGTTCCAGTCAGAACCAGTCAGATCCAGTTAGTTCCAGTCAGATCAAGTTAGTTCCAGTCAGAACCAGTCAGATCCAGTTAGTTCCAGTCAGAACCAGTCAGATCCAGTTAGTTCCAGTCAGAACCAGTCAGATCCAGTTAGTTCCAGTCAGATCCAGTCAGAACCAGTCAGATCCAGTTAGTTCCAGTTAGAACCAGTCAGTCCCAGTTAGTTCCAATTAGATCCAGTTAGTTCCAGTCAGTTCCAGTTAGAACCAGTCAGTACCAGTCAGTACCAGTTAGTTCCAGTCAGATCCAGTTAGTTCCAGTCAGAACCAGTCAGATCCAGTTAGTTCCAGTCAGAACCAGTCAGATCCAGTTAGTTCCAGTCAGAACCAGTCAGATCCAGTTAGTTCCAGTTAGAACCAGTCAGAACCAGTCAGATCCAGTTAGTCCCAGTTAGTTCCAGTCAGATCCAGTTAGTTCCAGTCAGAACCAGTCAGATCCAGTCAGAACCAGTCAGAACCAGTCAGATCCAGTTAGTTCCAGTCAGAACCAGTTAGTTCCAGTCAGAACCAGTCAGATCCAGTTAGTTCCAGTCAGAACCAGTCAGATCCAGTTAGTTCCAGTCAGAACCAGTAAGATCCAGTTAGTTCCAGTTAGAACCAGTCAGATCCAGTTAGTTCCAGTCAGAACCAGTCAGATCCAGTTAGTTCCAGTTAGAACCAGTCAGTCCCAGTTAGTTCCAGTCAGATCCAGGTAGTTCCAGTTAGAACCAGTCAGTACCAGTCAGTACCAGTTAGTTCCAGTCAGAACCAGTTAGTTCCAGTCAGATCCAGTCAGAACCAGTCAGATCCAGTCAGAACCAGTCAGATCCAGTCAGTTCCAGTCAGAACCAGTCAGATCCAGTTAGTTCCAGTTAGTTCCAGTCAGATCCAGTCAGATCCAGTTAGTTCCAGTTAGAACCAGTCAGTCCCAGTTAGTTCCAGTCAGATCCAGTTAGTTCCAGTCAGAACCAGTCAGATCCAGTTAGTTCCAGTCAGAACCAGTTTGTTCCAGTCAGATCCAGTCAGTTCCAGTCAGATCCAGTTAGTTCCAGTTAGTTCCAGTTAGAACCAGTCAGTCCCAGTTAGTTCCAGTCAGATCCAGTTAGTTCCAGTCAGAACCAGTCAGATCCAGTTAGTTCCAGTCAGAACCAGTTTGTTCCAGTCAGTTCCAGTCAGATCCAGTTAGTTCCAGTCAGAACCAGTCAGATCCAGTTAGTTCCAGTTAGAACCAGTCAGTCCCAGTTAGTTCCAGTCAGATCCAGTTAGAACCAGTCAGATCCAGTTAGTTCCAGTTAGTTCCAGTCAGATCCAGTCAGAACCAGTCAGATCCAGTTAGTTCCAGTTAGAACCAGTCAGATCCAGTTAGTTCCAGTCAGAACCAGTCAGATCCAGTTAGTTCCAGTCAGAACCAGTCAGATCCAGTTAGTTCCAGTCAGAACCAGTCAGATCCAGTTAGTTCCAGTCAGAACCAGTCAGATCCAGTTAGTTCCAGTCAGAACCAGTAAGATCCAGTTAGTTCCAGTTAGAACCAGTCAGATCCAGTCAGTTCCAGTCAGATCCAGTCAGATCCAGTCAGATCCAGTTAGTTCCAGTCAGATCCAGTCAGTTCCAGTTAGTTCCAGTTAGAACCAGTCAGTCCCAGTTAGTTCCAGTCAGATCCAGTCAGAACCAGTTAGTTCCAGTCAGAACCAGTCAGATCCAGTCAGATCCAGTTAGTTCCAGTCAGAACCAGTCAGATCCAGTTAGTTCCAGTCAGAACCAGTCAGATCCAGTTAGTTCCAGTCAGATCCAGTTAGTTCCAGTCAGAACCAGTTAGTTCCAGTCAAATCCAGTTAGTTCCAGTCAGATCCAGTCAGATCCAGTTAGTTCCAGTCAGATCCAGTCAGAACCAGTCAGATCCAGTTAGTTCCAGTTAGAACCAGTCAGTCCCAGTTAGTTCCAGTCAGATCCAGTTAGTTCCAGTCAGAACCAGTCAGATCCAGTTAGTTCCAGTTAGAACCAGTCAGTACCAGTTAGTTCCAGTCAGATTCAGTTAGTTCCAGTCAGAACCAGTCAGATCCAATTAGTTCCAGTCAGATCCAGTTAGTTCCAGTCAGATCCAGTCAGAACCAGTCAGATCCAGTTAGTTCCAGTCAGAACCAGTCAGATCCAGTCAGTTCCAGTCAGATCCAGTTAGTTCCAGTCAGAACCAGTCAGATCCAGTTAGTTCCAGTCAGAACCAGTTAGTTCCAGTCAGAACCAGTCAGATCCAGTTAGTTCCAGTTAGAACCAGTCAGTCCCAGTTAGTTCCAGTCAGATCCAGTTAGTTCCAGTCAGAACCAGTCAGAACCAGTCAGATCCAGTTAGTTCCAGTTAGAACCAGTCAGATCCAGTTAGTTCCAGTCAGATCCAGTCAGATCCGGTTAGTTCCAGTTAGAACCAGTCAGTCCCAGTTAGTTCCAGTCAGATCCAGTTAGTTCCAGTCAGAACCAGTTAGTTCCAATCAGAACCAGTCAGATCCAGTTAGTTCCAGTCAGAACCAGTCAGATCCAGTTAGTTCCAGTCAGATCCAGTCAGAACCAGTCAGATCCAGTTAGTTCCAGTCAGATCCAGTTAGTTCCAGTCAGAACCAGTCAGATCCAGTTAGTTCCAGTCAGAACCAGTCAGATCCAGTTAGTTCCAGTCAGATCCAGGTAGTTCCAGTCAGATCCAGTCAGTACCAGTCAGATCCAGTTAGTTCCAGTCAGAACCAGTTAGTTCCAGTCAGATCCAGTTAGTTCCAGTCAGAACCAGTTAGTTCCAGTCAGAACCAGTCAGATCCAGTCAGAACTAGTCAGATCCAGTTAGCTCCAGTCAGATCCAGTCAGATCCAGTTAGTTCCAGTCAGAACCAGTCAGAACCAGTCAGATCCAGTTAGTTCCAGTCAGATCCAGTTAGTTCCAGTCAGATCCAGTTAGTTCCAGTCAGAACCAGTTAGTTCCAGTCAAATCCAGTTAGTTCCAGTCAGAACCAGTCAGATCCAGTTAGTTCCAGTCAGATCCAGTTAGATCCAGTTAGATCCAGTCAGAACCAGTTAGTTCCAGTCAGAACCAGTCAGATCCAGTCAGATCCAGTTAGTTCCAGTTAGAACCAGTCAGTCCCAGTTAGTTCCAGTCAGATCCAGTCAGATCCAGTTAGTTCCAGTTAGAACCAGTCAGTACCAGTTAGTTCCAGTCAGATTCAGTTAGTTCCAGTCAGAACCAGTCAGATCCAATTAGTTCCAGTCAGATCCAGTTAGTTCCAGTCAGATCCAGTCAGAACCAGTCAGATCCAGTTAGTTCCAGTCAGAACCAGTCAGATCCAGTTAGTTCCAGTCAGATCCAGTTAGTTCCAGTCAGATCCAGTTAGTTCCAGTCAGAACCAGTCAGATCCAGTTAGTTCCAGTCAGAACCAGTTAGTTCCAGTCAGAACCAGTCAGATCCAGTTAGTTCCAGTCAGAACCAGTCAGATCCAGTCAGATCCAGTTAGTTCCAGTTAGAACCAGTCAGTTCCAGTCAGAACCAGTCAGAACCAGTCAGATCCAGTTAGTTCCAGTTAGAACCAGTCAGATCCAGTTAGTTCCAGTCAGATCCAGTCAGAACCAGTCAGATCCGGTTAGTTCCAGTTAGAACCAGTCAGTCCCAGTTAGTTCCAGTCAGATCCAGTTAGTTCCAGTCAGAACCAGTTAGTTCCAGTTAGTTCCAATCAGAACCAGTCAGATCCAGTTAGTTCCAGTCAGATCCAGTTAGTTCCAGTCAGATCCAGTTAGTTCCAGTCAGAACCAGTTAGTTCCAGTCAGAACCAGTCAGAACCAGTCAGATCCAGTTAGTTCCAGTCAGATCCAGTCAGTACCAGTCAGATCCAGTTAGTTCCAGTCAGAACCAGTTAGTTCCAGTCAGATCCAGTTAGTTCCAGTCAGATCCAGTCAGTACCAGTCAGAACCAGTCAGATCCAGTTAGTTCCAGTCAGATCCAGTTAGTTCCAGTCAGATCCAGTCAGATCCAGTTAGTTCCAGTCAGAACCAGTTAGATCCAGTTAGTTCCAGTCAGATCCAGTTAGTTCCAGTCAGATCCAGTTAGTTCCAGTCAGATCCAGTTAGTTCCAGTCAGATCCAGTTAGTTCCAGTCAGAACCAGTCAGATCCAATTAGTTCCAGTCAGATCCAGTCAGAACCAGTCAGATCCAGTCAGAACCAGTCAGATCCAGTTAGTTCCAGTCAGATCCAGTTAGTTCCAGTCAGAACCCGTCAGATCCAGTTAGTTCCAGTCAGATCCAGTCAGATCCAGTCAGTCCCAGTTAGTTCCAGTCAGAACCAGTCAGAACCAGTCAGATCCAGTTAGTTCCAGTTAGAACCAGTCAGATCCAGTTAGTTCCAGTCAGAACCAGTCAGATCCAGTTAGTTCCAGTCAGATCCGGTTAGTTCCAGTTAGAACCAGTCAGTCCCAGTTAGTTCCAGTCAGATCCAGTTAGTTCCAGTCAGAACCAGTTAGTTCCAGTCAGTTCCAATCAGAACCAGTCAGATCCAGTTAGTTCCAGTCAGAACCAGTCAGAACCAGTCAGATCCAGTTAGTTCCAGTCAGATCCAGTCAGATCCAGTCAGAACCAGTCAGATCCAGTTAGTTCCAGTCAGATCCAGGTAGTTCCAGTCAGATCCAGTCAGTTCCAGTCAGAACCAGTCAGATCCAGTCAGATCCAGTTAGTTCCAGTTAGAACCAGTCAGTCCCAGTTAGTTCCAGTCAGATCCAGTTAGTTCCAGTCAGAACCAGTCAGATCCAGTTAGTTCCAGTTAGAACCAGTCAGTACCAGTTAGTTCCAGTCAGATTCAGTTAGTTCCAGTCAGAACCAGTCAGATCCAATTAGTTCCAGTCAGATCCAGTTAGTTCCAGTCAGATCCAGTCAGAACCAGTCAGATCCAGTTAGTTCCAGTCAGAACCAGTCAGATCCAGTTAGTTCCAGTCAGATCCAGTTAGTTCCAGTCAGATCCAGTTAGTTCCAGTCAGAACCAGTCAGATCCAGTTAGTTCCAGTCAGAACCAGTTAGTTCCAGTCAGAACCAGTCAGATCCAGTTAGTTCCAGTCAGAACCAGTCAGATCCAGTCAGATCCAGTTAGTTCCAGTTAGAACCAGTCAGTCCCAGTTAGTTCCAGTCAGATCCAGTCAGATCCAGTTAGTTCCAGTTAGAACCAGTCAGATCCAGTTAGTTCCAGTCAGATCCAGTCAGAACCAGTCAGATCCGGTTAGTTCCAGTTAGAACCAGTCAGTCCCAGTTAGTTCCAGTCAGATCCAGTTAGTTCCAGTCAGAACCAGTTAGTTCCAGTTAGTTCCAATCAGAACCAGTCAGATCCAGTTAGTTCCAGTCAGATCCAGTTAGTTCCAGTCAGATCCAGTTAGTTCCAGTCAGAACCAGTTAGTTCCAGTCAGAACCAGTCAGAACCAGTCAGATCCAGTTAGTTCCAGTCAGATCCAGTCAGTACCAGTCAGATCCAGTTAGTTCCAGTCAGAACCAGTTAGTTCCAGTCAGATCCAGTTAGTTCCAGTCAGATCCAGTCAGTACCAGTCAGAACCAGTCAGATCCAGTCAGATCCAGTTAGCTCCAGTCAGATCCAGTTAGTTCCAGTCAGATCCAGTCAGATCCAGTTAGTTCCAGTCAGAACCAGTTAGAACCAGTCAGATCCAGTTAGTTCCAGTCAGATCCAGTTAGTTCCAGTCAGATCCAGTTAGTTCCAGTCAGATCCAGTTAGTTCCAGTCAGATCCAGTTAGTTCCAGTCAGAACCAGTCAGATCCAATTAGTTCCAGTCAGATCCAGTCAGAACCAGTCAGATCCAGTCAGAACCAGTCAGATCCAGTTAGTTCCAGTCAGATCCAGTTAGTTCCAGTCAGAACCCGTCAGATCCAGTTAGTTCCAGTCAGATCCAGTCAGATCCAGTTAGTTCCAGTTAGAACCAGTCAGTCCCAGTTAGTTCCAGTCAGAACCAGTCAGAACCAGTCAGATCCAGTTAGTTCCAGTTAGAACCAGTCAGATCCAGTTAGTTCCAGTCAGATCCAGTTAGTTCCAGTCAGATCCAGTCAGAACCAGTCAGATCCAGTTAGTTCCAGTCAGAACCAGTCAGATCCAGTTAGTTCCAGTCAGATCCAGTTAGTTCCAGTCAGATCCAGTTAGTTCCAGTCAGAACCAGTCAGATCCAGTTAGTTCCAGTCAGAACCAGTTAGTTCCAGTCAGAACCAGTCAGATCCAGTTAGTTCCAGTCAGAACCAGTCAGATCCAGTCAGATCCAGTTAGTTCCAGTTAGAACCAGTCAGTCCCAGTTAGTTCCAGTCAGATCCAGTTAGTTCCAGTCAGAACCAGTCAGATCCGGTTAGTTCCAGTTAGAACCAGTCAGTCCCAGTTAGTTCCAGTCAGAACCAGTCAGATCCAGTTAGTTCCAGTCAGAACCAGTTAGTTCCAATCAGAACCAGTCAGATCCAGTTAGTTCCAGTCAGAACCAGTCAGATCCAGTTAGTTCCAGTTACTTCCAGTCAGAACCAGTCAGATCCAGTTAGTTCCAGTCAGATCCAGTCAGAACCAGTCAGATCCGGTTAGTTCCAGTTAGAACCAGTCAGTCCCAGTTAGTCCCAGTCAGATCCAGTCAGATCCAGTTAGTTCCAGTCAGAACCAGTTAGTTCCAATCAGAACCAGTCAGATCCAGTTAGTTCCAGTCAGAACCAGTCAGATCCAGTTAGTTCCAGTCAGTTCCAGTCAGATCCAGTTAGTTCCAGTCAGAACCAGTCAGATCCAGTTAGTTCCAGTCAGAACCAGTCAGATCCAGTTAGTTCCAGTCAGATCCAGTTAGTTCCAGTCAGAACCAGTTAGTTCCAGTCAGAACCAGTCAGATCCAGTTAGTTCCAGTCAGAACCAGTCAGATCCAGTTAGTTCCAGTCAGATCAAGTTAGTTCCAGTCAGAACCAGTCAGATCCAGTTAGTTCCAGTCAGAACCAGTCAGATCCAGTTAGTTCCAGTCAGAACCAGTCAGATCCAGTTAGTTCCAGTCAGATCCAGTCAGAACCAGTCAGATCCAGTTAGTTCCAGTTAGAACCAGTCAGTCCCAGTTAGTTCCAATTAGATCCAGTTAGTTCCAGTCAGTTCCAGTTAGAACCAGTCAGTACCAGTCAGTACCAGTTAGTTCCAGTCAGATCCAGTTAGTTCCAGTCAGAACCAGTCAGATCCAGTTAGTTCCAGTCAGAACCAGTCAGATCCAGTTAGTTCCAGTCAGAACCAGTCAGATCCAGTTAGTTCCAGTTAGAACCAGTCAGAACCAGTCAGATCCAGTTAGTCCCAGTTAGTTCCAGTCAGATCCAGTTAGTTCCAGTCAGAACCAGTCAGATCCAGTTAGTTCCAGTCAGAACCAGTCAGAACCAGTCAGATCCAGTTAGTTCCAGTCAGAACCAGTCAGATCCAGTTAGTTCCAGTCAGAACCAGTCAGATCCAGTTAGTTCCAGTCAGAACCAGTAAGATCCAGTTAGTTCCAGTTAGAACCAGTCAGATCCAGTTAGTTCCAGTCAGAACCAGTCAGATCCAGTTAGTTCCAGTTAGAACCAGTCAGTCCCAGTTAGTTCCAGTCAGATCCAGGTAGTTCCAGTTAGAACCAGTCAGTACCAGTCAGTACCAGTTAGTTCCAGTCAGAACCAGTTAGTTCCAGTCAGATCCAGTCAGAACCAGTCAGATCCAGTCAGAACCAGTCAGATCCAGTCAGTTCCAGTCAGAACCAGTCAGATCCAGTTAGTTCCAGTTAGTTCCAGTCAGATCCAGTTAGTTCCAGTCAGAACCAGTCAGATCCAGTTAGTTCCAGTTAGAACCAGTCAGTCCCAGTCAGATCCAGTTAGTTCCAGTCAGAACCAGTCAGATCCAGTTAGTTCCAGTCAGAACCAGTTTGTTCCAGTCAGATCCAGTCAGTTCCAGTCAGATCCAGTTAGTTCCAGTTAGTTCCAGTTAGAACCAGTCAGTCCCAGTTAGTTCCAGTCAGATCCAGTTAGTTCCAGTCAGAACCAGTCAGATCCAGTTAGTTCCAGTCAGAACCAGTTTGTTCCAGTCAGTTCCAGTCAGATCCAGTTAGTTCCAGTCAGAACCAGTCAGATCCAGTTAGTTCCAGTTAGAACCAGTCAGACCCAGTTAGTTCCAGTCAGATCCAGTTAGAACCAGTCAGATCCAGTTAGTTCCAGTTAGTTCCAGTCAGATCCAGTCAGAACCAGTCAGATCCAGTTAGTTCCAGTTAGAACCAGTCAGATCCAGTTAGTTCCAGTCAGAACCAGTCAGATCCAGTTAGTTCCAGTCAGAACCAGTCAGATCCAGTTAGTTCCAGTCAGAACCAGTCAGATCCAGTTAGTTCCAGTCAGAACCAGTCAGATCCAGTTAGTTCCAGTCAGAACCAGTAAGATCCAGTTAGTTCCAGTTAGAACCAGTCAGATCCAGTCAGTTCCAGTCAGATCCAGTCAGATCCAGTCAGATCCAGTCAGATCCAGTTAGTTCCAGTTAGTTCCAGTCAGATCCAGTCAGTTCCAGTTAGTTCCAGTTAGAACCAGTCAGTCCCAGTTAGTTCCAGTCAGATCCAGTCAGAACCAGTTAGTTCCAGTCAGAACCAGTCAGATCCAGTCAGATCCAGTTAGTTCCAGTCAGAACCAGTCAGATCCAGTTAGTTCCAGTCAGAACCAGTCAGATCCAGTTAGTTCCAGTCAGATCCAGTTAGTTCCAGTCAGAACCAGTTAGTTCCAGTCAAATCCAGTTAGTTCCAGTCAGATCCAGTCAGATCCAGTTAGTTCCAGTCAGATCCAGTCAGAACCAGTCAGATCCAGTTAGTTCCAGTTAGAACCAGTCAGTCCCAGTTAGTTCCAGTCAGATCCAGTTAGTTCCAGTCAGAACCAGTCAGATCCAGTTAGTTCCAGTTAGAACCAGTCAGTACCAGTTAGTTCCAGTCAGATTCAGTTAGTTCCAGTCAGAACCAGTCAGATCCAATTAGTTCCAGTCAGATCCAGTTAGTTCCAGTCAGATCCAGTCAGAACCAGTCAGATCCAGTTAGTTCCAGTCAGAACCAGTCAGATCCAGTCAGTTCCAGTCAGATCCAGTTAGTTCCAGTCAGATCCAGTTAGTTCCAGTCAGAACCAGTCAGATCCAGTTAGTTCCAGTCAGAACCAGTTAGTTCCAGTCAGAACCAGTCAGATCCAGTTAGTTCCAGTTAGAACCAGTCAGTCCCAGTTAGTTCCAGTCAGATCCAGTTAGTTCCAGTCAGAACCAGTCAGATCCAGTTAGTTCCAGTTAGAACCAGTCAGATCCAGTTAGTTCCAGTCAGATCCAGTCAGATCCGGTTAGTTCCAGTTAGAACCAGTCAGTCCCAGTTAGTTCCAGTCAGATCCAGTTAGTTCCAGTCAGAACCAGTTAGTTCCAATCAGAACCAGTCAGATCCAGTTAGTTCCAGTCAGAACCAGTCAGATCCAGTTAGTTCCAGTCAGATCCAGTCAGAACCAGTCAGATCCAGTTAGTTCCAGTCAGATCCAGTTAGTTCCAGTCAGAACCAGTCAGATCCAGTTAGTTCCAGTCAGAACCAGTCAGATCCAGTTAGTTCCAGTCAGATCCAGGTAGTTCCAGTCAGATCCAGTCAGTACCAGTCAGATCCAGTTAGTTCCAGTCAGAACCAGTTAGTTCCAGTCAGATCCAGTTAGTTCCAGTCAGAACCAGTTAGTTCCAGTCAGAACCAGTCAGATCCAGTCAGAACCAGTCAGATCCAGTTAGCTCCAGTCAGATCCAGTTAGTTCCAGTCAGATCCAGTCAGATCCAGTTAGTTCCAGTCAGAACCAGTCAGATCCAGTTAGTTCCAGTCAGATCCAGTTAGTTCCAGTCAGATCCAGTTAGTTCCAGTCAGAACCAGTTAGTTCCAGTCAAATCCAGTTAGTTCCAGTCAGAACCAGTCAGATCCAGTTAGTTCCAGTCAGATCCAGTTAGATCCAGTTAGATCCAGTCAGAACCAGTTAGTTCCAGTCAGAACCAGTCAGATCCAGTCAGTCCCAGTTAGTTCCAGTCAGATCCAGTTAGTTCCAGTCAGAACCAGTCAGATCCAGTTAGTTCCAGTTAGAACCAGTCAGTACCAGTTAGTTCCAGTCAGATTCAGTTAGTTCCAGTCAGAACCAGTCAGATCCAATTAGTTCCAGTCAGATCCAGTTAGTTCCAGTCAGATCCAGTCAGAACCAGTCAGATCCAGTTAGTTCCAGTCAGAACCAGTCAGATCCAGTTAGTTCCAGTCAGATCCAGTTAGTTCCAGTCAGAACCAGTCAGATCCAGTTAGTTCCAGTCAGAACCAGTTAGTTCCAGTCAGAACCAGTCAGATCCAGTTAGTTCCAGTCAGAACCAGTCAGATCCAGTCAGATCCAGTTAGTTCCAGTTAGAACCAGTCAGTCCCAGTTAGTTCCAGTCAGATCCAGTTAGTTCCAGTCAGAACCAGTCAGAACCAGTCAGATCCAGTTAGTTCCAGTTAGAACCAGTCAGATCCAGTTAGTTCCAGTCAGATCCAGTCAGAACCAGTCAGATCCGGTTAGTTCCAGTTAGAACCAGTCAGTCCCAGTTAGTTCCAGTCAGATCCAGTTAGTTCCAGTCAGAACCAGTTAGTTCCAGTTAGTTCCAATCAGAACCAGTCAGATCCAGTTAGTTCCAGTCAGATCCAGTTAGTTCCAGTCAGATCCAGTTAGTTCCAGTCAGAACCAGTTAGTTCCAGTCAGAACCAGTCAGAACCAGTCAGATCCAGTTAGTTCCAGTCAGATCCAGTCAGTACCAGTCAGATCCAGTTAGTTCCAGTCAGAACCAGTTAGTTCCAGTCAGATCCAGTCAGTACCAGTCAGAACCAGTCAGATCCAGTCAGATCCAGTTAGCTCCAGTCAGATCCAGTTAGTTCCAGTCAGATCCAGTCAGATCCAGTTAGTTCCAGTCAGAACCAGTTAGAACCAGTCAGATCCAGTTAGTTCCAGTCAGATCCAGTTAGTTCCAGTCAGATCCAGTTAGTTCCAGTCAGATCCAGTTAGTTCCAGTCAGAACCAGTCAGATCCAATTAGTTCCAGTCAGATCCAGTCAGAACCAGTCAGATCCAGTCAGAACCAGTCAGATCCAGTTAGTTCCAGTCAGATCCAGTTAGTTCCAGTCAGAACCCGTCAGATCCAGTTAGTTCCAGTCAGATCCAGTCAGATCCAGTTAGTTCCAGTTAGAACCAGTCAGTCCCAGTTAGTTCCAGTCAGAACCAGTCAGAACCAGTCAGATCCAGTTAGTTCCAGTTAGAACCAGTCAGATCCAGTTAGTTCCAGTCAGAACCAGTCAGATCCAGTTAGTTCCAGTTAGAACCAGTCAGTCCCAGTTAGTTCCAGTCAGATCCAGTTAGTTCCAGTCAGAACCAGTTAGTTCCAGTCAGTTCCAATCAGAACCAGTCAGATCCAGTTAGTTCCAGTCAGAACCAGTCAGAACCAGTCAGATCCAGTTAGTTCCAGTCAGATCCAGTCAGATCCAGTTAGTTCCAGTCAGAACCAGTCAGATCCAGTTAGTTCCAGTCAGATCCAGGTAGTTCCAGTCAGATCCAGTCAGTTCCAGTCAGAACCAGTCAGATCCAGTCAGATCCAGTTAGTTCCAGTTAGAACCAGTCAGTCCCAGTTAGTTCCAGTCAGATCCAGTTAGTTCCAGTCAGAACCAGTCAGATCCAGTTAGTTCCAGTTAGAACCAGTCAGTACCAGTTAGTTCCAGTCAGATTCAGTTAGTTCCAGTCAGAACCAGTCAGATCCAATTAGTTCCAGTCAGATCCAGTTAGTTCCAGTCAGATCCAGTCAGAACCAGTCAGAACCAGTCAGATCCAGTTAGTTCCAGTCAGATCCAGTTAGTTCCAGTCAGATCCAGTTAGTTCCAGTCAGAACCAGTCAGATCCAGTTAGTTCCAGTCAGAACCAGTTAGTTCCAGTCAGAACCAGTCAGATCCAGTTAGTTCCAGTCAGAACCAGTCAGATCCAGTCAGATCCAGTTAGTTCCAGTTAGAACCAGTCAGTCCCAGTTAGTTCCAGTCAGATCCAGTTAGTTCCAGTCAGAACCAGTCAGAACCAGTCAGATCCAGTTAGTTCCAGTTAGAACCAGTCAGATCCAGTTAGTTCCAGTCAGATCCAGTCAGAACCAGTCAGATCCGGTTAGTTCCAGTTAGAACCAGTCAGTCCCAGTTAGTTCCAGTCAGATCCAGTTAGTTCCAGTCAGAACCAGTTAGTTCCAGTTAGTTCTAATCAGAACCAGTCAGATCCAGTTAGTTCCAGTCAGATCCAGTTAGTTCCAGTCAGATCCAGTTAGTTCCAGTCAGAACCAGTTAGTTCCAGTCAGAACCAGTCAGAACCAGTCAGATCCAGTTAGTTCCAGTCAGATCCAGTCAGTACCAGTCAGATCCAGTTAGTTCCAGTCAGAACCAGTTAGTTCCAGTCAGATCCAGTTAGTTCCAGTCAGATCCAGTCAGTACCAGTCAGAACCAGTCAGATCCAGTCAGATCCAGTTAGTTCCAGTCAGATCCAGTCAGATCCAGTTAGTTCCAGTCAGAACCAGTTAGAACCAGTCAGATCCAGTTAGTTCCAGTCAGATCCAGTTAGTTCCAGTCAGATCCAGTTAGTTCCAGTCAGATCCAGTTAGTTCCAGTCAGATCCAGTTAGTTCCAGTCAGAACCAGTCAGATCCAATTAGTTCCAGTCAGATCCAGTCAGAACCAGTCAGATCCAGTCAGAACCAGTCAGATCCAGTTAGTTCCAGTCAGATCCAGTTAGTTCCAGTCAGAACCCGTCAGATCCAGTTAGTTCCAGTCAGATCCAGTCAGATCCAGTCAGTCCCAGTTAGTTCCAGTCAGAACCAGTCAGAACCAGTCAGATCCAGTTAGTTCCAGTTAGAACCAGTCAGATCCAGTTAGTTCCAGTCAGATCCAGTTAGTTCCAGTCAGATCCAGTCAGAACCAGTCAGATCCAGTTAGTTCCAGTCAGAACCAGTCAGATCCAGTTAGTTCCAGTCAGATCCAGTTAGTTCCAGTCAGATCCAGTCAGATCCAGTTAGTTCCAGTCAGAACCAGTTAGTTCCAGTCAGAACCAGTCAGATCCAGTTAGTTCCAGTCAGAACCAGTCAGATCCAGTCTGATCCAGTTAGTTCCAGTTAGAACCAGTCAGTCCCAGTTAGTTCCAGTCAGATCCAGTTAGTTCCAGTCAGAACCAGTCAGAACCAGTCAGATCCAGTTAGTTCCAGTTAGAACCAGTCAGATCCAGTTAGTTCCAGTCAGATCCAGTCAGAACCAGTCAGATCCGGTTAGTTCCAGTTAGAACCAGTCAGTCCCAGTTAGTTCCAGTCAGATCCAGTTAGTTCCAGTCAGAACCAGTTAGTTCCAGTTAGTTCCAATCAGAACCAGTCAGATCCAGTTAGTTCCAGTCAGATCCAGTTAGTTCCAGTCAGATCCAGTTAGTTCCAGTCAGAACCAGTTAGTTCCAGTCAGAACCAGTCAGATCCAGTCAGTACCAGTCAGATCCAGTTAGTTCCAGTCAGAACCAGTTAGTTCCAGTCAGATCCAGTTAGTTCCAGTCAGATCCAGTCAGTACCAGTCAGAACCAGTCAGATCCAGTCAGATCCAGTTAGCTCCAGTCAGATCCAGTTAGTTCCAGTCAGATCCAGTCAGATCCAGTTAGTTCCAGTCAGAACCAGTTAGAACCAGTCAGATCCAGTTAGTTCCAGTCAGATCCAGTTAGTTCCAGTCAGATCCAGTTAGTTCCAGTCAGATCCAGTTAGTTCCAGTCAGATCCAGTTAGTTCCAGTCAGAACCAGTCAGATCCAATTAGTTCCAGTCAGATCCAGTCAGAACCAGTCAGATCCAGTTAGTTCCAGTCAGATCCAGTTAGTTCCAGTCAGAACCCGTCAGATCCAGTTAGTTCCAGTCAGATCCAGTCAGATCCAGTTAGTTCCAGTTAGAACCAGTCAGTCCCAGTTAGTTCCAGTCAGAACCAGTCAGATCCAGTTAGTTCCAGTTAGAACCAGTCAGATCCAGTTAGTTCCAGTCAGAACCAGTCAGATCCAGTTAGTTCCAGTCAGATCCGGTTAGTTCCAGTTAGAACCAGTCAGTCCAAGTTAGTTCCAGTCAGATCCAGTTAGTTCCAGTCAGAACCAGTTAGTTCCAGTCAGTTCCAATCAGAACCAGTCAGATCCAGTTAGTTCCAGTCAGAACCAGTCAGAACCAGTCAGATCCAGTTAGTTCCAGTCAGATCCAGTCAGATCCAGTTAGTTCCAGTCAGAACCAGTCAGATCCAGTTAGTTCCAGTCAGATCCAGGTAGTTCCAGTCAGATCCAGTCAGTTCCAGTTAGAACCAGTTAGTTCCAGTCAGATCCAGTCAGTTCCAGTCAGATCCAGTTAGTTCCAGTCAGAACCAGTCAGTTCCAGTCAGAACCAGTCAGATCCAGTCAGAACCAGTCAGATCCAGTCAGAACCAGTTAGCTCCATTCAGATCCAGTTAGTTCCAGTCAGATCCAGTCAGATCCAGTTAGTTCCAGTCAGAACCAGTCAGAACCAGTCAGATCCAGTTAGTTCCAGTCAGATCCAGTTAGTTCCAGTCAGAACCAGTTAGTTCCAGTCAGATCCAGTTAGTTCCAGTCAGATCCAGTTAGTTCCAGTCAGATCCAGTTAGTTCCAGTCAGAACCAGTTAGTTCCAGTCAGAACCAGTCAGATCCAGTTAGTTCCAGTCAGAACCAGTCAGATCCAGTTAGTTCCAGTCAGAACCAATCAGATCCAGTTAGTTCCAGTTAGAACCAGTCAGTCCCAGTTAGTTCCAGTCAGATCCAGTTAGTTCCAGTCAGATCCAGTCAGTTCCAGTTAGAACCAGTCAGTACCAGTCAGTACCAGTTAGTTCCAGTCAGATCCAGTTAGTTCCAGTCAGAACCAGTCAGATCCAGTTAGTTCCAGTCAGAACCAGTCAGATCCAGTTAGAACCAGTCAGTCCCAGTTAGTTCCAGTCAGAACCAGTCAGATCCATGTAGTTCCAGTTAGAACCAGTCAGTACCAGTTAGTTCCAGTCAGATCCAGTCAGTTCCAGTTAGTTCCAGTCAGATCCAGTTAGTTCCAGTCAGAACCAGTTAGTTCCAGTCAGATCCAGTTAGTTCCAGTCAGAACCAGTCAGATCCAGTTAGTTCCAGTCAGTACCAGTCAGATCCAGTTAGTTCCAGTCAGAACCAGTTAGTTCCAGTTAGTTCCAGTCAGAACCAGTCAGATCCAGTTAGTTCCAGTTAGTTCCAGTCAGATCCAGTTAGAACCAGTTAGTTCCAGTCAGATCCAGTCAGATCCAGTTAGTTCCAGTCAGATCCAGTTAGTTCCAGTCAGAACCAGTCAGATCCAGTCAGAACCAGTCAGATCCAGTTAGAACCAGTCAGATCCAGTCAGAACCAGTCAGATCCGGTTAGTTCCAGTTAGAACCAGTCAGTCCCAGTTAGTTCCAGTCAGAACCAGTCAGATCCAGTTAGTTCCAGTCAGAACCAGTTAGTTCCAATCAGAACCAGTCAGATCCAGTTAGTTCCAGTCAGAACCAGTCAGATCCAGTTAGTTCCAGTTACTTCCAGTCAGAACCAGTCAGATCCAGTTAGTTCCAGTCAGATCCAGTCAGAACCAGTCAGATCCGGTTAGTTCCAGTTAGAACCAGTCAGTCCCAGTTAGTTCCAGTCAGATCCAGTCAGATCCAGTTAGTTCCAGTCAGAACCAGTTAGTTCCAATCAGAACCAGTCAGATCCAGTTAGTTCCAGTCAGAACCAGTCAGATCCAGTTAGTTCCAGTCAGAACCAGTCAGATCCAGTTAGTTCCAGTCAGAACCAGTCAGATCCAGTTAGTTCCAGTCAGAACCAGTCAGATCCAGTTAGTTCCAGTCAGAACCAGTCAGATCCAGTTAGTTCCAGTCAGATCCAGTTAGTTCCAGTCAGAACCAGTTAGTTCCAGTCAGAACCAGTCAGATCCAGTTAGTTCCAGTCAGAACCAGTCAGATCCAGTTAGTTCCAGTCAGATCAAGTTAGTTCCAGTCAGAACCAGTCAGATCCAGTTAGTTCCAGTCAGAACCAGTCAGATCCAGTTAGTTCCAGTCAGAACCAGTCAGATCCAGTTAGTTCCAGTCAGATCCAGTCAGAACCAGTCAGATCCAGTTACTTCCAGTTAGAACCAGTCAGTCCCAGTTAGTTCCAATTAGATCCAGTTAGTTCCAGTCAGTTCCAGTTAGAACCAGTCAGTACCAGTCAGTACCAGTTAGTTCCAGTCAGATCCAGTTAGTTCCAGTCAGAACCAGTCAGATCCAGTTAGTTCCAGTCAGAACCAGTTTGTTCCAGTCAGATCCAGTCAGATCCAGTCAGATCCAGTTAGTTCCAGTCAGATCCAGTTAGTTCCAGTCAGAACCAGTTAGTTCCAGTCAGATCCAGTTAGTTCCAGTCAGAACCAGTCAGATCCAGTTAGTTCCAGTCAGTACCAGTCAGATCCAGTTAGTTCCAGTCAGAACCAGTTAGTTCCAGTTAGTTCCAGTCAGAACCAGTCAGATCCAGTTAGTTCCAGTTAGTTCCAGTCAGATCCAGTTAGAACCAGTTAGTTCCAGTCAGATCCAGTCAGATCCAGTTAGTTCCAGTCAGATCCAGTTAGTTCCAGTCAGAACCAGTCAGATCCAGTCAGAACCAGTCAGATCCAGTTAGAACCAGTCAGATCCAGTCAGAACCAGTCAGATCCGGTTAGTTCCAGTTAGAACCAGTCAGTCCCAGTTAGTTCCAGTCAGAACCAGTCAGATCCAGTTAGTTCCAGTCAGAACCAGTTAGTTCCAATCAGAACCAGTCAGATCCAGTTAGTTCCAGTCAGAACCAGTCAGATCCAGTTAGTTCCAGTTACTTCCAGTCAGAACCAGTCAGATCCAGTTAGTTCCAGTCAGATCCAGTCAGAACCAGTCAGATCCGGTTAGTTCCAGTTAGAACCAGTCAGTCCCAGTTAGTTCCAGTCAGATCCAGTCAGATCCAGTTAGTTCCAGTCAGAACCAGTTAGTTCCAATCAGAACCAGTCAGATCCAGTTAGTTCCAGTCAGAACCAGTCAGATCCAGTTAGTTCCAGTCAGAACCAGTCAGATCCAGTTAGTTCCAGTCAGAACCAGTCAGATCCAGTTAGTTCCAGTCAGAACCAGTCAGATCCAGTTAGTTCCAGTCAGAACCAGTCAGATCCAGTTAGTTCCAGTCAGATCCAGTTAGTTCCAGTCAGAACCAGTTAGTTCCAGTCAGAACCAGTCAGATCCAGTTAGTTCCAGTCAGAACCAGTCAGATCCAGTTAGTTCCAGTCAGATCAAGTTAGTTCCAGTCAGAACCAGTCAGATCCAGTTAGTTCCAGTCAGAACCAGTCAGATCCAGTTAGTTCCAGTCAGAACCAGTCAGATCCAGTTAGTTCCAGTCAGATCCAGTCAGAACCAGTCAGATCCAGTTACTTCCAGTTAGAACCAGTCAGTCCCAGTTAGTTCCAATTAGATCCAGTTAGTTCCAGTCAGTTCCAGTTAGAACCAGTCAGTACCAGTCAGTACCAGTTAGTTCCAGTCAGATCCAGTTAGTTCCAGTCAGAACCAGTCAGATCCAGTTAGTTCCAGTCAGAACCAGTTTGTTCCAGTCAGATCCAGTCAGATCCAGTCAGATCCAGTTAGTTCCAGTCAGAACCAGTCAGATCCAGTTAGTTCCAGTTAGAACCAGTCAGAACCAGTCAGATCCAGTTAGTCCCAGTTAGTTCCAGTCAGATCCAGTTAGTTCCAGTCAGAACCAGTCAGATCCAGTTAGTTCCAGTCAGAACCAGTCAGAACCAGTCAGATCCAGTTAGTTCCAGTCAGAACCAGTTAGTTCCAGTCAGAACCAGTCAGATCCAGTTAGTTCCAGTCAGAACCAGTCAGATCCAGTTAGTTCCAGTCAGAACCAGTAAGATCCAGTTAGTTCCAGTTAGAACCAGTCAGATCCAGTTAGTTCCAGTCAGAACCAGTCAGATCCAGTTAGTTCCAGTTAGAACCAGTCAGTCCCAGTTAGTTCCAGTCAGATCCAGGTAGTTCCAGTTAGAACCAGTCAGTACCAGTCAGTACCAGTTAGTTCCAGTCAGAACCAGTTAGTTCCAGTCAGATCCAGTCAGAACCAGTCAGATCCAGTCAGAACCAGTCAGTTCCAGTCAGAACCAGTCAGAACCAGTCAGATCCAGTTAGTTCCAGTTAGTTCCAGTCAGATCCAGTTAGTTCCAGTCAGAACCAGTCAGATCCAGTTAGTTCCAGTTAGAACCAGTCAGTCCCAGTTAGTTCCAGTCAGATCCAGTTAGTTCCAGTCAGAACCAGTCAGATCCAGTTAGTTCCAGTCAGAACCAGTTTGTTCCAGTCAGATCCAGTCAGTTCCAGTCAGATCCAGTTAGTTCCAGTTAGTTCCAGTTAGAACCAGTCAGTCCCAGTTAGTTCCAGTCAGATCCAGTTAGTTCCAGTCAGAACCAGTCAGATCCAGTTAGTTCCAGTCAGAACCAGTTTGTTCCAGTCAGTTCCAGTCAGATCCAGTTAGTTCCAGTCAGAACCAGTCAGATCCAGTTAGTTCCAGTTAGAACCAGTCAGTCCCAGTTAGTTCCAGTCAGATCCAGTTAGAACCAGTCAGATCCAGTTAGTTCCAGTTAGTTCCAGTCAGATCCAGTCAGAACCAGTCAGATCCAGTTAGTTCCAGTTAGAACCAGTCAGATCCAGTTAGTTCCAGTCAGAACCAGTCAGATCCAGTTAGTTCCAGTCAGAACCAGTCAGATCCAGTTAGTTCCAGTCAGAACCAGTCAGATCCAGTTAGTTCCAGTCAGAACCAGTCAGATCCAGTTAGTTCCAGTCAGAACCAGTAAGATCCAGTTAGTTCCAGTTAGAACCAGTCAGATCCAGTCAGTTCCAGTCAGATCCAGTCAGATCCAGTCAGATCCAGTTAGTTCCAGTTAGTTCCAGTCAGATCCAGTCAGTTCCAGTTAGTTCCAGTTAGAACCAGTCAGTCCCAGTTAGTTCCAGTCAGATCCAGTCAGAACCAGTTAGTTCCAGTCAGAACCAGTCAGATCCAGTCAGATCCAGTTAGTTCCAGTCAGAACCAGTCAGATCCAGTTAGTTCCAGTCAGAACCAGTCAGATCCAGTTAGTTCCAGTCAGATCCAGTTAGTTCCAGTCAGAACCAGTTAGTTCCAGTCAAATCCAGTTAGTTCCAGTCAGAACCAGTCAGATCCAGTTAGTTCCAGTCAGATCCAGTCAGATCCAGTTAGTTCCAGTCAGATCCAGTCAGAACCAGTCAGATCCAGTTAGTTCCAGTTAGAACCAGTCAGTCCCAGTTAGTTCCAGTCAGATCCAGTTAGTTCCAGTCAGAACCAGTCAGATCCAGTTAGTTCCAGTTAGAACCAGTCAGTACCAGTTAGTTCCAGTCAGATTCAGTTAGTTCCAGTCAGAACCAGTCAGATCCAATTAGTTCCAGTCAGATCCAGTTAGTTCCAGTCAGATCCAGTCAGAACCAGTCAGATCCAGTTAGTTCCAGTCAGAACCAGTCAGATCCAGTCAGTTCCAGTCAGATCCAGTTAGTTCCAGTCAGATCCAGTTAGTTCCAGTCAGAACCAGTCAGATCCAGTTAGTTCCAGTCAGATCCAGGTAGTTCCAGTCAGATCCAGTCAGTACCAGTCAGATCCAGTTAGTTCCAGTCAGAACCAGTTAGTTCCAGTCAGATCCAGTTAGTTCCAGTCAGAACCAGTTAGTTCCAGTCAGAACCAGTCAGATCCAGTCAGAACCAGTCAGATCCAGTTAGCTCCAGTCAGATCCAGTTAGTTCCAGTCAGATCCAGTCAGATCCAGTTAGTTCCAGTCAGAACCAGTCAGAACCAGTCAGATCCAGTTAGTTCCAGTCAGATCCAGTTAGTTCCAGTCAGAACCAGTTAGTTCCAGTCAGATCCAGTTAGTTCCAGTCAGAACCAGTCAGATCCAGTCAGAACCAGTCAGATCCAGTCAGAACCAGTTAGCTCCATTCAGATCCAGTTAGTTCCAGTCAGATCCAGTCAGATCCAGTTAGTTCCAGTCAGAACCAGTCAGAACCAGTCAGATCCAGTTAGTTCCAGTCAGATCCAGTTAGTTCCAGTCAGAACCAGTTAGTTCCAGTCAGATCCAGTTAGTTCCAGTCAGATCCAGTTAGTTCCAGTCAGAACCAGTCAGATCCAGTCAGAACCAGTCAGATCCAGTTAGTTCCAGTCAGAACCAGTCAGATCCAGTTAGTTCCAGTCAGAACCAATCAGATCCAGTTAGTTCCAGTTAGAACCAGTCAGTCCCAGTTAGTTCCAGTCAGATCCAGTTAGTTCCAGTCAAATCCAGTCAGTTCCAGTTAGAACCAGTCAGTACCAGTCAGTACCAGTTAGTTCCAGTCAGATCCAGTTAGTTCCAGTCAGATCCAGTTAGTTCCAGTCAGAACCAGTCAGATCCAGTTAGTTCCAGTCAGAACCAGTCAGATCCAGTTAGAACCAGTCAGTCCCAGTTAGTTCCAGTCAGAACCAGTCAGATCCATGTACTTCCAGTTAGAACCAGTCAGTACCAGTTAGTTCCAGTCAGTTCCAGTTAGTTCCAGTCAGATCCAGTTAGTTCCAGTCAGAACCAGTTACTTCCAGTCAGATCCAGTCAGATCCAGTTAGTTCCAGTCAGAACCAGTCAGATCCAGTTAGTTCCAGTCAGTACCAGTCAGATCCAGTTAGTTCCAGTCAGAACCAGTTAGTTCCAGTTAGTTCCAGTCAGAACCAGTCAGATCCAGTTAGTTCCAGTTAGTTCCAGTCAGATCCAGTCAGTTCCAGTTAGAACCAGTCAGATCCAGTTAGTTCCAGTCAGATCCAGTTAGTTCCAGTCAGATCCAGTTAGTTCCAGTCAGAACCAGTCAGATCCAGTTAGTTCCAGTCAGATCCAGTTAGTTCCAGTCAGATCCAGTTAGTTCCAGTCAGAACCAGTCAGATCCAGTCAGAACCAGTCAGATCCAGTCAGAACCAGTCAGATCCAGTTAGAACCAGTCAGATCCAGTCAGAACCAGTCAGATCCGGTTAGTTCCAGTTAGAACCAGTCAGTCCCAGTTAGTTCCAGTCAGAACCAGTCAGATCCAGTTAGTTCCAGTTAGTTCCAATCAGAACCAGTCAGATCCAGTTAGTTCCAGTCAGAACCAGTTAGTTCCAGTCAGAACCAGTCAGATCCAGTCAGAACCAGTCAGATCCAGTTAGTTCCAGTTAGAACCAGTCAGATCCAGTTACTTCCAGTCAGAACCAGTCAGATCCAGTTAGTTCCAGTCAGATCCAGTCAGAACCAGTCAGATCCGGTTAGTTCCAGTTAGAACCAGTCAGTCCCAGTTAGTTCCAGTCAGAACCAGTCAGATCCAGTTAGTTCCAGTCAGAACCAGTCAGATCCAGTTAGTTCCAGTCAGATCCAGTTAGTTCCAGTCAGAACCAGTCAGATCCAGTTAGTTCCAGTCAGAACCAGTCAGATCCAGTTAGTTCCAGTCAGAACCAGTCAGATCCAGTTAGTTCCAGTCAGATCCAGTTAGTTCCAGTCAGAACCAGTCAGATCCAGTTAGTTCCAGTCAGAACCAGTCAGATCCAGTTAGTTCCAGTCAGATCAAGTTAGTTCCAGTCAGAACCAGTCAGATCCAGTTAGTTCCAGTCAGAACCAGTCAGATCCAGTTAGTTCCAGTCAGAACCAGTCAGATCCAGTTAGTTCCAGTCAGATCCAGTCAGAACCAGTCAGATCCAGTTAGTTCCAGTTAGAACCAGTCAGTCCCAGTTAGTTCCAATTAGATCCAGTTAGTTCCAGTCAGTTCCAGTTAGAACCAGTCAGTACCAGTCAGATCCAGTTAGTTCCAGTCAGAACCAGTCAGATCCAGTTAGTTCCAGTCAGAACCAGTTTGTTCCAGTCAGATCCAGTCAGATCCAGTCAAATCCAGTTAGTTCCAGTCAGAACCAGTCAGATCCAGTTAGTTCCAGTTAGAACCAGTCAGAACCAGTCAGATCCAGTCAGATCCAGTTAGTCCCAGTTAGTTCCAGTCAGATCCAGTTAGTTCCAGTCAGATCCAGTTAGTTCCAGTCAGAACCAGTTAGTTCCAGTTAGTTCCAGTCAGAACCAGTCAGATCCAGTTAGTTCCAGTCAGAACCAGTTAGTTCCAGTCAGAACCAGTCAGATCCAGTTAGTTCCAGTCAGAACCAGTCAGATCCAGTTAGTTCCAGTCAGAACCAGTAAGATCCAGTTAGTTCCAGTTAGAACCAGTCAGATCCAGTTAGTTCCAGTCAGAACCAGTCAGATCCAGTTAGTTCCAGTCAGAACCAGTTAGTTCCAGTCAGATCCAGTCAGAACCAGTCAGATCCAGTCAGAACCAGTCAGATCCAGTCAGTTCCAGTCAGAACCAGTCAGATCCAGTTAGTTCCAGTTAGTTCCAGTCAGATCCAGTTAGTTCCAGTCAGAACCAGTCAGATCCAGTTAGTTCCAGTTAGAACCAGTCAGTCCCAGTTAGTTCCAGTCAGATCCAGTTAGTTCCAGTCAGATCCAGTTAGTTCCAGTCAGAACCAGTTTGTTCCAGTCAGATCCAGTCAGTTCCAGTCAGATCCAGTTAGTTCCAGTTAGTTCCAGTTAGAACCAGTCAGTCCCAGTTAGTTCCAGTCAGATCCAGTTAGTTCCAGTCAGAACCAGTCAGATCCAGTTAGTTCCAGTCAGAACCAGTTTGTTCCAGTCAGTTCCAGTCAGATCCAGTTAGTTCCAGTCAGAACCAGTCAGATCCAGTTAGTTCCAGTTAGAACCAGTCAGTCCCAGTTAGTTCCAGTCAGATCCAGTTAGAACCAGTCAGATCCAGTTAGTTCCAGTTAGTTCCAGTCAGATCCAGTCAGAACCAGTCAGATCCAGTTAGTTCCAGTTAGAACCAGTCAGAACCAGTTAGTTCCAGTCAGATCCAGTTAGTTCCAGTCAGATCAGTTAGTTCCAGTCAGAACCAGTCAGATCCAGTTAGTTCCAGTCAGAACCAGTCAGATCCAGTTAGTTCCAGTCAGAACCAGTCAGATCCAGTTAGTTCCAGTCAGAACCAGTAAGATTCAGTTAGTTCCAGTTAGAACCAGTCAGATCCAGTCAGTTCCAGTCAGATCCAGTCAGATCCAGTCAGATCCAGTTAGTTCCAGTTAGTTCCAGTCAGATCCAGTCAGTTCCAGTTAGTTCCAGTTAGAACCAGTCAGTCCCAGTTAGTTCCAGTCAGATCCAGTCAGATCCAGTTAGTTCCAGTTAGAACCAGTTAGTTCCAGTCAGAACCAGTCAGATCCAGTCAGATCCAGTTAGTTCCAGTCAGAACCAGTCAGATCCAGTTAGTTCCAGTCAGAACCAGTCAGATCCAGTTAGTTCCAGTCAGATCCAGTTAGTTCCAGTCAGAACCAGTTAGTTCCAGTCAAATCCAGTTAGTTCCAGTCAGAACCAGTCAGATCCAGTTAGTTCCAGTCAGATCCAGTTAGATCCAGTTAGATCCAGTCAGAACCAGTCAGATCCAGTTAGTTCCAGTCAGATCCAGTCAGAACCAGTCAGATCCAGTTAGTTCCAGTTAGAACCAGTCAGTCCCAGTTAGTTCCAGTCAGATCCAGTTAGTTCCAGTCAGAACCAGTCAGATCCAGTTAGTTCCAGTTAGAACCAGTCAGTACCAGTTAGTTCCAGTCAGATCCAGTCAGATCCAATTAGTTCCAGTCAGATCCAGTTAGTTCCAGTCAGATCCAGTCAGAACCAGTCAGATCCAGTTAGTTCCAGTCAGAACCAGTCAGATCCAGTCAGTTCCAGTCAGATCCAGTTAGTTCCAGTCAGATCCAGTTAGTTCCAGTCAGAACCAGTCAGATCCAGTTAGTTCCAGTCAGAACCAGTTAGTTCCAGTCAGAACCAGTCAGAACCACTCAGATCCAGTCAGATCCAGTTAGTTCCAGTTAGAACCAGTCAGTCCCAGTTAGTTCCAGTCAGATCCAGTTAGTTCCAGTCAGATCCAGTTAGTTCCAGTCAGAACCAGTCAGATCCAGTCAGAACCAGTCAGATCCAGTTAGTTCCAGTCAGATCCAGGTAGTTCCAGTCAGATCCAGTCAGTACCAGTCAGATCCAGTTAGTTCCAGTCAGAACCAGTTAGTTCCAGTCAGATCCAGTTAGTTCCAGTCAGAACCAGTTAGTTCCAGTCAGAACCAGTCAGATCCAGTCAGAACCAGTCAGATCCAGTTAGCTCCAGTCAGATCCAGTTAGTTCCAGTCAGATCCAGTTAGTTCCAGTCAGAACCAGTCAGAACCAGTCAGATCCAGTTAGTTCCAGTCAGAACCAGTTAGTTCCAGTCAGATCCAGTTAGTTCCAGTCAGATCCAGTTAGTTCCAGTCAGAACCAGTCAGATCCAATTAGTTCCAGTCAGATCCAGTTAGTTCCAGTCAGATCCAGTCAGAACCAGTCAGATCCAGTCAGAACCAGTCAGATCCAGTTAGTTCCAGTCAGATCCAGTTAGTTCCAGTCAGAACCCGTCAGATCCAGTTAGTTCCAGTCAGATCCAGTCAGATCCAGTTAGTTCCAGTTAGAACCAGTCAGTCCCAGTTAGTTCCAGTCAGATCCAGTTAGTTCCAGTCAGAACCAGTCAGAACCAGTCAGATCCAGTTAGTTCCAGTCAGAACCAGTTAGTTCCAGTCAGTTCCAATCAGAACCAGTCAGATCCAGTTAGTTCCAGTCAGAACCAGTCAGATCCAGTCAGAACCAGTCAGATCCAGTTAGCTCCAGTCAGATCCAGTTAGTTCCAGTCAGATCCAGTTAGTTCCAGTCAGAACCAGTCAGAACCAGTCAGATCCAGTTAGTTCCAGTCAGAACCAGTTAGTTCCAGTCAGATCCAGTTAGTTCCAGTCAGATCCAGTTAGTTCCAGTCAGAACCAGTCAGATCCAATTAGTTCCAGTCAGATCCAGTTAGTTCCAGTCAGATCCAGTCAGAACCAGTCAGATCCAGTCAGAACCAGTCAGATCCAGTTAGTTCCAGTCAGATCCAGTTAGTTCCAGTCAGAACCCGTCAGATCCAGTTAGTTCCAGTCAGATCCAGTCAGATCCAGTTAGTTCCAGTTAGAACCAGTCAGTCCCAGTTAGTTCCAGTCAGATCCAGTTAGTTCCAGTCAGAACCAGTCAGAACCAGTCAGATCCAGTTAGTTCCAGTCAGAACCAGTTAGTTCCAGTCAGTTCCAATCAGAACCAGTCAGATCCAGTTAGTTCCAGTCAGAACCAGTCAGAACCAGTCAGATCCAGTTAGTTCCAGTCAGATCCAGTTAGTTCCAGTCAGAACCAGTCAGATCCAGTTAGTTCCAGTCAGATCCAGGTAGTTCCAGTCAGATCCAGTCAGTTCCAGTTAGAACCAGTTAGTTCCAGTCAGATCCAGTTAGTTCCAGTCAGATCCAGTTAGTTCCAGTCAGAACCAGTTAGTTCCAGTCAGAACCAGTCAGATCCAGTCAGAACCAGTTAGCTCCATTCAGATCCAGTTAGTTCCAGTCAGATCCAGTCAGATCCAGTTAGTTCCAGTCAGAACCAGTCAGAACCAGTCAGATCCAGTTAGTTCCAGTCAGATCCAGTTAGTTCCAGTCAGATCCAGTCAGTTCCAGTTAGAACCAGTCAGTACCAGTCAGTACCAGTTAGTTCCAGTCAGATCCAGTTAGTTCCAGTTAGTTCCAGTCAGATCCAGTTAGTTCCAGTCAGAACCAGTCAGATCCAGTTAGTTCCAGTCAGAACCAGTCAGATCCAGTTAGAACCAGTCAGTCCCAGTTAGTTCCAGTCAGAACCAGTCAGATCCATGTAGTTCCAGTTAGAACCAGTCAGTACCAGTTAGTTCCAGTCAGATCCAGTCAGTTCCAGTTAGTTCCAGTCAGATCCAGTTAGTTCCAGTCAGAACCAGTTAGTTCCAGTCAGATCCAGTCAGATCCAGTTAGTTCCAGTCAGAACCAGTCAGATCCAGTTAGTTCCAGTCAGTACCAGTCAGATCCAGTTAGTTCCAGTCAGAACCAGTTAGTTCCAGTTAGTTCCAGTCAGAACCAGTCAGATCCAGTTAGTTCCAGTCAGAACCAGTCAGATCCAGTTAGTTCCAGTCAGATCCAGTCAGATCCAGTTAGTGCCAGTCAGAACCAGTCAGATCCAGTTAGTTCCAGTCAGATCCAGTTAGATCCAGTTAGATCCAGTCAGAACCAGTTAGTTCCAGTCAGAACCAGTCAGATCCAGTTAGTTCCAGTCAAATCCAGTCAGAACCAGTCAGATCCAGTTAGTTCCAGTTAGAACCAGTCAGTCCCAGTTAGTTCCAGTCAGATCCAGTTAGTTCCAGTCAGAACCAGTCAGATCCAGTTAGTTCCAGTTAGAACCAGTCAGTACCAGTTAGTTCCAGTCAGATTCAGTTAGTTCCAGTCAGAACCAGTCAGATCCAATTAGTTCCAGTCAGATCCAGTTAGTTCCAGTCAGATCCAGTCAGAACCAGTCAGATCCAGTCAGATCCAGTCAGTTCCAGTCAGATCCAGTTAGTTCCAGTCAGAACCAGTCAGATCCAGTTAGTTCCAGTCAGAACCAGTTAGTTCCAGTCAGAACCAGTCAGAACCAGTCAGATCCAGTCAGATCCAGTTAGTTCCAGTTAGAACCAGTCAGTCCCAGTTAGTTCCAGTCAGATCCAGTTAGTTCCAGTCAGATCCAGTTAGTTCCAGTCAGATCCAGTTAGTTCCAGTCAGAACCAGTTAGTTCCAGTCAGAACCAGTCAGATCCAGTTAGTTCCAGTCAGAACCAGTCAGATCCAGTTAGTTCCAGTCAGATCCAGGTAGTTCCAGTCAGATCCAGTCAGTACCAGTCAGATCCAGTTAGTTCCAGTCAGAACCAGTTAGTTCCAGTCAGATCCAGTTAGTTCCAGTCAGAACCAGTTAGTTCCAGTCAGAACCAGTCAGATCCAGTCAGAACCAGTCAGATCCAGTTAGCTCCAGTCAGATCCAGTTAGTTCCAGTCAGATCCAGTCAGATCCAGTTAGTTCCAGTCAGAACCAGTCAGAACCAGTCAGATCCAGTTAGTTCCAGTAAGATCCAGTAAGTTCCAGTCAGAACCAGTTAGTTCCAGTCAGATCCAGTTAGTTCCAGTCAGATCCAGTTAGTTCCAGTCAGAACCAGTCAGATCCAATTAGTTCCAGTCAGATCCAGTTAGTTCCAGTCAGAACCAGTTAGTTCCAGTCAGAACCAGTCAGATCCAGTCAGAACCAGTCAGATCCAGTTAGCTCCAGTCAGATCCAGTTAGTTCCAGTCAGATCCAGTTAGTTCCAGTCAGAACCAGTCAGAACCAGTCAGATCCAGTTAGTTCCAGTCAGAACCAGTTAGTTCCAGTCAGATCCAGTTAGTTCCAGTCAGATCCAGTTAGTTCCAGTCAGAACCAGTCAGATCCAATTAGTTCCAGTCAGATCCAGTTAGTTCCAGTCAGATCCAGTCAGAACCAGTCAGATCCAGTCAGAACCAGTCAGATCCAGTTAGTTCCAGTCAGATCCAGTTAGTTCCAGTCAGAACCCGTCAGATCCAGTTAGTTCCAGTCAGATCCAGTCAGATCCAGTTAGTTCCAGTTAGAACCAGTCAGTCCCAGTTAGTTCCAGTCAGATCCAGTTAGTTCCAGTCAGAACCAGTCAGAACCAGTCAGATCCAGTTAGTTCCAGTCAGAACCAGTTAGTTCCAGTCAGTTCCAATCAGAACCAGTCAGATCCAGTTAGTTCCAGTCAGAACCAGTCAGAACCAGTCAGATCCAGTTAGTTCCAGTCAGATCCAGTTAGTTCCAGTCAGAACCAGTCAGATCCAGTTAGTTCCAGTCAGATCCAGGTAGTTCCAGTCAGATCCAGTCAGTTCCAGTTAGAACCAGTTAGTTCCAGTCAGATCCAGTTAGTTCCAGTCAGATCCAGTTAGTTCCAGTCAGAACCAGTTAGTTCCAGTCAGAACCAGTCAGATCCAGTCAGAACCAGTTAGCTCCATTCAGATCCAGTTAGTTCCAGTCAGATCCAGTCAGATCCAGTTAGTTCCAGTCAGAACCAGTCAGAACCAGTCAGATCCAGTTAGTTCCAGTCAGATCCAGTTAGTTCCAGTCAGATCCAGTCAGTTCCAGTTAGAACCAGTCAGTACCAGTCAGTACCAGTTAGTTCCAGTCAGATCCAGTTAGTTCCAGTTAGTTCCAGTCAGATCCAGTTAGTTCCAGTCAGAACCAGTCAGATCCAGTTAGTTCCAGTCAGAACCAGTCAGATCCAGTTAGAACCAGTCAGTCCCAGTTAGTTCCAGTCAGAACCAGTCAGATCCATGTAGTTCCAGTTAGAACCAGTCAGTACCAGTTAGTTCCAGTCAGATCCAGTCAGTTCCAGTTAGTTCCAGTCAGATCCAGTTAGTTCCAGTCAGAACCAGTTAGTTCCAGTCAGATCCAGTCAGATCCAGTTAGTTCCAGTCAGAACCAGTCAGATCCAGTTAGTTCCAGTCAGTACCAGTCAGATCCAGTTAGTTCCAGTCAGAACCAGTTAGTTCCAGTTAGTTCCAGTCAGAACCAGTCAGATCCAGTTAGTTCCAGTCAGAACCAGTCAGATCCAGTTAGTTCCAGTCAGATCCAGTCAGATCCAGTTAGTGCCAGTCAGAACCAGTCAGATCCAGTTAGTTCCAGTCAGATCCAGTTAGATCCAGTTAGATCCAGTCAGAACCAGTTAGTTCCAGTCAGAACCAGTCAGATCCAGTTAGTTCCAGTCAGATCCAGTCAGAACCAGTCAGATCCAGTTAGTTCCAGTTAGAACCAGTCAGTCCCAGTTAGTTCCAGTCAGATCCAGTTAGTTCCAGTCAGAACCAGTCAGATCCAGTTAGTTCCAGTTAGAACCAGTCAGTACCAGTTAGTTCCAGTCAGATTCAGTTAGTTCCAGTCAGAACCAGTCAGATCCAATTAGTTCCAGTCAGATCCAGTTAGTTCCAGTCAGATCCAGTCAGAACCAGTCAGATCCAGTCAGATCCAGTCAGTTCCAGTCAGATCCAGTTAGTTCCAGTCAGAACCAGTCAGATCCAGTTAGTTCCAGTCAGAACCAGTTAGTTCCAGTCAGAACCAGTCAGAACCAGTCAGATCCAGTCAGATCCAGTTAGTTCCAGTTAGAACCAGTCAGTCCCAGTTAGTTCCAGTCAGATCCAGTTAGTTCCAGTCAGATCCAGTTAGTTCCAGTCAGATCCAGTTAGTTCCAGTCAGAACCAGTTAGTTCCAGTCAGAACCAGTCAGATCCAGTTAGTTCCAGTCAGAACCAGTCAGATCCAGTTAGTTCCAGTCAGATCCAGGTAGTTCCAGTCAGATCCAGTCAGTACCAGTCAGATCCAGTTAGTTCCAGTCAGAACCAGTTAGTTCCAGTCAGATCCAGTTAGTTCCAGTCAGAACCAGTTAGTTCCAGTCAGAACCAGTCAGATCCAGTCAGAACCAGTCAGATCCAGTTAGCTCCAGTCAGATCCAGTTAGTTCCAGTCAGATCCAGTCAGATCCAGTTAGTTCCAGTCAGAACCAGTCAGAACCAGTCAGATCCAGTTAGTTCCAGTAAGATCCAGTAAGTTCCAGTCAGAACCAGTTAGTTCCAGTCAGATCCAGTTAGTTCCAGTCAGATCCAGTTAGTTCCAGTCAGAACCAGTCAGATCCAATTAGTTCCAGTCAGATCCAGTTAGTTCCAGTCAGATCCAGTCAGAACCAGTCAGATCCAGTCAGAACCAGTCAGATCCAGTTAGTTCCAGTCAGATCCAGTTAGTTCCAGTCAGATCCAGTTAGTTCCAGTCAGAACCCGTCAGATCCAGTTAGTTCCAGTCAGATCCAGTCAGATCCAGTTAGTTCCAGTTAGAACCAGTCAGTCCCAGTTAGTTCCAGTCAGATCCAGTTAGTTCCAGTCAGAACCAGTCAGAACCAGTCAGATCCAGTTAGTTCCAGTCAGAACCAGTTAGTTCCAGTCAGTTCCAATCAGAACCAGTCAGATCCAGTTAGTTCCAGTCAGAACCAGTCAGAACCAGTCAGATCCAGTTAGTTCCAGTCAGATCCAGTTAGTTCCAGTCAGAACCAGTCAGATCCAGTTAGTTCCAGTCAGATCCAGGTAGTTCCAGTCAGATCCAGTCAGTTCCAGTTAGAACCAGTTAGTTCCAGTCAGATCCAGTTAGTTCCAGTCAGATCCAGTTAGTTCCAGTCAGATCCAGTTAGTTCCAGTTAGTTCCAGTCAGATCCAGTTAGTTCCAGTCAGAACCAGTCAGATCCAGTTAGTTCCAGTCAGAACCAGTCAGATCCAGTTAGAACCAGTCAGTCCCAGTTAGTTCCAGTCAGAACCAGTCAGATCCATGTAGTTCCAGTTAGAACCAGTCAGTACCAGTTAGTTCCAGTCAGATCCAGTCAGTTCCAGTTAGTTCCAGTCAGATCCAGTTAGTTCCAGTCAGAACCAGTTAGTTCCAGTCAGATCCAGTTAGTTCCAGTCAGAACCAGTCAGATCCAGTTAGTTCCAGTCAGTACCAGTCAGATCCAGTTAGTTCCAGTCAGAACCAGTTAGTTCCAGTTAGTTCCAGTCAGAACCAGTCAGATCCAGTTAGTTCCAGTCAGAACCAGTCAGATCCAGTTAGTTCCAGTCAGATCCAGTCAGATCCAGTTAGTGCCAGTCAGAACCAGTCAGATCCAGTTAGTTCCAGTCAGATCCAGTTAGATCCAGTTAGATCCAGTCAGAACCAGTTAGTTCCAGTCAGAACCAGTCAGATCCAGTTAGTTCCAGTCAGATCCAGTCAGAACCAGTCAGATCCAGTTAGTTCCAGTTAGAACCAGTCAGTCCCAGTTAGTTCCAGTCAGATCCAGTTAGTTCCAGTCAGAACCAGTCAGATCCAGTTAGTTCCAGTTAGAACCAGTCAGTACCAGTTAGTTCCAGTCAGATTCAGTTAGTTCCAGTCAGAACCAGTCAGATCCAATTAGTTCCAGTCAGATCCAGTTAGTTCCAGTCAGATCCAGTCAGAACCAGTCAGATCCAGTTAGTTCCAGTCAGAACCAGTCAGATCCAGTCAGTTCCAGTCAGATCCAGTTAGTTCCAGTCAGAACCAGTCAGATCCAGTTAGTTCCAGTCAGAACCAGTTAGTTCCAGTCAGAACCAGTCAGAACCAGTCAGATCCAGTCAGATCCAGTTAGTTCCAGTTAGAACCAGTCAGTCCCAGTTAGTTCCAGTCAGATCCAGTTAGTTCCAGTCAGATCCAGTTAGTTCCAGTCAGATCCAGTTAGTTCCAGTCAGAACCAGTTAGTTCCAGTCAGAACCAGTCAGATCCAGTTAGTTCCAGTCAGAACCAGTCAGATCCAGTTAGTTCCAGTCAGATCCAGGTAGTTCCAGTCAGATCCAGTCAGTACCAGTCAGATCCAGTTAGTTCCAGTCAGAACCAGTTAGTTCCAGTCAGATCCAGTTAGTTCCAGTCAGAACCAGTTAGTTCCAGTCAGAACCAGTCAGATCCAGTCAGAACCAGTCAGATCCAGTTAGCTCCAGTCAGATCCAGTTAGTTCCAGTCAGATCCAGTCAGATCCAGTTAGTTCCAGTCAGAACCAGTCAGAACCAGTCAGATCCAGTTAGTTCCAGTCAGATCCAGTTAGTTCCAGTCAGAACCAGTTAGTTCCAGTCAGATCCAGTTAGTTCCAGTCAGATCCAGTTAGTTCCAGTCAGAACCAGTCAGATCCAATTAGTTCCAGTCAGATCCAGTTAGTTCCAGTCAGATCCAGTCAGAACCAGTCAGATCCAGTCAGAACCAGTCAGATCCAGTTAGTTCCAGTCAGATCCAGTTAGTTCCAGTCAGATCCAGTTAGTTCCAGTCAGAACCCGTCAGATCCAGTTAGTTCCAGTCAGATCCAGTCAGATCCAGTTAGTTCCAGTTAGAACCAGTCAGTCCCAGTTAGTTCCAGTCAGATCCAGTTAGTTCCAGTCAGAACCCGTCAGATCCAGTTAGTTCCAGTCAGATCCAGTCAGAACCAGTCAGATCCAGTTAGAACCAGTCAGTCCCAGTTAGTTCCAGTCAGATCCAGTTAGTTCCAGTCAGATCCGGTCAGTTCCAGTTAGAACCAGTCAGTACCAGTCAGTACCAGTTAGTTCCAGTCAGATCCAGTTAGTTCCAGTCAGATCCGGTCAGTTCCAGTTAGAACCAGTCAGTACCAGTTAGTTCCAGTCAGATCCAGTTAGTTCCAGTCAGATCCAGTTAGTTCCAGTCAGAACCAGTTAGTTCCAGTCAGAACCAGTCAGATCCAGTCAGTTCCAGTCAGATCCAGTTAGTTCCAGTTAGTTCCAGTCAGAACCAGTCAGATCCAGTTAGTTCCAGTCAGAACCAGTCAGATCCAGTTAGTTCCAGTCAGATCCAGTTAGTTCCAGTCAGAACCAGTCAGATCCAGTTAGTTCCAGTCAGATCCAGTCAGAACCAGTCAGATCCAGTTAGTTCCAGTCAGAACCAGTCAGATCCAGTTAGAACCAGTCAGATCCAGTTAGTTCCAGTCAGATCCAGTTAGTTCCAGTCAGAACCAGTCAGATCCAGTTAGTTCCAGTCAGAACCAGTCAGATCCAGTTAGTTCCAGTCAGAACCAGTCAGATCCAGTCAGAACCAGTCAGATCCAGTTAGTTCCAGTTAGAACCAGTCAGTCCCAGTTAGTTCCAGTCAGATCCAGTTAGTTCCAGTTAGAACCAGTAAGATCCAGTTAGTTCCAGTCAGAACCAGTCAGATCCAGTTAGAACCAGTCAGTCCCAGTTAGTTCCAGTCAGATCCAGTTAGTTCCAGTCAGATCCGGTCAGTTCCAGTTAGAACCAGTCAGTACCAGTCAGTACCAGTTAGTTCCAGTCAGATCCAGTTAGTTCCAGTCAGATCCAGTTAGTTCCAGTCAGAACCAGTTAGTTCCAGTCAGAACCAGTCAGATCCAGTCAGTTCCAGTTAGTTCCAGTCAGAACCAGTCAGATCCAGTTAGTTCCAGTCAGATCCAGTCAGATCCAGTTAGTTCCAGTCAGATCCAGTTAGTTCCAGTCAGAACCAGTCAGATCCAGTTAGTTCCAGTCAGATCCAGTCAGAACCAGTCAGATCCAGTTAGTTCCAGTCAGAACCAGTCAGATCCAGTTAGAACCAGTCAGATCCAGTTAGTTCCAGTCAGATCCAGTTAGTTCCAGTCAGAACCAGTCAGATCCAGTTAGTTCCAGTCAGAACCAGTCAGATCCAGTTAGTTCCAGTCAGAACCAGTCAGATCCAGTTAGTTCCAGTCAGAACCAGTTAGTTCCAGTCAGATCCAGTTAGTTCCAGTCAGAACCAGTCAGATCCAATTTTGTTCCAGTCAGATCCAGTTAGTTCCAGTCAGAACCAGTCAGATCCAGTTAGTTCCAGTCAGATCCAGTTAGTTCCAGTCAGATCCAGTCAGAACCAGTCAGAACCAGTCAGATCCAGTTAGTTCCAGTTAGTTCCAGTCAGTCCCAGTTAGTTCCAGTCAGATCCAGTTAGTTCCAGTCAGAACCAGTCAGATCCAGTTAGAACCAGTCAGTACCAGTTAGTTCCAGTCAGATCCAGTTAGTTCCAGTCAGAACCAGTCAGATCCAGTTAGTTCCAGTCAGAACCAGTTAGTTCCAGTCAGAACCAGTCAGATCCAGTCAGAACCAGTCAGATCCAGTCAGAACCAGTCAGATCCAGTTAGCTCCAGTCAGATCCAGTTAGTTCCAGTCAGATCCAGTCAGATCCAGTTAGTTCCAGTCAGAACCAGTTAGTTCCAGTCAGATCCAGTTAGTTCCAGTCAGATCCAGTTAGTTCCAGTCAGAACCAGTCTGATCCAGTTAGTTCCAGTCAGAACCAGTCTGATCCAGTCTGATCCAGTTAGTTCCAGTCAGATCCAGTTAGTTCCAGTCAGAACCAGTTAGTTCCAGTCAGATCCAGTTAGTTCCAGTCAGATCCAGTTAGTTCCAGTCAGAACCAGTCAGATCCAGTTAGTTCCAGTCAGAACCAGTCAGATCCAGTTAGTTCCAGTCAGATCCAGTTAGTTCCAGTCACATCCAGTTAGTTCCAGTCAGAAGCAGTCAGAACCGTGCTGGCAGCATCCAGAACATATACAGGTCATGCCAGGGAACAGATGCCGGTGTTACCTGTATTTGCGGTTGACCTCATCGGCGGTGAGGGCGTGGTCAAACATCAGCACCTTGTGGGCGTCCTGGAGACGGGGACCAGTGTAGTCCCGGTACTCCAGTTCTACGGCGGCGTCCAGCAGAGACAGGTACCGTCTAACGATCAGAGCGTAGGGGCTGTCTGTGGACAGCTGGTGTTAAAACTGGTTACTGGTACTAAACTGGTCATACTTGTCTTAAACCTCGTTATACTGGTGTTTAACTGGTCGTACAGATTACACCGGTGTTAAACTGGTTATTGTGGTATCAAACCAGTGTACCTACTGGTGACATTGCTGATGAAGGCCGGGGAGAAGACTCGGTGCAGAACCAGACCAGGGAAATGACCCAGCTGGAACAGGGACATGAGGATGTTGACGGTGGCGAGCGGAGAGCTGAGCGCCTTCAGCTCCACCACCTCCTCCAACCGAGAGAAGAATTGCTGCTCGTTGGACGGACGGTAGCTCATCCTGCTGAACGGGAACACCAGCTTCTGGATCACCTGAGGACACACAGCACACACCTGCAGACAGGTGCATTTCAGAGACATGGCCGAGATGAGCGCTGCTCACCTTACTGTCCAGGAACTCTGCCTTCTTCACCAGGAAGTCAGCGATGGCGTCCAGCAGGCGCCTCTCTCGCAGTCGATGGCGGGCGACATACTTGGCAATCAGAGCCATGGTGTACGGCGTGATGCTGTCCACTTTTTTCGGCAACTCCTCTGAAAAGACAGGGACAGCAGACATGAGACAGTGACACACCTGGACTGCGGGAGATGTACAGGTGCAGGCTGGATCACCTGCCAGGCTGCTGATGAACCTCTCCTGTCGGTTCTGGTAGAACAAGTGAGAACTGAAGATCAGCTCCAAACTCTTGTTGCTTGCCTCCTGGACGCACGCCGCTAGCATCTCGTCCAGCAGCGCCATCTCCTGGTCCCGGACACCGCTCACGCTGGACAGGGTGTGTTTGACCAGACGAAGGATCTTCCTGAAGACAGGAGACACGTAGAACCCCATCTAACATAGGTAGAACCTCCAGCTCCAACAAGTAGAACCTCCAGCTCCGACAAGTAGCTGAGACAGGTAGAACCCCGATCTGAGACAGGTAGAACCCCGATCTGAGACAGGTAGAACCCCGATCTGAGACAGATAGAACCCCGATCTGAGACAGGTAGAACCCAGGTCTGAGACAGGTAGAACCCATGTCTGAGACAGGTAGAACCCCGATCTTAGACAGATAGAACCCCGGTCTGAGACAGGTAGAACCCCGGTCTGAGACAGGTAGAACCCCGGTCTGAGACAGGTAGAACCCCGGTCTGAGACAGATAGAACCCCGGTCTGAGACAGGTAGAACCCCGGTCTGAGACAGGTAGAACCCCGATCTGAGACAGGTAGAACCCAGGTCTGGGACAGGTAGAACCCCGATCTGGGACAGGTAGAACCCCGATCTGGGACAGGTAGAACCCCGATCTGAGACAGGTAGAACCCCGATCTGAGACAGGTAGAACCCAGGTCTGAGACAGGTAGAACCCCGATCTGAGACAGGTAGAACCCCGATCTGAGACAGATAGAACCCCGATCTGAGACAGGTAGAACCCCGATCTGAGACAGGTAGAACCCAGGTCTGAGACAGGTAGAACCCATGTCTGAGACAGGTAGAACCCCGATCTGAAACAGGTAGAACCCCGATCTGAGACAGGTAGAACCCCGGTCTGAGACAGGTAGAACCCCGGTCTGAGACAGGTAGAACCCCGGTCTGAAACAGGTAGAACCCCGATCTGAGACAGATAAGACCCCGATCTGAGACAGGTAGAACCCCGATCTGAGACAGGTAGAACCCAGGTCTGAGACAGGTAGAACCCAGGTCTGAGACAGGTAGAACCCAAGTCTGAGACAGGTAGAACCCAAGTCTGAGACAGGTAGAACCCCGGTCTGAGACAGGTAGAACCCAGGTCTGAGACAGATAGAACCCCGGTCTGAGACAGGTAGAACCCCGGTCTGAGACAGGTAGAACCCCGGTCTGAGACAGGTAGAACCCCGATCTGAGACAGGTAGAACCCAGGTCTGAGACAGGTAGAACCCAGGTCTGAGACAGGTAGAACTCCGATCTGAGACAGGTAGAACCCCGATCTGAGACAGGTAGAACCCCGGTCTGAGACAGGTAGAACCCCGGTCTGAGACAGGTAGAACCCCGGTCTGAGACAGGTAGAACCCCGGTCTGAGACAGGTAGAACCCCGGTCTGAGACAGGTAGAACCCAGGTCTGAGACAGGTAGAACCCCGGTCTGAGACAGGTAGAACCCCGGTCTGAGACAGGTAGAACCCCGGTCTGAGACAGGTAGAACCCAGGTCTGAGACAGGTAGAACCCAGGTCTGAGACAGGTAGAACCCAAGTCTGAGACAGGTAGAACCCAAGTCTGAGACAGGTAGAACCCCGGTCTGAGACAGGTAGAACCCAGGTCTGAGACAGATAGAACCCCGGTCTGAGACAGGTAGAACCCCGGTCTGAGACAGGTAGAACCCCGGTCTGAGACAGGTAGAACCCCGGTCTGAGACAGGTAGAACCCCGATCTGAGACAGGTAGAACCCAGGTCTGAGACAGGTAGAACCCAGGTCTGAGACAGGTAGAACTCCGATCTGAGACAGGTAGAACTCCGATCTGAGACAGGTAGAACCCCGGTCTGAGACAGGTAGAACCCCGGTCTGAGACAGGTAGAACCCCGGTCTGAGACAGGTAGAACCCCGGTCTGAGACAGATAGAACCCCGGTCTGAGACAGGTAGAACCCCGGTCTGAGACAGGTAGAACCCAGGTCTGAGACAGGTAGAACCCCGGTCTGAGACAGGTAGAACCCCGGTCTGAGACAGGTAGAACCCCGGTCTGAGACAGGTAGAACCCCGATCTGAGACAGGTAGAACCCCGATCTGAGACAGATAGAACCCCGATCTGAGACAGGTAGAACCCCGATCTGAGACAGGTAGAACCCCGGTCTGAGACAGGTAGAACCCCGGTCTGAGACAGGTAGAACCCCGATCTGAGACAGATAGAACCCCGGTCTGAGACAGGTAGAACCCAGGTCTGAGACAGGTAGAACCCCGGTCTGAGACAGGTAGAACCCCGGTCTGAGACAGGTAGAACCCAGGTCTGAGACAGGTAGAACCCCGATCTGAGACAGATAGAACCCCGATCTGAGACAGGTAGAACCCCGATCTGAGACAGGTAGAACCCCGGTCTGAGACAGGTAGAACCCCGGTCTGAGACAGGTAGAACCCCGGTCTGAGACAGGTAGAACCCCGGTCTGAGACAGGTAGAACCCCGGTCTGAGACAGGTAGAACCCAGGTCTGAGACAGGTAGAACCCCGATCTGAGACAGATAGAACCCCGATCTGAGACAGGTAGAACCCCGATCTGAGACAGGTAGAACCCCGGTCTGAGACAGGTAGAACCCAGGTCTGAGACAGGTAGAACCCCGGTCTGAGACAGGTACAAACCCGGTCTGAGACAGGTAGAACCCCGGTCTGAGACATGGTCAGGTGGTATCTATCCCTACCTGTTAGCAAGCAGCTGTTCCGGGTTGGGAGACGTGGTTTCGGTTCCTGCAGATGGTTCTGGTTTCTGCAGCGAACGCCACTTGAGCCGGTAGTAGGACAGCAGCAGGAAGAGGGTCTGTGGGTGGCGTTCTCTCTCCAGGTTCTTCTCCAGACCCGCCAGGCATGCCTCCGTCAGCGGGTGCTGGCTGCCGGGGTGGAGCTTCATGCTGGAACTGAACACCATGGAAACATCCTTCTGGTTGAACTGGTTCAGTCTGGACTGGGACTCGGCCTCCAGGACCTGGACCACCTGGGAGTCGCTAGGAAGACCTGAGCATGAGGAAGACTCTGATGAGTGATGTCAGACCGGCCGTGTTTGTGGATGGCGTGCAGAGACTCACCCAGCGCTGCAACGGCGTACAGACAGTTGACGATGCTGAAGTTGTCAAACTTAGCGCAGTCGCTAACGATGGCGCCGCAGAGCGTCTGGAAATCCTGATGCTCCAGGATCTGACGCCCGTCTCCTGGTGACGCCCTGTCTGCGGACGCTTTGCCGTCGTCCCCGGGGGGCGTTGGGGGCGCGGTTTGCAGCAGCTGTCCGATCTTCTGGAGGGCGACGGGGTAGTGGTTGTGGGAGATCTTGGCAGGGTTCTGGGTGACCCAGCGCAGAACCTCGTCCGGCTGCCGCGAGCGCTCAATCAGACGCTTCATGGTGAAGAACGTGTCGTAGCTCATCTTCTCATGGATGAAGTTCCACGTTTTCTTCTTGCTGCTGCTGGGTGGCGCTCCAGCCGGAGCTCCGCTTCCATAGGTGGGGAGAGAGGTGTGGTAGTTCTGGGTCAGGGGGGGCGGGGCCATGTGGTGGGGCGGTGGATGGTGGTGGTAGTGATGGTGGAAATATGATCCTCGGTGGGCGTCGGGGCGGCCTTGGTACTGGTGGTAGGTAGGGGGAGGTGGCGCCGAGTGGTGGGGGAGGTGGGGGCCGTCCAGCACAGCCAGCCCCGCCCTTCGCCCCTGTTTAACCCCACCTCCTCCCCCTCCTCCCCCCGCGGCGCTGTAGATGCGGGTGGTGTACATGGTGATGGACTGAGTGCTGAGGTGGGGGGGTGGGGCTCGGCTCAGGAAGCGCCACCCAGGAGACCAACACAGCATAGTCCAAGATCCAGGCCTCCTGCAGTCACTCCAGTCCTGTGGGGGGGGGGGTGGACATGTCAGAACCAGTGAAGTTCTGGAGGGTCCAAAAGTGCACACATTAACCAGGGAATGAACTGAAAAGTGTTTAAGCCTAGACCCAGGGAGAACTGGTTTTAAGACCTGACCCAGACCAGTTCTCGTACTGGTGGGAATGGAAACTACGATACAAACGGAACGCTACGTTACTGTCCAGGCAGCCAATCAGACCAGTTCGGCTCTCAGTCTTCATGTCTGAGACGAGGCTGACATTCCAGAGGTGGTAACCATGACAACAGCATCCTGTCCGTGTAAAGCACAGTCACTGATGATCTTAAAAAACAGTTTATACCAGCTTCACCTCTTGCCTTAGCGGAGACACTGATGTCACCTTCCTGATGACATCACAGTCAGCTGATCAGACCGAGGGGGGGTGGCAGGGACACCTGTCCTATAATGTCCACATGGAGCCTTCTGTTGGAGACTAAAACTCCGGGAGGGGGGCAGTGATCCGGCTGGGAGCTTACCATCAGCGCTGACCCCTCACCTGTCAGGTCACCCCGGTCCACAGGCTAATGTTAGCGAGCACTGATTGGCCCGTTAAAACTTCAGTCTGTGGCGTCAGCGCTGACGCAGTTACGTCGCCGCTGACGTCATGTGGACAAGGTGACGTCAGGTAAAAAATGACGTTTCACAGTGAAGCTAACACGCTACCTGACAGCAGTGAGCTAAGCCAGTCAGCAGCCTTCATCCTGCCCTTCTCCCCGCAGAGCGAGCCGATCACCGGGCTGCTCGCTGCCCTTCTCCCCGCAGAGCGAGCCGATCACCGGGCTGCTCGCTGCCCTTCTCCCCGCAGAGCGAGCCGATCACCGGGCTGCTCGCCGGGCAGTAACCCGACCTAACGCACCCTCCGAACCTGTCACGCGCCTGAAAGTTTTGCCAAGGTTACCTCATTGCTCGGTGAAGTCGGCAGCTGTTTTCTGGGAAACACCTCATGCCGCAGGAAGTTGGTGTTCAGCGGGGAGACAGTCAGCGGTCAGCCGCTTCATTCCTCCACACAGTCCGCCATCCTGGTGTACCCGGCATGCACCTGGAGCAGCGCGGCCGCTCAAACAGCGACACCTGGCGGGTCTCCGGGGACCAACACTCACTGCACCAACCTGGATTATCACCTGTTTGGTGGTAGACCGGATCCTGGTGTCAGGAGGACCAGGTCTGTTGGTAGACCGGATCCTGGTGTCAGGAGGACCAGGTCTGGTGGTAGACCGGATCCTGGTGTCAGGAGGACCAGGTCTGGTGGTAGACCGGATCCTGGTGTCAGGAGGACCAGGTCTGTTGGTAGACCGGATCCTGCTGTCAGGAGGACCAGGTCTGGTGGTAGACCGGATCCTGGTGTCAGGAGGACCAGGTCTGGTGGTAGACTGGATCCTGGTATGGTAGTAGGGGACCAGGTCTGGTCTACAGTCTGGTGGTAGACCGGATCCTGGTGTGGTAGTAGGGGACCAGGTCTGGTCTACAGTCTGGTGGTAGACCGGATCCTGGTGTCAGGAGGACCAGGTCCGGTGGTAGACCGGATCCTGGTATGATAGTAGGGGACCAGGTCTGGTCTACAGTCTGTTGGTAGACCAGATCCTGGTGTGGTAGTAGGGGACCAGGTCCGGTGGTAGACCGGATCCAGGTATGGTAGTAGGGGACCAGGTCCGGTGGTAGACTGGATCCTGGTGTGGTAGTAGGGGACCAGGTCTGGTCTACAGTCTGGTGGTAGACCAGATCCCGGTATGGTAATAGGGGAACAGGTCTGATGGTAGTCCGGATCCCGGCATGGTAGTAGGGGACCAGGTCCGATGGTAAACCGGATCCCGGTATGGTAGTAGGGGACCAGGTCCGGTGGTAGACTGGATCCTGGTGTGGTAGTAGGGGACCAGGTCTGGTCTACAGTCTGGTGGTAGACCAGATCCCGGTATGGTAATAGGGGAACAGGTCTGATGGTAGTCCGGATCCCGGTATGGTAGTAGGGGACCAGGTCCGATGGTAGACCGGATCCCGGTATGGTAGTAGGGGACCAGGTCCGATGGTAGACCGGATCCCGGTATGGTAGTAGGGGACCAGATCTGGTTTACAGTCTGGTGGTAGACCGGATCCTGGTGTCAGGAGGACCAGGTCCGGTGGTAGACAGGATCCTGGTATGGTAGTAGGGGACCAGGTCTGGTCTACAGTCTGTTGGTAGACCGGATCCTGGTGTGGTAGTAGGGGACCAGGTCCGGTGGTAGACCGGATCCAGGTATGGTAGTAGGGGACCAGGTGTGGTGGTAGCCCAGATCCCGGTATGGTAGTAGGGGACCAGGTCCGGTGGTAGACTGGATCCTGGTGTGGTAGTAGGGGACCAGGTCTGGTCTACAGTCTGGTGGTAGACCAGATCCCGGTATGGTAATAGGGGACCAGGTCCGATGGTAAACCGGATCCCGGTATGGTAGTAGGGGACCAGGTCCGATGGTAAACCGGATCCCGGTATGGTAGTAGGGGACCAGGTCCGATGGTAGACCGGATCCCGGTATGGTAGTAGGGGACCAGGTCCGATGGTAGACCGGATCCCGGTATGGTAGTAGGGGACCAGATCTGGTTTACAGTCTGGTGGTAGACCGGATCCTGGTGTGGTAGTAGGGGACCAGGTCCAGTGGTAGACCGGATCCTGGACAGGTAGACCGGATCCTGGTATAGTAGTAGGGGACCAAGTCTGGTCTACCGTCTGGTGGTAGACCAGATCCCGGTATGGCAGTAGGGGACCAGGTCCGATGGTAAACCGGATCCCGGCATGGTAGTAGGGGACCAGGTCCGATGGTAAACCGGATCCCGGTATGGTAGTAGGGGACCAGGTCCGATGGTAGACCGGATCCCGGTATGGTAGTAGGGGACCAGGTCCGATGGTAGACCGGATCCCGGTATGGTAGTAGGGGACCAGATCTGGTTTACAGTCTGGTGGTAGACCGGATCCCGGTATGGTAGTAGGGGACCAGGTCCGATGGTAGACCGGATCCCGGTATGGTAGTAGGGGACCAGGTCCGATGGTAAACCAGATCCCGGTATGGTAGTAGGGGACCAGGTCCGATGGTAGACCGGATCCCGGTATGGTAGTAGGGGACCAGGTCCGATGGTAGACCGGATCCCGGTATGGTAGTAGGGGACCAGATCTGGTTTACAGTCTGGTGGTAGACCGGATCCTGGTGTGGTAGTAGGGGACCAGGTCCGATGGTAGACCGGATCCCGGTATGGTAGTAGGGGACCAGATCTGGTTTACAGTCTGGTGGTAGACCGGATCCTGGTGTGGTAGTAGGGGACCAGGTCCAGTGGTAGACCGGATCCTGGACAGGTAGACCGGATCCTGGTATAGTAGTAGGGGACCAAGTCTGGTCTACAGTCTGGTGGTAGACCGGATCCTGGTGTGGTAGTAGGGGACCAGGTCTGGTGGTAGATCGGATCCTGGTGTGGTAGTAAGGGACCGGATCCCGGTGTGGAAGTAGGGGACCAGGTCCGGTGGTAGACCGGATCCTGGTGTGGTAGTAAGGGACCGGATCCCGGTGTGGAAGTACGGGACCAGGTCCGGTGGTAGACCGGATCCTGGTGTGGTAGTAGGGGACCAGGTCCGGTGGTAGACCGGATCCTGGTGTGGTAGTAGGGGACCAGGTCCAGTGGTAGACCGGATCCGGGTGTGGTAGTAGGGGACCAGGTCCGGTGGTAGACCGGATCCTGGTGTGGTAGTAGGGGACCAGGTCCGGTGGTAGACCGGATCCTGGTATGGTAGTAGGGGACCAGGTCTACAGGTGGCGCAGTGGACCATCAGACTTGTAAACAGCAGAAGAAGAAGAAGTGTGGAAACAACATGGCGGCGTGGTGTGATTACGGAACAGCTCCAGAAAACTCGCTCCGTGTTTAATTCAGGATGTCTCCCCGCTTCCTGCAGCTCGCTGCCGGCTGGAGGAGCCTGGTCAGCCGGCTGCTGCGCTACGGAGCTCCGGCCGGGCTGGTAGGTGGAGGACAGGTCGGTAGGTGGAGGACAGGTTGGTAGGCGGAGGACAGGCCGGTAGGTGGAGGACAGGTTGGTAGGCGGAGGACAGGTCGGTAGGTGGAGGACAGGTCGGTAGGTGGAGGACAGGCCGGTAGGCGGAGGACAGGTTGGTAGGCGGAGGACAGGTCGGTAGGCGGAGGACAGGTCGGTAGGTGGAGGACAGGTCGGTAGGTGGAGGACAGGTTGGTAGGCGGAGGACAGGCCGGTAGGCGGAGGACAGGTTGGTAGGCGGAGGACAGGCCGGTAGGCGGAGGACAGGCCGGTAGGCGGAGGACAGGTCGGTAGGTGGAGGACAGGCCGGTAGGCGGAGGACAGGTTGGTAGGCGGAGGACAGGTCGGTAGGCGGAGGACAGGTCGGTAGGCGGAGGACAGGTCGGTAGGCGGAGGACAGGCCGGTAGGCGGAGGACAGGTTGGTAGGCGGAGGACAGGTTGGTAGGCGGAGGACAGGTCGGTAGGCGGAGGACAGGTCGGTAGGCGGAGGACAGGCCGGTAGGCGGAGGACAGGTCGGTAGGCGGAGGACAGGTCGGTAGGCGGAGGACAGGTCGGTAGGCGGAGGACAGGCCGGTAGGCGGAGGACAGGTCGGTAGGCGGAGGACAGGCCGGTAGGCGGAGGACAGGCCGGTAGGTGGAGGACAGGCCGGTAGGCGGAGGACAGGTCGGTAGGCGGAGGACAGGCCGGTAGGTGGAGGACAGGTTGGTAGGCGGAGGACAGGCCGGTAGGTGGAGGACAGGTCGGTAGGTGGAGGACAGGCCGGTAGGCGGAGGACAGGCCGGTAGGTGGAGGACAGGTTGGTAGGCGGAGGACAGGCCGGTAGGTGGAGGACAGGTCGGTAGGCGGAGGACAGGCCGGTAGGTGGAGGACAGGTCGGTAGGTGGACCATAACTTTTCTGACTTGACCTGTCCACAGGTGGAGCGGTTACATTTCACGCTGGTTGTAATCCAGCTGGGTGGGGCGGAAATGACGTCATAAGGTTTACTTTCCATGGTCTCACCTGTGGTCCCTGCTTGTCCTCCTCAGACCCTGCCACCACCTGGCTCTGGACAGGTGGACAGTGGGCGGAGACTGCTGAGCGACCTGCTGGGGGCTTCCAGGATGCTGAGCTCCAGACCCCCTAAAGGTGAGACGGGACAGGTAGAACTGGTGTCCTCTGCTGGGACAGACTGGTGTCCTCTGCTGGGACAGACTGGTGTCCTCTGGTTGGACAGACTGGTGTCCTCTGGTGGGACAGACTGGTGTCCCCCGGTGGGACAGACTGGTGTTCTCTGGTGGGACAGACTGGTGTCCTCTGGTGGGACAGACTGGTGTCCTCTGGTGGGACAGACTGGTGTCTCCCGGTGGGACAGACTGGTGTTCTCTGGTGGGACAGACTGGTGTCCTCTGGTGGGACAGACTGGTGTCCTCTGGTTGGACAGACTGGTGTCCTCTGGTGGGACAGACTGGTGTTCTCTGGTGGGACAGACTGGTGTCCTCTGGTGGGACAGACTGGTGTCCTCTGGTTGGACAGACTGGTGTCCTCTGGTGGGACAGACTGGTGTCCTCTGGTTGGACAGACTGGTGTCCTCTGGTGGGACAGACTGGTGTCTCCCGGTGGGACAGACTGGTGTCCTCTGGTGGGACAGACTGGTGTCCCCCGGTGGGACAGACTGGTGTTCTCTGGTGGGACAGACTGGTGTCCTCTGGTGGGACAGACTGGTGTCTCCCGGTGGGACAGACTGGTGTCCTCTGGTGGGACAGACTGGTGTCCCCCGGTGGGACAGACTGGTGTCCCCCGGTGGGACAGACTGGTGTTCTCTGGTGGGACAGACTGGTGTCCCCCGGTGGGACAGACTGGTGTCCCCCGGTTGGACAGACTGGTGTCCTCTGGTGGGACAGACTGGTGTCCCCCGGTGGGACAGACTGGTGTCCCCCGGTTGGACAGACTGGTGTCCTCTGGTGGGACAGACTGGTGTCCCCCGGTGGGACAGACTGGTGTTCTCTGGTGGGACAGACTGGTGTCCCCCGGTGGGACAGACTGGTGTCCTCTGGTGGGACAGACTGGTGTCCCCCGGTGGGACAGACTGGTGTTCTCTGGTGGGACAGACTGGTGTTCTCTGGTGGGACAGACTGGTGTCCTCTGGTGGGACAGACTGGTGTCTCCCGGTGGGACAGACTGGTGTCCTCTGGTGGGACAGACTGGTGTCCCCCGGTGGGACAGACTGGTGTCCCCCGGTGGGACAGACTGGTGTTCTCTGGTGGGACAGACTGGTGTCCTCTGGTGGGACAGACTGGTGTCCCCCGGTGGGACAGACTGGTGTCCCCCGGTTGGACAGACTGGTGTCCTCTGGTGGGACAGACTGGTGTCCCCCGGTGGGACAGACTGGTGTCCCCCGGTTGGACAGACTGGTGTCCTCTGGTGGGACAGACTGGTGTCCCCCGGTGGGACAGACTGGTGTTCTCTGGTGGGACAGACTGGTGTCCCCCGGTGGGACAGACTGGTGTCCTCTGGTGGGACAGACTGGTGTCCCCCGGTTGGACAGACTGGTGTCCCCCGGTGGGACAGACTGGTGTCCTCTGGTGGGACAGACTGGTGTCCCCCGGTTGGACAGACTGGTGTCCCCCGGTGGGACAGACTGGTGTCCCCCGGTGGGACAGACTGGTGTCCCCCGGTGGGACAGACTTCTTTACCTGACAGAATCGTCTCTGAGGTCCAGCTGACCCAGCAGCTGATGTCCCCGTGGTTCTGGTCCAGAACAACAGAACCAGGTCGGGTCATGCTCGCTCTTTGGTTTCTGTTTTCAGGTTTTGAGAAATATTTCCCAGATGGTCAGAAACCTGCGAAGAACTCCGAAGCTGCAGCCAAAGGTAGACATCGCCGACCGAATTCTACATATTGGCCTGGATCTGGTTCTGATCCGGGTTCTGGGCCCGTTATTCATACTTCCTGTTTTGGACCGTTCCTTCCCAACAGAACCGGCCAGCACTCAGAGAGCAGCTGGGAGGTCCGGCGGTGGAGGAGCAGGAGGAGGAGCAGGAGGAGGAGGTGGGAAACGAGGAGGACGTAAGGAGGACTCACACTGGTACAGCCGCCTGCAGAAGGTCAGTTCCTGATCTGGTCCAGTCCGGTGAGGATTACCTGCAGACAGGTGTCAACTACCTGGTCTCTGTTCCAGGGGGACGTTCCCTGGGATGATAAGGAGTTCCGGATGTTATTCCTGGGGGGCGTGGCCTTCTGGGCCACCGTCACTTACTATTTCTTTTTGAGGGACGGAGGACGGGAGGTGACCTGGAAGGACTTTGTCAATAATTACCTGTCCAAAGGCGTGGTGAGGACACACCTGGACACAGCAATACGAACATCTTGTGGTGTTTTCTGATTGGCTGCAGCTGTGAAGGCGTCTCTGTATCGTCTGTCAGGTGGATCGATTAGAGGTTGTCAACAAGCGTTACGTCAAGGTGGTCTTCGCTCCGGGGAAGACGCCGGTGGACGGGGTGTGTTGTCAACACGATCGTTTCCTTTAACGGGTTCTGTTTCTGGTTAAGGACTGGGTCCTGGTACCCGTACCGGGTCCTGGTACCCGTACCGGGTCCTGGTACCCGTACCCGGTCCTGGTACCCGTACCGGGTCCTGGTACCCGTACCCGGTCCTGGTACCCGTACATGGTCCTGGTACCCGTACATGGTCCTGGTACCCGTACCGGGTCCTGGTACCCGTACATGGTCCTGGTACCCGTACCGGGTCCTGGTACCCGGTCCTGGTACCCGTACCCGGTCCTGGTACCCGTACCCGGTCCTGGTACCCGTACCGGGTCCTGGGACCCGTACCCGGTCCTGGTACCGGTACCCGGTCCTGGTACCCGTACCCGGTCCTGGTACCCGTACCCGGTCCTGGTACCCGGTCCTGGTACCCGTACCCGGTCCTGGTACCCGTACCGGGTCCTGGGACCCGTACCCGGTCCTGGTACCCGTACCCGGTCCTGGTACCCGTACCCGGTCCTGGTACCCGGTCCTGGTACCCGTACCCGGTCCTGGTACCCGTACCGGGTCCTGGTACCCGTACCCGGTCCTGGTACCCGGTCCTGGTACCCGTACCCGGTCCTGGTACCCGTACCCGGTCCTGGTACCCGTACCGGGTCCTGGGACCCGTACCCGGTCCTGGTACCCGGTCCTGGTACCCGTACCCGGTCCTGGTACCCGTACTGGGTCCTGGTACCTGTACTGGGGAATGACACCGCCTCTCCTCTGCGTCCTACAGCAGTATGTCTGGTTCAACATTGGCAGCGTGGACACATTCGAGAGGAACCTGGAGACAGCGCAGTATGAGCTGGGCATCGAGGGGGAGAATCGCCTGCCGGTGGTCTACTCCACCGAAAGTGACGGGTAAGGAGCGCTGAGCTGGACAGGCATGCTTCAGGTCTGTACCCACCGCTAATCCTAGTGTCGATGTCTCTGCTGCAGAACATTCCTACTGAGCATGCTCCCGACAGTGCTCATCATCGGCTTCCTGCTCTTCATGCTGCGCCGTGGTCCGGCGGGGGCGGGGAGGCCCGGAAGGGGCATGGGGGGTCTGTTCAGTGTCAGTGAGACAACAGCTAAAATCCTCAAGGACGAAATTGATGTTAAGTTTAAAGATGTAGCCGGTTGCGAGGAGGCCAAGCTGGAGATCATGGAGTTTGTCAACTTTCTGAAGAACCCCAAACAGTACCAGGACCTGGGTGCCAAGATCCCAAAGGTAGTCATCCGCCTCTCTTCTTCTGAGCTTTTCCGTCCCTACACAGCCTGTCGGTCCCTCAGGTCGGCCGACCAACTACTTCTGTCAGTACCAGGACTAAAGGGAAGTTCAGCGGGACCGGGCCTTTGCCGTGGCACAATGAGATGCCTTTATATATCAGACAGGCCGCCTCTGTATCTGTTTTTAAATTTTTGCTGAAGACACATTTGTAAGCTGGATGTCAACTTATCATCTACTAAATGATAAGTTGACATTTTATATCTGTTTTTATTTTGATCGATTTTAGAAATGTAATTCTTTTAAACGTTTAGAAGTGCAGTTGTTCCTGTAGGTAGGATGTAGTTATTCCTGGGGGTATGAGGCAGTTATTCCTGGAAGTAAGGGACAGTTATTCCTGGAAGTAGGAGGCAGTTTTTTGTGGACATAGGAGGCAGTTTTTCCTGGAGCTACGAGGTAGTTATTCCCTTTGGTAGGAGGTAGTTATTCCTGGAGGTAGTAGGTAGTTATTCCTGGACTTAAGAGACAGTTATCACTGGAAGTATAACAGAGTTTTTCCGAGAAGTAAGAGACAGTTATTCCTGGAGGAAGGATGTAGTTATTCCTGGAAGTAGGAGGCATTTATTCCTGGAAGTAAGGGACAGTTATTCTTGGAGGTAAAAGCTAGTTATTCCTGGAAGTAGGAGGCAGTTATTCCTGGAAGTAAGGGACAGTTATTCCTGGAAGTAGGAGGCAGTTACTCCTGGAAGTAGGAGGCAGTTATTTCTCGAAGGAGTGACAGTTATTCCTGGAAGTAGGAGGCAGTTATTCCTGGAAGTAAGGGACAGTTATTCCTGGAGGTAGAAGGTAGTTATTCCTGGCGGTAGAAGGTAGTTATTTCTGGAAGTAGGATGTAGTTATTCCTGGAGGTAAAAGGTAGTTATTTATGGAAGTAGGATGTAGTTATTCCTGGAGGTAGAAGGTAGTTATTCCTGGAGGTAGAAGGTAGTTATTCCTGGCGGTAGAAGGTAGTTATTCCTGGCGGTAGAAGGTAGTTATTCCTGGCGGTAGAAGGTAGTTATTTATGGAAGTAGGATGTAGTTATTCCTGGAGGTAAAAGGTAGTTATTTATGGAAGTAGGATGTAGTTATTCCTGGAGGTAGAAAGTAGTTATTTCTGGAAGTAGGATGTAGTTATTCCTGGAGGTAAAAGGTAGTTATTTATGGAAGTAGGATGTAGTTATTCCTGGAGGTAAAAGGTAGTTATTTATGGAAGTAGGATGTAGTTATTCCTGGAGGTAGAAGGTAGTTATTCCTGGAGGTAGAAGGTAGTTATTCCTGGCGGTAGAAGGTAGTTATTTCTGGAAGTAGGATGTAGTTATTCCTGGAGGTAAAAGGTAGTTATTTATGGAAGTAGGATGTAGTTATTCCTGGAGGTAGAAAGTAGTTATTTCTGGAAGTAGGATGTAGTTATTCCTGGAGGTAGAAGGTAGTTATTCCTGGAGGTAGAAGGTAGTTATTCCTGGCGGTAGAAGGTAGTTATTTCTGGAAGTAGGATGTAGTTATTCCTGGAGGTAGAAAGTAGATATTTCTGGAGGTAGAAGGTAGTTATTCCTGGCGGTAGAAAGTAGTTATTTCTGGAAGTAGGATGTAGTTATTCCTGGAGGTAGAAGGTAGTTATTCCTGGCGGTAGAAGGTAGTTATTTCTGGAAGTAGGATGTAGTTATTCCTGGCGGTAGAAGGTAGTTATTTCTGGAAGTAGGATGTAGTTATTCCTGGAGGTAAAAGGTAGTTATTTATGGAAGTAGGATGTAGTTATTTCTGGAAGTAGGATGTAGTTATTCCTGGAGGTAGAAGGTAGTTATTTCTGGAAGTAGGATGTAGTTATTTCTGGAAGTAGGATGTAGTTATTCCTGGAGGTAGAAGGTAGTTATTTCTGGAAGTAGGATGTAGTTATTTCTGGAAGTAGGATGTAGTTATTCCTGGAGGTAGAAGGTAGTTATTTCTGGAAGTAGGATGTAGTTATTCCTGGAGGTAGAAAGTAGTTATTTCTGGAAGTAGGATGTAGTTATTTCTGGAAGTAGGATGTAGTTATTCCTGGAGGTAGAAGGTAGTTATTTCTGGAAGTAGGATGTAGTTATTTCTGGAAGTAGGATGTAGTTATTCCTGGAGGTAGAAGGTAGTTATTTCTGGAAGTAGGATGTAGTTATTCCTGGAGGTAGAAGGTAGTTATTTCTGGAAGTAGGATGTAGTTATTCCTGGAGGTAGAAGGTAGTTATTTCTGGAAGTAGGATGTAGTTATTCCTGGAGGTAGAAAGTAGTTATTTCTGGAAGTAGGATGTAGTTATTCCTGGAGGTAGAAGGTAGTTATTTCTGGAAGTAGGATGTAGTTATTCCTGGAGGTAGAAGGTAGTTATTTCTGGAAGTAGGATGTAGTTATTCCTGGAGGTAGAAGGTAGTTATTTCTGGAAGTAGGATGTAGTTATTCCTGGAGGTAGAAGGTAGTTATTTCTGGAAGTAGGATGTAGTTATTCCTGGAGGTAGAAGGTAGTTATTTCTGGAAGTAGGATGTAGTTATTCCTGGAGGTAGAAAGTAGTTATTTCTGGAGGTAGAAGGTAGTTATTCCTGGCGGTAGAAAGTAGTTATTTCTGGAAGTAGGATGTAGTTATTCCTGGAGGTAGAAGGTAGTTATTTCTGGAAGTAGGATGTAGTTATTCCTGGAGGTAGAAGGTAGTTATTTCTGGAAGTAGGATGTACTTATTCCTGGAGGTAGAAAGTAGATATTTCTGGAGGTAGAAGGTAGTTATTCCTGGCGGTAGAAAGTAGTTATTTCTGGAAGTAGGATGTAGTTATTCCTGGAGGTAGAAGGTAGTTATTCCTGGCGGTAGAAAGTAGTTATTTCTGGAAGTAGGATGTAGTTATTCCTGGAGGTAGAAGGTAGTTATTCCTGGAGGTAGAAGGTAGTTATTCCTGGCGGTAGAAGGTAGTTATTCCTGGCGGTAGAAGGTAGTTATTTCTGGAAGTAGGATGTAGTTATTCCTGGAGGTAGAAAGTAGTTATTTATGGAAGTAGGATGTAGTTATTCCTGGAGGTAAAAGGTAGTTATTTATGGAAGTAGGATGTAGTTATTCCTGGAGGTAGAAAGTAGATATTTCTGGAGGTAGAAGGTAGTTATTCCTGGCGGTAGAAAGTAGTTATTTCTGGAAGTAGGATGTAGTTATTCCTGGAGGTAGAAGGTAGTTATTCCTGGCGGTAGAAAGTAGTTATTTCTGGAAGTAGGATGTAGTTATTCCTTGAGGTAGAAGGTAGTTATTCCTGGAGGTAGAAGGTAGTTATTCCTGGCGGTAGAAGGTAGTTATTCCTGGCGGTAGAAGGTAGTTATTTCTGGAAGTAGGATGTAGTTATTCCTGGAGGTAGAAGGTAGTTATTTCTGGAAGTAGGATGTAGTTATTCCTGGAGGTAGAAGGTAGTTATTTCTGGAAGTAGGATGTAGTTATTCCTGGAGGTAGAAGGTAGTTATTTCTGGAAGTAGGATGTAGTTATTCCTGGCGGTAGAAGGTAGTTATTTCTGGAAGTAGGATGTAGTTATTCCTGGAGGTAGAAGGTAGTTATTTCTGGAAGTAGGATGTAGTTATTCCTGGAGGTAGAAGGTAGTTATTTCTGGAAGTAGGATGTAGTTATTTCTGGAAGTAGGATGTAGTTATTCCTGGAGGTAGAAGGTAGTTATTTCTGGAAGTAGGATGTAGTTATTTCTGGAAGTAGGATGTAGTTATTCCTGGAGGTAGAAGGTAGTTATTTCTGGAAGTAGGATGTAGTTATTTCTGGAAGTAGGATGTAGTTATTCCTGGAGGTAGAAAGTAGTTATTTCTGGAAGTAGGATGTAGTTATTCCTGGAGGTAGAAGGTAGTTATTTCTGGAAGTAGGATGTAGTTATTCCTGGAGGTAGAAGGTAGTTATTTCTGGAAGTAGGATGTAGTTATTCCTGGAGGTAGAAGGTAGTTATTTCTGGAAGTAGGATGTAGTTATTCCTGGAGGTAGAAGGTAGTTATTTCTGGAAGTAGGATGTAGTTATTCCTGGAGGTAGAAGGTAGTTATTTCTGGAAGTAGGATGTAGTTATTCCTGGAGGTAGAAAGTAGTTATTTCTGGAGGTAGAAGGTAGTTATTCCTGGCGGTAGAAAGTAGTTATTTCTGGAAGTAGGATGTAGTTATTCCTGGAGGTAGAAGGTAGTTATTTCTGGAAGTAGGATGTAGTTATTCCTGGAGGTAGAAGGTAGTTATTTCTGGAAGTAGGATGTAGTTATTCCTGGAGGTAGAAAGTAGATATTTCTGGAGGTAGAAGGTAGTTATTCCTGGCGGTAGAAAGTAGTTATTTCTGGAAGTAGGATGTAGTTATTCCTGGAGGTAGAAGGTAGTTATTCCTGGCGGTAGAAAGTAGTTATTTCTGGAAGTAGGATGTAGTTATTCCTGGAGGTAGAAGGTAGTTATTTCTGGAAGTAGGATGTAGTTATTCCTGGAGGTAGAAGGTAGTTATTCCTGGAGGTAGAAGGTAGTTATTCCTGGAGGTAGAAGGTAGTTATTCCTGGTGGTAGAAAGTAGTTATTTCTGGAAGTAGGATGTAGTTATTCCTGGAGGTAGAAGGTAGTTATTCCTGGAGGTAGAAGGTAGTTATTCCTGGCGGTAGAAAGTAGTTATTTCTGGAAGTAGGATGTAGTTATTCCTGGAGGTAGAAGGTAGTTATTTCTGGAAGTAGGATGTAGTTATTCCTGGAGGTAAAAAGTAGTTATTTCTGGAAGTAGGATGTAGTTATTCCTGGAGGTAGAAGGTAGTTATTTCTGGAAGTAGGATGTAGTTATTCCTGGAGGTAGAAAGTAGTTATTTCTGGAAGTAGGATGTAGTTATTCCTGGAGGTAGAAGGTAGTTATTTCTGGAAGTAGGATGTAGTTATTCCTGGAGGTAGAAGGTAGTTATTTCTGGAAGTAGGATGTAGTTATTCCTGGAGGTAGAAGGTAGTTATTTCTGGAAGTAGGATGTAGTTATTCCTGGAGGTAGAAAGTAGTTATTTCTGGAGGTAGAAGGTAGTTATTCCTGGCGGTAGAAAGTAGTTATTTCTGGAAGTAGGATGTAGTTATTCCTGGAGGTAGAAGGTAGTTATTTCTGGAAGTAGGATGTAGTTATTCCTGGAGGTAGAAGGTAGTTATTTCTGGAAGTAGGATGTAGTTATTCCTGGAGGTAGAAAGTAGTTATTTCTGGAGGTAGAAGGTAGTTATTCCTGGCGGTAGAAAGTAGTTATTTCTGGAAGTAGGATGTAGTTATTCCTGGAGGTAGAAGGTAGTTATTCCTGGCGGTAGAAAGTAGTTATTTCTGGAAGTAGGATGTAGTTATTCCTGGAGGTAGAAGGTAGTTATTTCTGGAAGTAGGATGTAGTTATTTCTGGAAGTAGGATGTAGTTATTCCTGGAGGTAGAAGGTAGTTATTCCTGGAGGTAGAAGGTAGTTATTCCTGGTGGTAGAAAGTAGTTATTTCTGGAAGTAGGATGTAGTTATTCCTGGAGGTAGAAGGTAGTTATTCCTGGAGGTAGAAGGTAGTTATTCCTGGCGGTAGAAAGTAGTTATTTCTGGAAGTAGGATGTAGTTATTCCTGGAGGTAGAAGGTAGTTATTCCTGGTGGTAGAAAGTAGTTATTTCTGGAAGTAGGATGTAGTTATTCCTGGAGGTAGAAGGTAGTTATTCCTGGAGGTAGAAGGTAGTTATTCCTGGCGGTAGAAAGTAGTTATTTCTGGAAGTAGGATGTAGTTATTCCTGGAGGTAGAAGGTAGTTATTTCTGGAAGTAGGATGTAGTTATTCCTGGAGGTAGAAAGTAGTTATTTCTGGAAGTAGGATGTAGTTATTCCTGGAGGTAGAAGGTAGTTATTCCTGGAGGTAGAAGGTAGTTATTTCTGGAAGTAGGATGTAGTTATTCCTGGAGGTAAAAGGTAGTTATTTATGGAGGTATGAGGTAGTTATCCCTGGAAGTAAGGGTGGTTTTTCCTGGAGGTCGGCATAGTAAGACCTGACAGTAGGGTTGTGTATATCTGGAAGTTGAGGGTGGTGAGGTCTGAATGTGACGTGGTTTGTGATAACATGGCTCATATTGTGTTCTATCTATGGTTCTATAGGGAGCCATCCTGACCGGACCACCGGGAACTGGAAAAACTCTGCTGGCCAAAGCGACTGCTGGAGAAGCTAATGTTCCCTTTATCACCGTCAATGGATCAGAATTCCTGGAGATGTTCGTAGGCGTGGGTCCCGCCAGGGTGAGGAAGAGAGGTTGAAGAGGGACAGGTGAAGGGTCAGGAGGAAGGTCTCTGGGAACAACAAATCATGATCCTGATTTGTGTCCAGGTTCGAGACCTGTTTGTGATGGCAAGAAAGAATGCACCGTGCATCCTCTTTATCGACGAGATAGATGCTGTTGGCCGGAAAAGAGGAAGAGGAAACTTTGGAGGTCAGAGCGAGCAGGAGAACACTCTGAACCAGCTCCTTGTGGAGATGGATGGTGAGTGTTCCTACGTTCTAGGAGGTCGGTCACTAGGTAGGTCAGTTGGTCCGTAGGTAGGTAGGTGGGCTAGTCAGTAGGTAGGTAGGTGGTTTGGTCAGTCAGTAGGTATGTCAGTTGGTCAGTCAGTAGGGAGTTCAGTTGGTCAGTCAGTAGGGAGTTCAGTTGGTCAGTCAGTTGGGAGTTCAGTTGGTCAGTCAGTTGGGAGTTCAGTTGGTCAATCAGTAGGTATGTCAGTTGGTCAGTCAGTTGGGAGTTCAGTTGGTCAGTCAGTTGGGAGTTCAGTTGGTCAGTCAGTTGGGAGTTCAGTTGGTCAATCAGTAGGTATGTCAGTTGGTCAGTCAGTTGGGAGTTCAGTTGGTCAGTCAGTAGGGAGTTCAGTTGGTCAGTCAGTTGGGAGTTCAGTTGGTCAGTCAGTAGGTGTGTCAGTTGGTCAGTCAGTAGGGAGTTCAGTTGGTCAGTCAGTTGGGAGTTCAGTTGGTCAGTCAGTTGGTCAGTCAGTTGGGAGTTCAGTTGGTCAGTCAGTAGGTATGTCAGTTGGTCAGTCAGTAGGTATGTCAGTTGGTCAGTCAGTAGGGAGTTCAGTTGGTCAGTCAGTAGGGAGTTCAGTTGGTCAGTCAGTTGGGAGTTCAGTTGGTCAGTCAGTTGGGAGTTCAGTTGGTCAGTCAGTAGGTATGTCAGTTGGTCAGTCAGTTGGGAGTTCAGTTGGTCAGTCAGTAGGGAGTTCAGTTGGTCAGTCAGTTGGTCAGTCAGTAGGGAGTTCAGTTGGTCAGTCAGTTGGGAGTTCAGTTGGTCAGTCAGTTGGGAGTTCAGTTGGTCAGTCAGTAGGGAGTTCAGTTGGTCAGTCAGTTGGTCAGTCAGTTGGGAGTTCAGTTGGTCAGTCAGTAGGTATGTCAGTTGGTCAGTCAGTAGGGAGTTCAGTTGGTCAGTCAGTAGGGAGTTCAGTTGGTCAGTCAGTTGGGAGTTCAGTTGGTCAGTCAGTTGGGAGTTCAGTTGGTCAGTCAGTAGGTATGTCAGTTGGTCAGTCAGTTGGGAGTTCAGTTGGTCAGTCAGTAGGGAGTTCAGTTGGTCAGTCAGTTGGGAGTTCAGTTGGTCAGTCAGTTGGGAGTTCAGTTGGTCAGTCAGTAGGGAGTTCAGTTGGTCAGTCAGTTGGTCAGTCAGTTGGGAGTTCAGTTGGTCAGTCAGTAGGGAGTTCAGTTGGTCAGTCAGTAGGGAGTTCAGTTGGTCAGTCAGTTGGGAGTTCAGTTGGTCAGTCAGTTGGGAGTTCAGTTGGTCAGTCAGTAGGGAGTTCAGTTGGTCAGTCAGTAGGGAGTTCAGTTGGTCAGTCAGTAGGGAGTTCAGTTGGTCAGTCAGTCTGTAGTTCAGTTGGTCAGTCAGTCTGTAGTTCAGTTGGTCAGTCAGTCTGTAGTTCAGTTGGTCTCTAGGTAGATGGGCCGGTCAGTAGGGAGTTCAGTTGGTCAGTCAGTAGGTAGTTCAGTTGGTCAGTCAGTAGGGAGTTCAGTTGGTCAGTCAGTAGGGAGTTCAGTTGGTCAGTCAGTCGGTTGTTCAGTTGGTCAGTCAGTTGGGAGTTCAGTTGGTCAGTCAGTAGGTAGTCCAGTTGGTCAGTCAGTAGGTAGTCCAGTTGGTGACTAGGTATCTGGCCGGTCCGTAGGAAGGTAATGGGTAATGGGTCCGTCAGTTGGTCGGTAGTAGGTCAGTGGGTTGGTCTGTAAGTGAGTCGGTTGGTCGGTAGGTCAGTCAGTTGTAGTTGAGATTGGGGGCTGGATGGGCTCAGGTGTGTGGAGTGTAATGGCATGGATGGAACAATGGGAGGGACTGCGGCCGCGTCTAGGGAGGGCGGACTGCGACCAGGTCCAGGGAGGGCGGACTGCGACCAGGTCCAGGGAGGGCGGACTGCGACCAGGTCCAGGGAGGGCGGACTGCGACCAGGTCCAGGGAGGGCGGACTGCGACCAGGTCCAGGGAGGGCGGACTGCGACCAGGTCCAGGGAGGGCGGACTGCGACCAGGTCCAGGGAGGTCGGACTGCGACCAGGTCCAGGGAAGTCGGACTGCGACCAGGTCCAGGGAGCTGAATGTGCAGCTGTAGTCAGAGAAACATCACCCTAACTGGAGATGCTCTTCCAGCCTTTAGCTCCAACATGCTGGTCTACAGTTTTCTTTCTGATCTCCTGAGACAACTCTTAACTTCCTCTGGTCCATGCTGAGTGTGGTACACAACATGTCAGCAAACAGCACAGTGACTACCTGCAGTTCTATATACAGGCCCACTGACTGATGACAGGACTGTAGACACCTGTGATGCTGATTAGTGGACACACCTTGGACTAACATGTCCCTCTGTTCACATTATTTTCACTCTTTTCAAGGAATACCATCATTTTTATTCAGACCTGTTTTATTAGTTTATTTTTTCATATAATTCTGTTGAAGCCTGGTTGAAAAGCAATGTCTGACTTTCATTGGTTACTTTTCATAGAATTTTTATTTTTTTACTTTTGTCATATTTAAGTTGTTTCTGTGACCATTGTGATTTTTTTCTTTCATTGACCGAAAGGAACCAACATTTTTGTCTGTGTGTGTAAAAACCAAACAAACAAAAACAGGTCTGTTAGAATAAAAACATCCCAACAACAAGTCATCATGGCAGGAAGCAGCAGGGTGGTGCTGTGAAACATGGATCTCTGCTGATCTGAGGGAAAGTTGGGAGCATTTTAACTACCTCATACCAACGCAGTAGAGGGAGGGGAACAGCAGGAGGCCGTGAAAGTCCTGCAAATTCTGGTTTTAAATGGTTATGTAGAGTTCAGGGTTGTATAGGTTGTGTGGGTTCCCCAGAGTTTATGGGTTCTGCTGTCTGTGGGCTTAACAGAACCTTCCACAAATTTCTGCTACAGTCTAAACTGGTTTAAAGAACTGGTTCCGTTTTTTAAACATGGAATTTTTAGGTGGTCTGGTTGGTCTCCAAATTCATGACCTTCATGGCAAAGGTTCTTGACCGGCAGTAGACTCTTGCTAGCTCTTGTTGTTTCTGGATAACAGATCATGACGTTCTACTTCTCAATGTTCCAGGTTTCAACACTGCTACCAATGTGGTGGTTCTAGCAGGGACCAACAGACCAGACATCCTGGATCCGGCTCTGATGAGACCTGGACGCTTTGACAGACAGATCTATATTGGTAAGTTTGAAGTGGAGAAGCTCTCGTAACTAAACCAGGTTGCAGGATCCAGGTGACCACAGTAGGTTCAAGGTCCAGGTGACCACAGTAGGCTCTAGGATCCAGTAACCACATTGGGTTGTAGGATTCAGTTGACCCAATCGGGTCCGAGAATCCAGCTGACCACAGTATGTTCTCGAATCCAGTTACCACATTGGGTTGTAGGATTTAGTTGACCCCATCAGGTTATAGGATCCAGTTGACCCTGTCAGGTCCTAGGGTCCAGTTGACCACAGTAGGTTCTAGAATCCAGTTACCCCATTTGGTTGTAGGATCCAGCTGACCACAGTACGTTCTAATATCCAGTTACCACAATGAGTTTGAGGACCCAGTTGACCCAATCGGGTCCGAGAATCCAGCTGACCACAATACATTCTAGAATCCAGTTACCACATTGGGTTATAGGATTTAGTTGACCCCATCGGGTTCTAGGATCCAGTTGACCACAGTAGGTTCTAGAATCCAGTTACCACATTGGGTTCTAGGATCCAGTTGACCACAGTAGGTTCTAGAATCCAGTTACCACAATAAGTTTGAGGATCCAGTTGACCCAATTGGGTCCGAGAATCCAGCTGACCACAGTACGTTCTAGAATCCATTTACCACATTGGGTCTCTCGGATCCAAGTGACCACAGCAGGTTTTAGGATCAAGGTGACCACATTGGCTTTTCGAAACCAGTTGACCACAGTAGGGTATGGGGTCCAGGTGACCACTGCAGGTTCTACGAACCCTTGACCACAGCAGGTTCTTAGGTCCAGTTGACTACAGTACATTCTAGAATCCAGTTACCACATTGGGTCCTAGGATTCAGTTGACCCCATCGGGTTTTAGGGTCCAATTGACCACAATAGGTTCTTGAATCCAGTTACCACATTGATTTTGAGGATCTAGTGGACCCAGTCGAGTCCTAGGATCCAGTTGACCATAGTAGACTCTTTGATCCAAGTGACCACATTGGGTTTCTGGGATCCAGGTGACGACAGTAGGTTTTGGTATCCAGGTGACTACAGTAGGTTTTGGTATCCAGGTGACCACAGTGGGTTTCTGGGATCCAGGTGACCACATTGGGTTTCTGGGATCCAGGTGACTACAGTAGGTTCTAGTATCCAGGTGACCACAGTAGGTTTTAGGATCCAGGTGACCAGAGGATCTTCTAGGATCCAGGTGACCACAGTAAGTCCTAGGATCTTTGTGACCACAGTAGGTTCTAGGATCCAGGTGACCAGAGGATCTTCTAGGATCCAGGTGACCACAGTAAGTCCTAGGATCTATGTGACCAAAGTAGGTTCCAGGATCCAGGTTACCAGAGGATCTTCTAGGATCCAGATGGCCACAGTAAGTCCTAGGATCTATGTGACCACAGTAGGTTCTAGGATCCAGGTTACCAGAGGATCTTCTAGGATCCAGATGGCCACAGTAAGTCCTAGGATCTATGTGACCACAGTAGGTTCTAGGATTCAGGTTACCAGAGGATCTTCTAGGATCCAAGTGACCACAGTAGGGTCTAGGGTCCAGGTGACCACAGTAGGGTCTAACGTCAAGGTGACCACAGGAGGGTTTAGGGTCCAGGTGACCACAGGAGGATCTAGAGTCCAGGTGACCACAGCGGGTTCTAGGGTCCAGGTGACCACAGCAGGTTGTAGAGTTCAGGGGACATCGGTTTGAGGATCCAGGTGACCACAGCAGGTTCTAGGGTTCAGGTGACTACGGTAAGTTCTAGGGTCCAGGTGACCACAGCAGGTTCTAGGGTTCAGGTGACTACGGTAAGTTCTAGGGTCCAGGTGACCACAGCAGGTTCTAGTGTCCTTTATCAGTGTCCTGTCCTTAGGTCCTCCAGACATCAAAGGACGGGCGTCCATTTTTAAAGTCCACCTGCGTCCGCTGAGGTTGGAGACAGACATGGACAAAGATGGTCTGGCAAGGAAGATGGCTGCCCTCACACCGGGGTTCTCAGGTAACATTTCCTCCAAAGCATCACCTTCGGCTAAGATCTCCTTCGCATAAAGTTCACGTCCCATTTTTAACTCCGAGAACCTGACGTTAAGTTCTTGTTTCATGCGTTCAAGAACCATGCCTGTCCCACCTGTCTGTCCAAAAGGCCTCCCTACCTGTCCCACCTGTCTGTCCACATGGCCTGCCTGTCTGTCCACACGGCCTGCCTACCTGTCCCACCTGTCTGTCCAAAAGGCCTCCCTACCTGTCCCACCTGTCTGTCCAAAAGGCCTCCCTACCTGTCCCACCTGTCTGTCCAAAAGGCCTCCCTACCTGTCCCACCTGTCTGTCCAAAAGGCCTCCCTACCTGTCCCACCTGTCTGTCCACATGGCCTGCCTGTCTGTCCACACGGCCTGCCTACCTGTCCCACCTGTCTGTCCAAAAGGCCTGCCTACCTGTCCCACCTGTCTGTCCAAAAGGCCTCCCTACCTGTCCCACCTGTCTGTCCAAAAGGCCTCCCTACCTGTCCCACCTGTCTGTCCACATGGCCTGCCTGTCTGTCCACACGGCCTGCCTACCTGTCCCACCTGTCTGTCCAAAAGGCCTGCCTACCTGTCCCACCTGTCTGTCCAAAAGGCCTCCCTACCTGTCCCACCTGTCTGTCCAAAAGGCCTGCCTTCCTGTCCCACCTGTCTGTCCAAAAGGCCTCCCTACCTGTCTCACCTGTCTGTCCAAAAGGCCTGCCTACCTGTCCCACCTGTCTGTCCAAAAGGCCTGCCTACCTGTCCCACCTGTCTGTCCAAAAGGCCTGCCTACCTGTCCCACCTGTCTGTCCAAAAGGCCTCCCTACCTGTCCCACCTGTCTGTCCAAAAGGCCTGCCTACCTGTCCCACCTGTCTGTCCAAAAGGCCTGCCTACCTGTCCCACCTGTCTGTCCAAAAGGCCTGCCTACCTGTCCCACCTGTCTGTCCAAAAGGCCTGCCTACCTGTCCCACCTGTCTGTCCAAAAGGCCTGCCTGTCTGTCCCACATGGCCTACCTACCTGTCCTACCTGTCTGTCCAAAAGGCCTGCCTGTCTGTCCACATGGCCTACCTACCTGTCTGTCCAAAAGGCCTGCCTGTCTGTCCACATGGCCTGCCTGTCTGTCCACATGGCCTACCTACCTGTCCCACCTGTCTGTCCACATGGCCTACCTACCTGTCCCACCTGTCTGTCCACATGGCCTGCCTACCTGTCCCACCTGAGTTATTTGTCCCTCCTTTTTGTCTTCCAGGTGCAGACATCGCCAACGTCTGTAACGAAGCTGCACTGATTGCCGCCCGACACCTGTCAGACGCCATCAGCCAGAAACACTTTGAACAGGCCATAGAGAGGGTCATCGGAGGTGAGACACCAGAACCAGACCCAGACCCATCGGGACTGGTTTGTGTGATCTCCTGTGCTGTGTGTTCAGGTCTAGAGAAGAAGACTCAGGTTTTGCAGCCGGAGGAGAAGAAGACAGTGGCGTATCACGAGGCTGGTCATGCTGTCGCTGGATGGTTCCTGGAGCACGCCGACCCGTTACTGAAGGTCTGCCTGAGGTCCGATCCCAACTCCTTTCATGGGCCAAGGAGGGTCACATGACCCCCAGAGTCCAGCAGAAGGGCCATATGTCTGCTTGGACCAGTTGGGATTGGACCTCACCAGAACATCTTCTGGTCTAAAGCCTTACTGTTCAACAGAACCCGGTCCTTACAGAAAGGGGTTCTCACGGTATCTGAATCTGACAGAATCCAGTTCTTTCTGAGCCTGGTTCACATTGAACTCTGTTCTGACAAACAGAATCTCACAGAACCCATTTTGCATGGAACCGGGTTTTGCCAAAACTGGTTCTCACAGCACCTGGTTCTTAACGAAACCAGTTCTTACAGAGCCTGGTTCCAATGGAACCCGGTTCTCTCAGAAGCAGCGAGTTGTCTGTGCTGACGTGTGTCCTGGTTGCCTGTCCAGGTGTCCATCATCCCCAGGGGGAAGGGTCTGGGTTACGCCCAGTACCTGCCCAAAGAACAATACCTGTACACCAAAGAGCAGCTTCTGGACCGGATGTGCATGACCCTGGGGGGTCGGGTCTCCGAGGAGATCTTCTTCGGACGGATCACCACTGGAGCTCAGGACGACCTGAGAAAGGTCACGCAGAGCGCCTATGCTCAGGTGAGGAAAACGAGACCGGTTCTGGTTGGTTCGGTGGGTTCTTATGGGGACTCCATATCCTCCTGCAGATCGTCCAGTTCGGGATGAACCCGAAGGTGGGACAGGTGTCCTTCGACCTGCCCCGGCAAGGGGAGATGGTTCTGGAGAAGCCGTACAGCGAGGCTACAGCCCGCCTCATCGACACCGAGGTCAGAACCCTGATCAGCGAGGCCTACCGGAGAACCCAGGACCTGCTGAAGGACAAGAAGGCTGAGGTGGAGAAGGTACCTAGATCCGGTTCTGGTTCCCAGATGTGGGTTCAGCCCGGCTGTTCTGGTTCATTCATCAAATTGGTTAGTGTCCTCTCTGTGGTTCCCTGCAGAACATATGCTCTGTTGACTGTAAAACATTACCTGGAGAACATTGTGGAGAACCCTGATTGGGTTTGGGTTCTGAGTTCTCCACTCTCAAACCAGAACATAGAACTCTCTCCAGCTGATGTTCATCAGGTTGTGTTCTCCTTTAGAACCAGCAAGTAGCACTGTGTTCTACCAAGTTTATTGTCAGATGGTGGAACCAGAACTTCAGTTATGTGTTTGGATCTGAGTTGTGGTTCTGATCCGTGTCCTCTTGTGGGATTCTCCAGGTGGCTCAGCGGCTGCTGGAAAAAGAGGTTCTGGATAAGAATGACATGGTGGAACTTCTGGGCAAGCGGCCGTTCGCAGAGAAGTCGACGTACGAGGAGTTTGTGGAGGGAACCGGAGGCGAGGATGAGGACACGTCCCTGCCGGAAGGCCTGAAGGACTGGAACCAGGACAGGAAGGACAAGGAGGAGAGCCAGGAAGAACAGGTGGCCCGTCAGATCTCCGGAGGAATGCCCTTCTAGAACCGCCAACGTTCTCTGACACAGTCACTCCTGCAGACAGACATGAAGGAACCTTCTCACCAGTGTTCAGTTTCTGGAACCTTCCTTTGTGTTCCGTACCAGATGTTCCGGTGGATTCTGGGTTCTACCACTGTTTTCAGCTCACACAAACCCAGAACATTTTTCATCTGAAGTTCTTCAGTATCTTTATGGGAGAGAACCCAAAGACCTCCTCAGCTTTATTCCACAGAACCATCTGATCTTTGCGAACCCAGAATCCAGTCCAAACATGAGAACTGTGAAACCCTTTAGAACATTTATGTTGCTAATCTGCAATGTTCTGGATCTTAATGCTTAGAACAGATCCCACTTCCAGGCCGAGCAAGGCTTTTAGATCCTCCATAGAACCTAAAGAGAACCAGAACTGCTCTTTTGTTCCACAGGAAAGCTTTTTAAGCAGAACCCAATCTGATTTCTCAGCAAAGAAAGTTGATTCTACGACGACCTGGTTCCAACACAGGGTTCCTAACGTGCTTCAGATATGCAGAACCAGAACATTTGTGCTTGTAGAACTCTAAGGTCCCAGATGTGGATGCGGTTCTGTTCTCCTGTGCAGAACCAGCGGAGCCCACTGCAATTACTATAAATGTGTATTTATGACTAAGTTCTGTTTGATATTGAGGTTCCGTTGGAGCGCCATCATCACCATCACTCGCCATGGCAACGGGACCACCGTTTCCGGTTGTCTTGCTGATGCTTCGTCTCCATGGAAACGTGTATATGTGTTACGGTGTTTTAATAAAGCTGATCAAAACCTGTCAGACTGGAGCCTTTTAAAACTCAAACAGGTTCTTTTTCAGATAGAACTCGAAGAACGTGTGGAGAACATGAGAAGTAGAACATGGAGGAAACATGGAAGGTAAACGGATAAACTGACAGAGATGCGGTTCTCGGGATCCGTCTTTCAGAACTCCTATGGTTGCTATGAGCAACAGGATGATTGATGAAGAGCCCGGTCCAGCAGAGCCCGGTACACGACAGACCAAGTCAGCTTCAAAACCATTTACTGAACTATTCAGCCTTTGGCTCCCCAACTAACCAAGAAGGGTCCTGGTCCTGGTCCCGGAACTGGAACTAATCCTGGTTCTGGTCCCAGAACTAGAACTGATCCTGGTTCTGGTCCTAGTCTTGGTTCCCGTCCCGGTCTTGATCCTGTTTTTGATCATGTTCCTCAACCTGTTCTTGATTTCCGTGCTGGTCCCGCTGCCAGTCCTGGTCTTGGTTGTGGTCCTGGAACTGATCCTGGTCTTGGTTGTGGTCCTGTCCGGGAACTGATCCTGGTCTTGGTTGTGGTCCTGCCCTGGAACTGATCCTGATCCCAGTTAGAATCCCAGCTCCACACTCAGTTAGGGAAGCAGTTAGTCAGCAAGCCCCCATTAGCCAGTGCGGAGCTACCAGCCAGGGCAGCTAGCCCACCTAGCGGTCCCTCAGCAGTTCCCGCGCAGCCGGGAGCCGAGGCGGGCTGGACGACGGCCAGGCGGAAGCGTAGCCCCAAACCAAAACCCACTGGCCACCACCGACCTGTTCACGTTTCTAACAGATTTTCCCCGCTCGGTGACACACCCGCTGAGGCAGAAACCCTGATTATAGGTAGTTCCATAGTCAGAAACGTGGCACTAGAGACACCGGGGACCATAGTCAGATGCATTCCTGGGGCCAGAGCGGGCCACGTCGAATCGTATTTGAAACTGCTGACTAAGGCTAAACGTAAATACCGTAAGATTGTAATTCACGTCGGCGGTAACGACACCCGGTTACGCCAATCGGAGGTTACTAAAATTAATGTTGCTTCGGTGTGTAACTTTGCCAAGAGCATGTCGGACTCCGTAGTTTTCTCTGGTCCCTTGCCAAATTTAATCAGCGATGACATGTTTAGCCGCATGTCATCCTTCAACCGCTGGTTGTCTAGGTGGTGTCCCGATAACAACGTGGGTTTTATAGATAATTGGAGCGCTTTTTGGGGAAAGCCTGGTCTTATTAGGAGAGATGGCATCCATCCCACGTTGGATGGAGCCGCTCTCTTATCTAGCAATATGGACTCTTTTATTAGTCAGCTAAATTGACAACTCAGGGTTGGGACCAGGAGGCAGAATTGTAGTCCTACACACTTTTCTGCAGCTTCCCACCTGCCGCCGCCCACCCAAAACCCCATTCCGACCTTATACAACTCCCCAGCAGTAAGAATTAAACAACACAAAAACACTTCTGGGGTTAATCGTGAAAACCTCATAAAAATAAAAACAATGGATCTAATAAAATCTGAAAATAAGACAATAAAGTGTGGCCTACTGAATATTAGATCCCTCCCAAATAAGTCTTTATTAGTCAATGACTTGATAGGTGATCACCACATTGATTTATTCTGTCTTACGGAAACCTGGTGACAGCAAGAGGATTATGTTAGTATTAATGAAGCTACGCCAGCTAACTATTTAAACTTTCACATTCCTAGAACTACAGGCAGAGGAGGAGGTGTTGCAGCTATTTTTCAGTCAGAATTATTAATTAGTCCTAAGCACAAAACTAACTATAAATCCTTTGAATTCCTGACATTAAATTTATCTCATCCAAAATGGAATTCAGAGAAACCGCTCCTTTTAGCATTAGTGTATCGCCCACCTGGACCTTACTCCGAGTTTCTGACCGAATTCTCTGATCTCTTGTCTGAGTTAGTGCTGACTACTGATAAAGTCATTGTACTAGGTGATTTTAATATTCATGTTGACCATGAAAATGATAGTTTAAACATTTCCTTTAGTTCTATTCTAAACTCAATTGGGTTTTCACAAAATGTCAATGGAGCCACTCACTCTCATGGTCATACTCTTGATCTGGTTCTAACATCTGGTATTGAGACTGATAAGCTCAAAGTTTTTCCTCAAAACCCTGTCTTGTCCGATCACTTCTTATTAACCTTTGAATTCACTTTATTTGATTACTCACTGACCAAAAATAAATTCTACTATAGTAGATGTTTATCAGACAATAATATTACAAAATTTAAACAATCAATTGAATCAATTTTTTCCCCTCTACCATGTGTTAGCATGACTGAGAGTCCCCCTTTAAGCCTTACTCCTGCTCAGATTGATCAACATGCTGATACTATAACAGCTTCAATGCGTACAACCTTGGATAATGTTGCTCCCCTAAAGAAGAAGAAATTAGGTAAGATTATGAAGGCTCCCTGGTTTAATTCCCAGCTTCGAGCTCTAAAACAGGCATCAAGGCGTTTGGAAAACAGATGGCGTTCATCAGGACTAGAGGAGTCTCACTTAACCTGGAAAGAAAGTTTAATCGTATACAAAAAAGCCTTACGTACGGCAAGAACAGCTTATTATTCATCATTGATAGAGGAAAACAAAAACAATCCTCGGTTTCTTTTCAGCACTGTAGCTAGGCTTACTAGGAGCCGGAGCGCTGTGGAGCCATGTATTCCTTTCTCACTTAGCTGTGATGATTTCATGTATTTTTTCAGGAATAAAATTGACACTATTAGAGATCAAATCCACAATACTCTTCCTTCTACCTATAATGTTGAGCCTGTTGTGGTCTCCGAAGCATCCTTAGAACCAGGATCTGACTTGTGTCTAAATAGTTTCTGTCCTGTCCAACCCTCTGAATTAACTAAAATAATAGCTTCATCTAAACCATCCACCTGTATCTTAGACCCTCTCCCAACGAGCCTCTTTAAGGACATTTTCCCTTTAATTAATACATCACTACTAAATCTTATCAATATGTCTTTAGTGACAGGATATGTACCACAATCATTTAAAACTGCTGTAAACAAGCCTTTACTTAAAAAGCAATCTCTGGATCCAGAGGTGATAGCAAATTATAGACCTATATCTAACCTCCCGTTTATGTCCAAAATTCTGGAGAAAATAGTTTCAGCTCAGCTACATGCCCACCTGAGCAGAAATAATTTATGCGAGGAGTTTCAGTCAGGATTTAGAGCTCATCATAGCACTGAGACAGCATTGGTGAAAGTTACTAATGACCTTCTTATGGCCTCAGACAAAGGACTTGTGTCCGTACTTATCTTGCTTGATCTTAGTGCTGCATTTGATACAGTCGATCATAACATTCTGTTACAGAGACTAGAACAGGTGATTGGAATTACAGGTACAGCGTTAAGCTGGTTTAAATCATATTTATCTGATAGACTTCAGTTCGTTCATGTAAATGACAAGTCCTCCTCCCAAACTACAGTAAGTCATGGAGTTCCTCAAGGTTCTGTACTTGGACCAGTACTCTTCACGCTATATATGCTCCCTTTAGGCAAAATTATTAGACAGCATGGAATAAACTTTCATTGTTATGCAGATGATACTCAACTATACTTATCCTTTAAACCAGATGAAACAAATCAGCCCAATAGGCTACAAAATTGTCTCATAGACATAAAGACTTGGATGTCTAGAAATTTTCTCCTCTTAAACTCAGATAAGACTGAAGTAATTCTCGTTGGATCTGAAAAACTCAGAGCTAAATTTTCCGGTTTTGTAATGAACCTGGATGGCATTACTTTAGCTTCCAGTGCTACAGTGAGAAACCTTGGAGTAATATTTGACCCTGACCTGTCCTTTGGCCCACATATTAAGCAGGTTACTAAAACAGCCTTCTTTCATTTACGTAATATAGCCAAAATTAGGGACATTCTGTCTCAGAGTGATGCAGAAAAACTGGTTCACGCTTTTGTTACTTCGAGACTAGATTACTGTAACTCTCTATTACTGGGCTGTCCTAAATATGCCCTGAAAAGCCTTCAGCTGATCCAGAATTCTGCAGCCAGAGTCCTGACCAGAACCAGCAGGACAGATCATATTTCTCCAGTTTTAGCCTCTCTTCATTGGCTGCCTGTTGAATCTAGATGTGGTGGAATTATGCATATAGTGTAGTTTTAATATGTTACTCATTTATTAAGCTTCTTTAAAGTAGTACCAGATATATATTCTGCATAGTTTAGAGTAGTTCAGTAAACTTGCTTTAGTAGATTCATGCATAAAACTAAATGTTCTGTTCAAGGCCTGTTTCAGCTTTGACTGTTGTTATCTCCAAGCTAGCAGTTGTTCTGACTAGTGCTGCCTGCAAGGGTTGTTTGTGTCTGCTTAAAGAACACTGTAGCACTCTGAGCAGAGGCAGAGCTCTCAAGACCTCTCGCCCGCAACATCTGTACATGGTCAATAAATTGAACAGAAAACCGTTGATTTATAGATTTATTTCTCATCGGATAAATTCCACGACACTAGAATAGAATTTAAAATCCTTCTCCTGTGTGTGCTTGCTCAGGATGGGAGATTGAGTTGGACTCACCTCAATCTGTTGGTTTCCTTTTATAGGCTGTTCTGAATTGGCCTTCATTATGTTTTCCCCTCTGTCTGTAAAGCGTCTTGAGATGGTATTGCCGTGATTTGACGCTATATAAATAAAGTTGAATTGAATTGAATCCTGATCTTGGTTGTGGTCCTGTTCCTAGAACTGGGACTGGTCCTAGTCCTTGACCCAGATCTGGCTGCGTTCACATTTTTAATCATTTTGAATGCCCATGGGCCCATTGGGAATTTACAGTAATTGAGATCCGGTTCTTTATATCTTATTATTATTATTATTATTAATGTAGATTGCCCATGGGGCATTCACATTATTGAGATCCTGTTCTTTATATCTTGGCATTAATGTGAATGCCCATAGGTCACCATTCAAGTCACTTCAACCGTTCACATCTCAAACCCTGCAGATCCTCCGGAGATGTGTGCTACGACTTTTGTCGTTTCAGATCTTTGTAGTTTTTGAGATATTTAGCATTTTGTAAAAATAAATTCAGCCTTGTGATTGGATGAAAGTCCTTCAAACCAAATCTGGATTGGACATTGAAAAAGTTCAGCTCGGCGATTGGTCGGTTTTTGCATAATGAGCTGAAAACAGCTTCATCGGGGGCTCGGAGCTCTGCACCGGTTTACAGTGTCTGGTTCGTCTCGGTCCCGGTCTCCATTTTATAGGTACCTGCTAATCAGCAGGTACCTATAAAAGACACCTGCTGATCTTCTTTTGTCTGCTGGCTGATTGTGTGTTGGTGGTGGTGACTGGCTGCCTTCTGTACTCCTCCTGGCTTGGTGGTGAGTAGAAACAGGATCCAGGATTATAGATCCACCTGCTGCTGTTTTTATTGGCATAATTTATTGTAGTGATTTTTTTTTTATCAGTTCTGTTTGCTTCTTTTGCTTTAGTTTTGTAAGTTGACTTTTCTTTTGTTTGAATTGTTTCCTTTAGGCAGCTGGGAACCATTTGGTGGATGGGGCTAGGCACTCTGGTTGGGGACCCTCACATTTGGTTTGGTTTGATGCACTGGGCATATGAGGGCTCCACAGTTATAGTTTGCAGTGAAGTGTGATTGCATTCATTAGGTAAGAGGTGGCAACACACCGGGACACTCCTTCCCTGTCGGCTGCCCTCCACTGGTGGTCCCAGCTGGCCTGGTTTCTTTAGTTTATATAGTTATTTGCTTTTAACTGGTTTTAACAGTGGCTTTCATAGCCAACTAATTTTAGCCTTAAATTTTTTGGTTTAATAGTTTAAACTCCCCACGTCTCTTCTTATTTCAACAGGAGCGACCCTGCATTTATTTCCTGGAGCCCTGTGCCCCAGGTGGCGTTGTCCGGCATTAGTATTAAATAAAAGTTAACTTTCTCATTTTACCTTTTGTTGTTCAGTTATTTTTGTTAAGGCCTTACCACTCTACCACACACGTTGAAAACAAAGTCTTTAACTGATTACACAAGCAGTTCTTAATGGTTTTCTGCAATGATTGATGTAGTTTAACTACTGTCTTCAGAATTTTAGTTGTATTTACAAACTATTTAAAATAATCTTTGGCTTCTTGACAGCAGTTCAACCTTTCACATCCATTTGCAATTCTGCTGATGACACACTGGTGGCAAAGGCAATCCCATACCAATGGCAAAAAAAAAAATATTAGCGCTCCTGCCAGGGGTGTGAAAAAACTGTAGTGCGATAGTGGTAAAGTGAATTGCCTCTCATTCTGAAGGTCATGAGTTCAAATTCAGGTGCTGGATCTTCATAAATCATATCAGATGGTTGTACTACTTCTCCTTTTTCTGATCTATATTTAATAGATCTTGTGTGCTACTTTACACATTTAAATCTTAAACTCTTTTGCCGATTCCACATTGCACAATTGGGCTCCTGTTCAGATGTTCATGGGTTTAAATCCTGATGCATTCCCATAAAGTTGGATAGTTTTGCTGGTTCTCCAAATGGTTATGCAATTGCATTTCAATCAGCATAAAAGGACATTCACATTTGCTCTATTGCAAGAAAAGCGCTTTTCTAGTTCATTTTCTTTTTTCTTGGTTCTTTAATTTGACGTGCAATCGAGGGGAAGTGACGTCAGAGCGAGCGCTTAACGCTTCCGGTCTGCAGTGGGACTGAAGCACCGGGTTCCCGGAGCCAGACTGCGGGGAGAGACCCGGCGGACACCCGGGACGAGGAGCGGGAGCGCCGGGCAGGAGCTGCATGGCGGCGGCTGTTTCTGCGGTACGAACCGTCCTGGAGGAAACTTGCTAAGCTCATGCTAACAGCTGGAACCATTCAGGCCTGGAACTGGTTTTCTGTCAGAAACCAGTTTCCCCACCCCAGCACGGTCAGCTAGAGGTAATCGATCAAACTGATCGGAGGATCGGGACTGAACGGGTTTTCTGGTTCGGATCGAACTGCAGGTTGATCAACGCCGAGGTTGATCAGTTAGCATGTTCCAGCTAACGGTGCGGGGGGGGGGGGGGGTGATCAATACTGATCAGATTCAGATTGGTTCCCAGGGGCTGCATGTGGACTTTACTGATCCCGTCCTGTGACGTCACGCTGTTAGATCAGTGTGATTGATCAGCCAGCCTGTGGGAGTTATTGATCACCAGACAGGAGGTGCGTTTGTTTTGTCCACAGGGAGGGCCGGTCCTCACCATGGAGAACGGACAGACCCCCACCAAACTGGGGCTGCCGCCGCTGACCCCCCACCAGCAGGAGGCGCTGCAGAGGGTAAGGCACGCGCCAAGCAAGCTGCTCGGGACCCGGTCCGGGAGCGCAGCTCGGGACCCGGTCCGGGAGCGCAGCTCGGGACCCGGTCCGGGAGCGCAGCTCGGGACCCGGTCCGGGAGCGCAGCTCGGGACCCGGTCCGGGAGCGCAGCTCGGGACCCGGTCCGGGAGCGCAGCTCGGGACCCGGTCCGGGAGCGCAGCTCGGGACCCGGTCCGGGAGCGCAGCTCGGGACCCGGTCCGGGAGCGCAGCTCGGGACCGGGTCCGGGAGCGCAGCTCGGGACCCGGTCCGGGAGCGGTTCTGCCACTGTCCCCTGTCGGCAGGCGAAGAAGTACGCCATGGAGCAGAGCATCCGGAGCGTCCTGGTGAAGCAGACCCTGGCGCAGCAGCAGACCTTCGGCGGCCTGCAGGTAGCGTCGCTCAGGTGAGTCTCTGCTTTGATCCTGGTGATGTCATCCAGCGTTTCCTGTCTCCGTCTCAGATGGCGTCCCTGACGATGGGGTTGGGAGACGCTCTGTCTCCTCTGCAGTCGGTGAGTATGGCTGCCTGTGTTTCCTGGCCGCGGCCGTGTGATCGCCTTCAATGTGGTCATGTGATCCGGTTCAGGTGGCGGCTCAGCGGCAGAGAGCGCTCGCCATCATGTGTCGGGTCTACGTCGGATCCATCTACTACGAGCTGGGCGAGGACACCATCAGACAGGCCTTCGCCCCATTTGGACCAATCAAAAGCATCGACATGTCCTGGGACTCAGTCACCATGAAGCATAAGGTGCTGACTTCTGATTGGTCCAAACTGCTGACTTCTGATTGGTCCAAACTGCTGACTTCTGATTGGTCCTCAGGTGTGACATCAGCAGCTTGTCTCTGCAGGGTTTTGCCTTCGTGGAATACGAGATGCCGGAGGCGGCTCAGCTGGCGCTGGAGCAGATGAACTCCGTGGTCCTCGGAGGACGGAACATCAAGGTGGGTTCCATCGTTCCCCCCGGAGAACGTCCCGGTCCCGGTCCTGGCCCCCTCCCCCTCCCGGTCCCGGCCCCCTCCCGGTCCCCTCCCGGTCCCGGCCCCCTCCCCCTCCCGGTCCCCTCCCGGTCCCGGCCCCCTCCCCCTCCCGGTCCCGGCCCCCTCCCGGTCCCCTCC
>NC_136625.1:3520007-3550007 GCF_933228915.1 Telmatherina bonti | reverse complement strand
GGCCACCAATTCCGTTACCATGGTTACCTGCCTGGTCTGCGTTCACTTCCTGTTACCATGTCACATGACTTTCTGCTGACATCATCACTGCAACCACCAGCAGTGGTCTGAAAGTCCTCGTTCTGGTCCTGGTCCTCGTTCTGGTCCTGGTACTCGTTCTGGTCCTGGTACTCGTTCTGGTCCTGGTACTCGTTCTGGTCCTGGTACTCGTTCTGGTCGTCGTTCTGGTCCTGGTCGTCGTTCTGGTCCTGGTCGTCGTTCTGGTCCTGGTCGTCGTTCTGGTCCTGGTCGTCGTTCTGGTCCTGGTCGTCGTTCTGGTCCTGGTCCTGGTCCTGGTCCTCGTCCTGGTCCCCGTCCTGGTCCTGGTCCCCGTCCTGGTCCTGGTCCCCGTCCTGGTCCCCGTCCTGGTCCCGGTCCTCGTCCTGGTGCTGGTTTTGGTGCTGGTGCTGGTCCTCGTCCTGGTCCTGGTCCTAGTCCTGGTGCTGGTCCTGGTCCTGGTCCTCGTCCTGGTGCTGGTTTTGGTGCTGGTGCTGGTCCTCGTCCTGGTGCTGGTCCTGGTCCTGGTCATAGTCCTGGTTTTGGTGCTGGTCCTGGTCCTGGTCATAGTCCTGGTTTTGGTGCTGGCCCTGGTCGTGGTCCTGGTGCTGGTCGTGGTCCTGGTGCTGGTCGTGGTCCTGGTGCTGGTCGTGGTCCTGGTGCTGGTCGTGGTCCTGGTGCTGGTCGTGGTGCTGGTCGTGGTGCTGGTCGTGGTGCTGGTCGTGGTGCTGGTCGTGGTCCTGGCCCTGGTTTTGGTCCTGGCCCTGGTTTTGGTCCTGGTGCTGGTTTTGGTGCTGGCCCTGGTTTTGGTGCTGGCCCTGGTTTTGGTGCTGGCCCTGGTTTTGGTGCTGGCCCTGGTTTTGGTGCTGGTGCTGGTCGTGGTCCTGGTGCTGGTCGTGGTGCTGGCCCTGGTGCTGGTCGTGGTGCTGGCCCTGGTCGTGGTGCTGGCCCTGGTCGTGGTGCTGGCCCTGGTCGTGGTGCTGGCCCTGGTCGTGGTCCTGGTGCTGGTCGTGGTCCTGGTGCTGGTCGTGGTGCTGGTCGTGGTCCTGGCCCTGGTCGTGGTCCTGGCCCTGGTCGTGGTGCTGGCCCTGGTCGTGGTGCTGGCCCTGGTCGTGGTGCTGGCCCTGGTCGTGGTGCTGGCCCTGGTGCTGGTCGTGGTCCTGGTGCTGGCCCTGGTCGTGGTGCTGGCCCTGGTCGTGGTGCTGGCCCTGGTGCTGGTCGTGGTCCTGGCGCTGGTCGTGGTCCTGGCGCTGGTCGTGGTCCTGGCCCTGGTCGTGGTGCTGGCCCTGGTCGTGGTGCTGGCCCTGGTCGTGGTGCTGGCCCTGGTCGTGGTGCTGGTGCTGGCCCTGGTCGTGGTCCTGGTGCTGGCCCTGGTCGTGGTGCTGGCCCTGGTCGTGGTGCTGGCCCTGGTGCTGGTCGTGGTCCTGGCGCTGGTCGTGGTGCTGGCCCTGGTCGTGGTGCTGGCCCTGGTCGTGGTGCTGGCCCTGGTCGTGGTGCTGGCCCTGGTCGTGGTGCTGGTGCTGGCCCTGGTCGTGGTGCTGGTGCTGGCCCTGGTCGTGGTGCTGGTGCTGGCCCTGGTCGTGGTGCTGGTGCTGGCCCTGGTCGTGGTGCTGGCCCTGGTCGTGGTGCTGGTGCTGGCGCTGGTCGTGGTCCTGGCGCTGGTCGTGGTGCTGGCCCTGGTCGTGGTCCTGGCCCTGGCCCTGGTCGTGGTGCTGGCCCTGGTGCTGGTGCTGGTCGTGGTCCTGGTGCTGGTGCTGGTGCTGGTGCTGGTCCTGGTGCATTTGGAAACACCAGGAAATGGCATGCAGGATGGAAACCTGAAACGTGGAGTGGTTCTGGGCCAGGACGCGTTTGGTCCAAATGTTCGCCATAGAATATCAGGTCCTTCCTCCAGAACGGACCGACTGTCCCTGAATGCAGCAGAAGATGGTGCACTCAGACCAGGATTGGACCCTCAGGGACCAGAATGCCGTGGACCCTCAGGGACCAGAATGCGGTGGACCCTCAGGGACCAGAATGCGGTGGACCCTCAGGGACCAGAATGCGGTGGACCCTCAGGGGCCAGAATGCCGTGGACCCTCAGGGGCCAGAATGCCGTGGACCCTCAGGGACCAGAATGCCGTGGACCCTCAGGGACCAGAATGCGGTGGACCCTCAGGGGCCAGAATGCCGTGGACCCTCAGGGGCCAGAATGCCGTGGACCCTCAGGGGCCAGAATGCCGTGGACCCTCAGGGACCAGAATGCCGTGGACCCTCAGGGGCCAGAATGCCGTGGACCCTCAGGGGGCCGGTGAGGCGTTCAGGTGCTCCTCAGGTTGTTAAAGGTCAAAATGAATCAGAATTTTGCTGCTGTTTGATTGGCTGAGTTTATAATAAAAGACTGAAACTCTGAAGATTCTTTCTGATTCACTTTTAGTTCTGCTTTTATTTCAGTCCTTTCCAGGTTGTTTATCCTGGTTTGGTTTTAGTTCTGGTTAAGTTCTAGTCTGTGCTTGTGGGCCTCTGGGTCCTGCTGTCTGTCTGCCTTTGGGAGCTTGCACTTACGGGTCTTTCCTCGGGTACGGGTCTTTCCTCGGGTACGGGTCTTTCCTCGGGTACGGGTCTTTCCTCGGGTACGGGTCTTTCCTCGGGTACGGGTCTTTCCTCGGGTACGGGTCTTTTCTCGGGTACGGGTCTTTCCTCGGGTACGGGTCTTTCCTCGGGTACGGGTCTTTTCTCGGGTACGGGTCTTTTCTCGGGTACGGGTCTTTTCTCGGGTACGGGTCTTTCCTCGGGTACGGGTCTTTCCTCGGGTACGGGTCTTTCCTCGGGTACGGGTCTTTCCTCGGGTACGGGTCTTTCCTCGGGTACGGGTCTTTCCTCGGGTACGGGTCTTTTCTCGGGTACGGGTCTTTTCTCGGGTACGGGTCTTTTCTCGGGTACGGGTCTTTCCTCGGGTACGGGTCTTTTCTCGGGTACGGGTCTTTTCTCGGGTACGGGTCTTTCCTCGGGTACGGGTCTTTCCTCGGGTACGGGTCTTTCCTCGGGTACGGGTCTTTCCTCGGGTACGGGTCTTTTCTCGGGTACGGGTCTTTCCTCGGGTACGGGTCTTTTCTCGGGTACGGGTCTTTCCTCGGGTACGGGTCTTTTCTCGGGTACGGGTCTTTCCTCGGGTACGGGTCTTTTCTCGGGTACGGGTCTTTTCTCGGGTACGGGTCTTTTCTCGGGTACGGGTCTTTCCTCGGGTACGGGTCTTCTTCCACCTCCTGTCCCCCTCTGCTGCTCTCTGGGCGGATGCCTAGTCGTCCCTGAAGGCTGATCTTTCAGGGGTTCTGGTCCCAATGGTATGCCAGTGCCTGGCCCTGGTCTAGATCTGATCTGGCTCTGGTATAGCTGTGGTCTGGTTCTGGTCTGGCTCAACCTGAGACCGGACCGGGAGTTTTCCGGGAATCTTCCAGGAGTTTTACTAGACTAGGGATGTGACTCTAACCTGACCATGATAAGTCTGGGGTAAGACCAGAACCTGTGGATGAGTGAGGCTTCAGAAGTTTTGCACTAACTCAGAATGGACTAATGTTCAGGTAAATGCTTGAAAGCTTGGTTGGTGAGGTGTACCCTGTGGACTATGCAGACCAGATCTGTTACTGGAAGCGGTTTTAGGCTTGACAGTAGGTTGTAGAGGACTGATATGGGCCTTTTCTGGGACAGGTTTAAACAGAGAACTCTTTCAATGATTGTTGGGTCTGGAAGAATGACAAGGCTGGACTTAAACCAGTGTTTCTCAGTTCCGGTCCTCAGCCCTCCTGCCCTGCATGTTTCATGGACAGCACTACCTGAACACACTTGAATGAAAGACAGTCTCATTAACAGGCTGCAAAGAGGAGGATCATGTCTAAAACAGGAAGGGCAAAATGAGAAACACTGGTTTAAAGGGATGCAAATAGTGCCCAACTTGCAGGTATGGAAAGAAATCCGATTTGAGAAGTCCGAAGCTGTTACTTACCTAATCTAATGAGGCCAACGTTTTGCCCACAAACAGATCTTCTATTCAATTCAATTCAGTTCAGCTTTATTTGTAAAGTGCAACTTCACAACAGTGTTGTCATTGGGGCACTTTACATACACACCATTTCAGGCCAATTCATACATGGCCTATGATAGAAACCAAATGGTTGCATTGAATCCTGACTTGGATCCAATCCCCCATCCTGAACTGCACGAGGCGACAGTGGGAAGGAAAAAAAAAGGAAAACGATTCTATATTCTATCTTCTTGTGCCATTCCAGAAAATCCGAGTCAGCGAAGGAGGACTTGAACTGCTAGTTGGAAGCCACCAGACTTAAAAGGGAAAAATCACGTAGACTGAAGTGTGTGTGTGTGTGTGTGTGTGTGTGTGTGTGTGTGTGTGTGTGTGTGTGTGTGTGTGTGTGTGTGTGTGTGTGTGTGTGTGGTCTACCTGTACCTCGGCTAACACAGCCTCAAATGGTGTGGATGAATAGGGGGTGTGGCCGCCTGGGAAGGGGTTGTGATTGCAGTCCACGTACCCATTCCTTTTGAAATATTTTATTTTCATTTTCAAATTTTAATTTTACAAATGAAAAAATAGCCCAATGGGTCAAAACAATTGCAACAAAAAATATTGCCCCCCTCCCTCCCTCCCTCCCTCCCTCCCATGCTCACTCAAAAAAAAAAAAAAAAAATTGCTCCTGTTATAATTGCATATTGTTCAAAGGAACAAAATATATATGTATATATATATACCACGATAAAGCCGATTAAAGTGCGATTGCACCTACATAGTCTAAGTAAGCTTGCCAAATTTTAACAAAAGTTTTATATGATTGTCTTAGGCTGTATGTAATCTTTTCTAAAGGAACACAACTGTTCATTTCTGCGTACCATTTGGTAAGAAGAAGGGGGGAATCAGACTTCCATGTAACAGCAATAATCTTTCTAGCCACTGCCAGGGCAATTTCTAGGAATTTTGTTTGGTATTTGTTTAATGGTTCATTAATTTTTATAAAATTTCCGATTAGAAAAATTTCAGGATCCAAGGGTATAGAGATCTTTATAATTTTGGATAAAGTGTCACACAAGTTCAGCCAAAAATCTCTGAGTTTTACACATGACCAAGTACAATGTACAAATGAGCCAACTTCTATTGAACATCGAAAACATACATCAGAGAGTTCTGGCTTAGATCTATGGATTTTTTCTGGAGTCAGATACAACTGATGTAGAAAATTATAATGGATAAGTCTGTATCGTGAGTTTATAGTGGCAGATATGCTGTCCTTACACAAATCAGACCAAAGGGTGTCGTCAATTGTGATATTTAAGTCTGATTCCCACCTCTCTTTGGATTTATAGATTTTTGGTTTAGGACATTCTTTTATCAAAACAGAGTACACTTTGGAAACAAATTTACATGGGTCACCATTATGCAATAATTTTTCAAGATCCGTTAGAATAGGTAAAACAAAGTTCTTGCCCAGTTTGCTACTTAAAAATGATCGTAACTGAAGGTAACAAAAAAAGGTTTTGTTTGGCAAACTGAATTTTCCTTTCAGTTGTTCAAAAGTCATCAAAGATCCTTTCTCAAAGCAGTCCTCCAGTTTATGAATTCCATGTTGATTCCAAGTTTCCAGAATCTTATTGTTTAGAGTCAATGGGATGAGATGGTTTTGCTTTAAAGGAGACTTCGATGACAGTTCGATTTTTTGTCCAATGCTTTTATGTATTTCATACCATAACTTACTGAGGTGAAATAGAATTGGATTACCTGTTAGTTTAGACAATATTTTTGAGTTGTACTTGTATATAAAATCTTTATAACCATTATCTCTCAAGGAATGAAAAGCGATGCATATCCAGGATGGAACTGTGTCACCCTCAAACATGGAAAAAATAAATCGCATTTAAGCTGCAAAATAATAATTTTTGAAATGAGGCAGCTGGAGCCCTCCTGACTTATAATCCCATGATAACATTTCTAAAGACCTCCTGGCCACTTTACCATTCCAAATGAATTTCCTTACAGTTTTATTTAGAGATTTAAAAAAATCTTGAGGAAGAGGTATAGGAAGTGATTGAAAGAGATATTGCAACCTTGGCAGAACGTTCATTTTGATGCAGTTGATTCTTCCAATCAAAGTAATGGGTAGACTAGACCACTTGTGCAAGTCTTCCTCAATATTTTTAATTAGTGGGCTGTAATTCAATTTATAAAGACTTTTAAGAATATTATCCACAGTTATGCCAAGATATTTTGCACCTGTTGTAGTCCATTTAAATGCAAACGTGTTTTGATATCCAGAGTGATTAAATGTTGTAAGTGGAATTATTTCACTTTTATCATAATTTACTTTATAGCCAGAGACAGTACCATATAAATCAAGCAGATGTTGTAGTCGAGTAAGGGATTTTGAAGGATCTGTTATATATAACATAACATCGTCGGCAAATAAATTAATTTTATGAGCTGTCTGACCAACCACAAAGCCCTTGATGTCAGAATCTCATCGAATCGCCTCCGCCAGAGGCTCAATAGCCAGTACAAATAGACTTGGCGAGAGTGGACAACCTTGGCGGGACGATCTACTCAGAGGGAATGTGGAGGACATCTGCCCATTAGTAGTGATCCTTGCTTTAGGCTTGTAGTACAGAGTTCTTACCCAATCAATGAAATTTTGACCAAAACCAAATTTTGTCAAGACCTTAAATAAATAGAGCCATTCCAGCCTATCAAAAGCTTTCTCAGCGTCTAACGCCACTGCTATGGATGGGTCAGACCTTGACTTTGCCAAGTGGATTACATTAAATAGTCTACACAAGTTATTGGCAGATACACGTTTTTGAATAAATCCACTTTGGTCGGGATTTATTATTTTTGGAAGTACGGCACTAAGTCTATTTGCTAGTAATTTAGAAATCAATTTATAATCCGTGTTCAGTAATGAAATTGGCCGGTATGAGGCACATTTCAGTGGGTCTTTATTCTTCTTATGTATAACTGTAATTATGGCAGTTGTAAAGGATTCCGGTAATGTATGTGTTTTAGCAGATAAATTTATTACATCAGTGATTAGAGGGATGAGAAGATCTTTGAATTCTTTATAAAATTCAGGAGGGAAACCATCCTCTCCTGGTGCTTTGTTCGATTGAAGTGAATATAATGCTTTAATAATTTCTATTTGACTAAAAGGGAGATCAAGGTTCTTTTTGTCTTCTTCATTAATTGTTAATAATTCGATTGTAGATAAAAAATTGTCAATGTGGGTAGAATCATATGGAAGTTCTGATTTATATAACTTGGTATAAAAGTTTTTAAAAGTGTCATTTATCTCTATTGGGTTATATGAAACTGTACCTTTTTCGGTGTGGATAGCATTAATCGTCCTATTACTTTCCTCAGTCTTCAGTTGCCATGACAAAATTTTGTGTGCTTTCTCTCCCAACTCGTAGTACCTCTGTTTAGTTTTCAAAATGTCTCTTTCAGTTTTATAAGTATTTAGTGTATTGTATTGAAGTTTTTTCTTAACTAAAGATTGATAAGTGTCATTAGAACCATTTCTTTGAAAATCCTTTTCTAATTGTAGAATTTCTTTTTCTAGTTTTTCAATATCCTCTGAGTATTTCTTTTTAAGACCCTTTGTATAGGAAATAATTTGCCCTCTTAAATAAGCTTTTAGGGTGTCCCATAAGATAAAACAATTGGGAGAGGAAGCACTGTTTGTTTCACAGAAAAACCTAATTTGGTCTCTTATAAATATACAAAAATCAGCTCTGTGAAGCAAAGTAGGGTTCAGGCGCCATCTGTAGGGCCCTCTGGGTACATTAGGGAAAGAAATAGATAAGGTTAATGGTGAGTGGTCAGACAAAATTCTAGATAAATACTCAGATTCCAGCACTCTATGAAATAACTGTCTGGATAATAAAAATAAATCAATTCTAGTGTGGGAGTTATGGGGGCACGAATAAAAGGAATAGTCTCAAGTTTGTGGGTGCATCTGTCTCCAAATGTCCATTAGGTTTAAATCTTTCATATAAGACTGGGTTGTCAAAGCCGCTTTTGATCTTGTAATGGTCTTGGATGATTTGTCCAAAGCAGGATCTAAACAGAAGTTGAAGTCCCCCCCTATAAGTACATTGTTTTGTCCACTTGAAATTTTAAGAAAAAGATCCTGCATGAACATCTCATCATCGTAGTTGGGTGCATATAGATTAAGAAGGGACCATTTTTCTGAAAATATTCTACAATTAACAAAGACATAGCGTCCTGATGGATCAGCAAAGGTATCAATAATTTCCAAAGGTGTGTTTTTATTCACCAAAATGGCCACTCCTCTGGCTTTTGAATTGAAAGAGGATATCACCTGTCCGATCCAATCCCTCTTTAATTTTCTATGTTCCTGCGGGGTAAGGTGAGTTTCTTGGATGAAAGCTATGTCTACTTTCAACTTTTTTAGATACACCAGGACCCTTTTCCTCTTTACTGGCCCATTCAGGCCATTAACATTAAAACTAACAAACTTCAGAATCCTATCCATTTCGTTATGCCTATATAATAACTTGACAAAAGGCGTGGCATGACATGTATGTGGAGCAGAGAAAATAAAATAAATCCCCAAAACAAAAATTGAGTGAGCACAAAACCCTGTAGTACCAAACCCGAACACATGGCACACCTCCCATACTCTGTAACGGTCTCGTATACGTGAACAACCTCAAGTGTGATTAACATGAATTTTGCCTCGCGGAGGCGCTCCAAAAAATTACAACATAACATATTTTGAAGCACTCTTATCTTGTTGATAAGTTATGTGAAAATCACCTTAATGCCCTAATGAATGGAAAAATATCTATAGAAACATTAAACATATAAAAAGCAGGGCTTAGAACAATAATAACTCACTGCGCTGATTAAGTGCAAACTCGAGCCACAGTTTTTTTTTCATTTTCCAAGTGCGTTGTCCACAAACACTGCGGCGTCCTTCGGTGTTTTGAAGAACTTGCCTTTTCCATCCGGGAGCATTATTCTCAAAGTAGCAGGGTGCAGTAGTGAGTATTCGATGCCCATGGAGCGTAGTTTCTTTTTCACCTGGTCGTATTCCTTGCGTCTTTTTACCAGAGTGGCGCTGAGGTCAGGGAAAAACATCACTGGCTTATTCTCAAACATGATTGAACCTTTGTTTGCCCTGGACAGCTTGGCGGCGATCCGCAGAATCTTCTCCCGGTCCTGGTATTTCAGCAGGCGTATCAAGACGGCTCTCGGCCTCTCCTGAGCGGATGGTCTCGCGGCAAGTGCCCTATGAGCTCGTTCTATCACCAAAGGCTCGGCGAAGTGCTCACGCCCCAGCATATTTGGCAGCCACTCAGCAAAAAATGTTACTGGATCATTTCCTTCACAGCCTTCACGTAGATTCACAATACGAATGTTGTTACGCCTGCTGTAATTCTCTAGTGACTCAACTTTGTCCAGTAAAAACTTATCTTTCGTTAGCTGGGCTAGCTGAGTGCTCATAGTAGCAAGGTGGTCCTCCGCTAACCCGATGCGCTCCTCCGTTTCCGTGACACGGGATGTCAGACCATCAAGCAAGCCCCTCAGTCCAGAAATTGACTCGTGAATCTCTGCCGTTCGTGTGTCCATCTTATTGGAGAGGGCTTGGTTTCCAGCTCGTATCTCTCGAAGTACAAGGGCCATGTCCACATCTAAATGTTCGAGCGCCATCTTGCTAGCTTCTTCCTGTGAGCTCTCTTCTTGACACGACAAAACATGCTCATTTGTCGAGTTGCCTTGCTTATTTTTAGATCGTAAGTCCATGGTGCAGGTTATTAATCAGAATATCTGCAGATTTTGTTGCTTCAGCGAGTTTAAGAGTGATTCCAAGGATAAATTACAGGAGAGCGCTCCAAACCAGCGTCCACCTAGCTCCGCTGCATCACGTGACCCCCCACGTACCCATTCCTGATGTCATTCGACATCCCAGGCCAGTAAACAATGTCACGGCCACGCTGCTCCATCAGTGAAGTCCCCCAGTGAGCAGCATGGAGGTACTGAAGGATCCTGCATTGGAGGGACGGCAGAACCACAAGACGGTCATTATACAGTAGGACACCGTCTAGTGCATAGACAGACTGACAGACCGGTGACAGGCCAGCCAGGGCAGGGTCATTGGCATCAGTCCTACCCTCATGCTCGATGAGGTACAGCAGATGGGCAAAGGAAGCATCTGCCAGCGTCTCTTGAGCGAAGAGGGACCAGAAGATGACACCAAGTTCCTGCGCATCTTTGCGGATGGACGCCTTGAGTGCAGACGCCACACTGTCAGGATTGCTATGTGACCCCAGAGAGAGGCTGGTAATAGAGCCAGCAGGGGAAGGGTGTCTCGAGGTAGCGTTGGCGGCATGATTGTTCCTGCCAGGTAGGCGCACGACATCAAAGCGCCACGGAAGGGTATGCTGTTTGAGCCTAAACAGATGAGAGTTTGTCATCTTATTCAGAGTACGGTCACCAAAGATCTTCCCTAGAGGACTGTGGTCCATGACGACAAGGTTGTCGCACCCTTGCATAAAATATTTTGTCTGCTTAAGGCCCCAGGCCACAGCCAGGGCCTCCCGCTCAATGGGGTAACGCTGTTCCGTTGAAGATAGGAAACATGAACCAGCAAGGATTATCAGCCATCGGCCCAGCCAACAGTCCAGTAAGCTAGAACTGCAGCCACAGTGGTGTTGGAGGATGAAGTAACCAATGCCACGCCAGGACCACTCAGGGTGAAGGCAGGTTCTCCTCTGCATGAAATAGATCTCCACACCCACCCAGATGGCCTCAACCACTGCCTGTTGAGACCCTTGGAAGGCATCCTCCAGCTCACCTGGTCTACCGGTCCCCGATGGAGGACCGGGTCTACCGGTCCCCGATGGAGGACCTGGTCTACCCCCCGCCTCCTCTCAAACCCAGCTGGGGGACACAGGAACTCCAGTTTGTTCCCAGTAAATAAACTGGAGTCAGAGACGTCTCATGTGGACATCCATGAGAATTAAAGGCATAAACCACCTGCAGTATCATCCTTTGGACCATCTGGACCACCTGGACCAGCGTCTCTGTGGACTCGCCCAGTTTTCCCAGCAGCTTCTGATCTGTGGGAATGGGCAGCGGCCCCCCTTCCTGCCCCCTTTGGATGGCCATGTGCTTTTCCCTCCACTGTAATGTCTGACCGCTTGTTTTTCTGGAAGTGTCCGGTGGTTTGATGCCGACGCTCCTCCACCTTTCTGGCAGTGCTGATGTCCATCCCACCTCCACCTGATCAGTTTTACATTCCAGAAAGTTCCTCTCGGTCGAATGTTGCTGCTCAGATTTCTTCCAGGCGTAAAGATCTTAGTGACAACTAGCTCGCCTGCAGCTTTCTGAATGTCGTAAGTCTTTTCAGGGTTTAAGGACTAATCTTCCTGAACCTTGGTGATCGCTGGCGGTCTCCAAACAAGGCCTTTAGAGAAGTTCTATGTTAAAGAACGTACAGAAACCATCAATTTCAGGGAATTTATTATGTTTCAGTGATAGAATCTTGGACTTCTTTAATGTTGATTTCAACTTTATTTATAGAGCACATAAAGAACCTCACGGCTTTACAGACGGATGTACACATAAAAATGATCAGTTCAAACTAAAAATAGACTGAAACAATCATCAGATTTTCATTTACGATAAAAGAATAAAAGCAAAGGAGAAAAACGGATAAAAACCAGAAATAAAGAACTCTTCTCAGCCAAAGGCTGGGGTGAACAGGTGGGTCTTAGGAAGCATTTAAAACTTAAAAGGCTGTTTGCAGACGAGGCAACGTGTTCCACCATGTAGGAGCCAGCACTGCAGAGCTCGGTCTCCTCTAGTCGTCATGAGGAACGTCCAGGACCATCTGGACAGCCGACCTCAGGGCTCTGGACGTTGATGAACCTTAACAAGGATAAATACTGCGGCGCAGAGCCATTCAGACTTAAAAACCGATAAAAGAATCATAAAATGAATTCTGAATCTAAGTGGGAACCAGTGAGGAGAGGACAGCAGCGGCGTTGCTCCCATTTGTCCCGGTAAGGAGACGAGCCGCTGCGTTCTGAACAGATTTCTGGCCTGTGATCTTATTCAAGCTGCTAATGGGCCAAAGGAACCGGAAGCAACCTGGACCAGTTCAGAACCAAACCAATCTCTGTCTTGCTTTTATTTACTCTGAGGAAATGTACGTCCATCCATGTCTTAATGTCCCTCATGCAGTTAAACAGAGCATGAAGGGATTCCTTAGCAGGGACTTGTAATGACATGTAAACCTGCACATCATCGGCGAAGCAGCGGAAAGGAATACTGTGTTTCCTAAATACTGACCCCAGGGCAGCATCTAAAGGGCCTAAAACTGAACTGGGGAACCCTGTAGGTCAGTGGGGGCAACGGGGAGGTAAACTGCCAGCTGCACACAGAAAGATCTGTCAGCGAGGTCCGATCTAAACCCGTCCAAAGCGGTGCCTTCAGTACCAACACACTGCTTGAGACGTGACAGGAAAAACAGAATCAAACACTGCTTTACGTCTAAAAGAGTTAAAAAGGCCCAGTTGCCCCAAACAAGGTTTAATAGGCTGTCATTAAAAACTCTGAGAAAAGGCTTAAAACCAGACTGAGGCGTTTCACCAGAGTTCAGAAGAGTTGCTCCTGAAATGAGACAAAACCAGGGGATCCAAACGCATCCAAAACCGAGACCATAGACTGTATATAAAGGATGGGCGGCGCCTCCGTGACGTCACCCGTAGGTTTCTGAAGAGCTGAACTGAAGCTCGGTGGGCGGTTCCTACCATCACCATCTTGGCAGGAGCATGTGTGTCGTCTCACCTGGAAAATACAAATATGGGCAAAGAGGAGGAGCTGAGAGGGGGGCTGTGAGCGTCTTGGTGGATGATTGACATCGAGCGAACTCCGAGCTTTCTGTAGCTAAGAGCTAACCGAGCTAACAGGAGCTAACCAGCTAACGGAGGTAAGCGGGCTAAAGCTAAGTCACGTTGTTAGACACCGCGGTTGTTCTACATTCTTCTGACTTGAAGCGGGAGATCGGGTACCTGTCAATCAAAAGGACACGCCCCTAAATATCCCAACCTTCGAGATTAATTTACTTTTAAATGGACGAGTTAGAAAAAATTCACTCCCCCCACAGTTGTCATGAAGGTAAACCTGACCTATTAAACCTAAAATGGATTTTTGTACCAGGCTGTAAACATGTTTATTTCTGCTGTTAACATGTTTATTCCTGCTGTTAACATATTTATTCCTGCTGTTAACATGTTTATTTCTACTGTTAACATGTTTATTTCTACTATGAAGTTAGTCTTTTTAACATGGGAGTCTACGGGGATTTGCTCTGGCTCCACTTTCAACCTGCGGAGGCTCCGTCCATCTCTTTATAGACGGTCTATGGCCGAGACACCTCGGTCCACCTCATGTTCGACAGATGTGGAGCTTTTATTGTGAAGGTTATTGGGGACGTACTGACGTCACGGCGGTGCGTACGGTGGCTCGCAGGGTTCAGTCCACTCCGCCTTGCTGCTCCTGCTGACGATGGGAGACGTTCTCTGCGAAGAGCTCGAGGATTTAGTTCATTTCTCGGTGTACGATCTGCCGACACGGGGCTATGTCGTCATGGAGGAGATCCGGCGGCAGGGGAAGCTGTGTGACGTCACACTCAAGGTAAACACAGCGTCGCGAGGCCTAAAATAGCTAGCATGCTGTCAGTGGAGGCTAACTGAAGGCTAACGTGGGATTATTGACCGATTAGTGACGTCATGGCTCCCAGTGAGACAGGTGACCTTTGACCCGCGGCAGGTATTGATCAGTCAGAGGGTCACGTGAAGCATTAGCATTATGAATCAGCTGGTTTGAGGACAGCCTCACCTGCACGAGCCAGGTAGACCGGAAGTGGTTCCACTGATTAACAGGAGTGTCTGATCAGGGATCAGTTGGGGATCCTGGTGGGTCCTGGTGGGTCCTGGTGGGTCCTGGTGATCCTGGTGAGTCCTGGTGATCCTGGTGAGTCCTGGTGAGTCCTGGTGGGTCCTGGTGGGTCCTGGTGGTCCTGGTGGGTCCTGGTGATCCTGGTGAGTCCTGGTGAGTCCTGGTGATCCTGGTGAGTCCTGGTGAGTCCTGGTGGGTCCTGGTGGGTCCTGGTGGTCCTGGTGGGTCCTGGTGGTCCTGGTGGGTCCTGGTGGGTCCTGGTGGTCCTGGTGGGTCCTGGTGGGTCCTGGTGGGTCCTGGTAATCCTGGTGGGTCCTGGTGGAGCCTGGTGATCCTGGTGATCCTGGTGAGTCCTGGTGAGTCCTGGTGGTCCTGGCTGGGGCTGCCTGGTCCTCGGGTCCCTGCTGGTGGGTCCTTGTGGGTCCTTGTGGGTCCTGGTGGGTCCTGGTGAGTCCTGGTGGGTTCTGGTGAGTCCTGGTGGGTCCTGGTGGGTCCTGGTGGTCCTGGTGGGTCCTGGTGATCCTGGTGAGTCCTGGTGGGTCCTGGTGGTCCTGGTGGTCCTGGCTGGGGCTGCCTGGTCCTCGGGTCCCTGCTGGTGGGTCCTTGTGGGTCCTGGTGGGTCCTGGTGAGTCCTGGTGGGTTCTGGTGAGTCCTGGTGGGTCGTGGTGGGTCCTGGTGAGTCCTGGTGAGTCCTGGTGAGTCCTGGTGGGTCCTGGTGAGTCCTGGTGGGTCCTGGTGGGTCCTGGTGATCCCTGGTGAGTCCTGGTGGGTCCTGGTGATCCTGGTGAGTCCTGGTGGGTCCTGGTGGTCCTTGTGGTCCTGGCTGGGGCTGCCTGGTCCTCGGGTCCCTGCTGGTGGGTCCTGGTGGGTCCTGGTGGGTCCTGGTGAGTCCTGGTGGGTCCTGGTGGGTCCTGGTGGTCCTGGTGGGTCCTGGTGGGTCCTTGTGGGTCCTGGTGGGTCCTGGTGAGTCCTGGTGGTCCTGGCTGGGGCTGCCTGGTCCTCGGGTCCCTGCTGGTGGGTCCTTGTGGGTCCTTGTGGGTCCTGGTGGGTCCTGGTGAGTCCTGGTGGGTCCTGGTGGGTCCTGGTGGTCCTGGTGGTCCTGGTGGGTCCTGGTGGGTCCTTGTGGGTCCTGGTGGGTCCTGGTGGGTCCTTGTGGGTCCTGGTGGGTCCTGGTGAGTCCTGGTGGTCCTGGCTGGGGCTGCCTGGTCCTCGGGTCCCTGCTGGTGGGTCCTTGTGGGTCCTGGTGGGTCCTGGTGAGTCCTGGTGGGTTCTGGTGAGTCCTGGTGGGTCCTGGTGGTCCTGGTGGGTCCTGGTGATCCTGGTGAGTCCTGGTGGGTCCTGGTGGTCCTGGTGGTCCTGGCTGGGGCTGCCTGGTCCTCGGGTCCCTGCTGGTGGGTCCTGGTGGGTCCTGGTGAGTCCTGGTGAGTCCTGGTGGGTCCTGGTGGGTCCTGGTGAGTCCTGGTGGGTCCTGGTGGGTCCTGGTGATCCCTGGTGAGTCCTGGTGGGTCCTGGTGATCCTGGTGAGTCCTGGTGGTCCTTGTGGTCCTGGCTGGGGCTGCCTGGTCCTCGGGTCCCTGCTGGTGGGTCCTGGTGGGTCCTGGTGGGTCCTGGTGGGTCCTGGTGAGTCCTGGTGGGTCCTGGTGGTCCTGGTGGGTCCTGGTGGGTCCTGGTGAGTCCTTGTGGGTCCTGGTGGGTCCTGGTGAGTCCTGGTGGTCCTGGCTGGGGCTGCCTGGTCCTCGGGTCCCTGCTGGTGGGTCCTTGTGGGTCCTGGTGGGTCCTGGTGAGTCCTGGTGTGTTCTGGTGTGTTCTGGTGGGTCCTGGTGGGTTCTGGTGAGTCCTGGTGAGTCCTGGTGAGTCCTGGTGGGTCCTGGTGGGTCCTGGTGATCCTGGTGGGTCCTGGTGGGTCCTGGTGATCCTGGTGGGTCCTGGTGGTCCTGGCTGGGGCTGCCTGGTCCTCGGGTCCCTGCTGGTGGGTCCTTGTGGGTCCTGGTGGGTCCTGGTGAGTCCTGGTGGGTTCTGGTGGGTCCTGGTGGGTCCTGGTGATCCTGGTGAGTCCTGGTGGGTCCTGGTGGTCCTGGCTGGGGCTGCCTGGTCCTCGGGTCCCTGCTGGTGGGTCCTTGTGGGTCCTGGTGGGTCCTGGTGGGTCCTGGTGAGTCCTGGTGGGTTCTGGTGAGTCCTGGTGGGTCGTGGTGGGTTCTGGTGAGTCCTGGTGGGTCCTGGTGAGTCCTGGTGAGTCCTGGTGGGTCCTGGTGAGTCCTGGTGGGTCCTGGTGGGTCCTGGTGATCCCTGGTGAGTCCTGGTGGGTCCTGGTGGTCCTTGTGGTCCTGGCTGGGGCTGCCTGGTCCTCGGGTCCCTGCTGGTGGGTCCTTGTGGGTCCTTGTGGGTCCTGGTGGGTCCTGGTGAGTCCTGGTGGGTCCTGGTGGGTCCTGGTGGGTCCTGGTGGGTCCTGGTGAGTCCTGGTGGGTCCTGGTGGGTCCTGGTGGGTCCTGGTGGGTCCTTGTGGGTCCTGGTGGGTCCTGGTGAGTCCTGGTGGTCCTGGCTGGGGCTGCCTGGTCCTCGGGTCCCTGCTGGTGGGTCCTTGTGGGTCCTGGTGGGTCCTGGTGAGTCCTGGTGAGTCCTGGTGTGTTCTGGTGGGTCCTGGTGGGTCCTGGTGGGTTCTGGTGAGTCCTGGTGAGTCCTGGTGGGTCCTGGTGGGTCCTGGTGATCCTGGTGGGTCCTGGTGGGTCCTGGTGATCCTGGTGAGTCCTGGTGGGTCCTGGTGGTCCTGGCTGGGGCTGCCTGGTCCTCGGGTCCCTGCTGGTGGGTCCTTGTGGGTCCTGGTGGGTCCTGGTGGGTCCTGGTGAGTCCTGGTGGGTTCTGGTGAGTCCTGGTGGGTCCTGGTGGGTTCTGGTGAGTCCTGGTGGGTCCTGGTGGTCCTGGTGGGTCCTGGTGGTCCTGGCTGGGGCTGCCTGGTCCTCGGGTCCCCGCTGGTGGGTCCTTGTGGGTCCTGGTGAGTCCTGGTGAGTCCTGGTGGGTTCTGGTGAGTCCTGGTGGGTCCTGGTGGTCCTGGTGGGTCCTGGTGGTCCTGGCTGGGGCTGCCTGGTCTTCGGGTCCCCGCTGGTGGGTCCTGGTGGCCCTGGAACATCTTCGCTCTGATCCTGTGAACAGCTAGGATGCTGGGACTGCTGTTGCCATGGAGACCGAGCCGGTCCAGCTCCAGGACTTCGACTGATCACCATGTGGAAAGAACAGAGCCTGGTTGAATAAGATGTTTCAGAGTTACTACAGCCCCACATTACAACATCAGGATGTAATATTTCCAGTATTTCTCAGCACTCAGAGCCGTCTCCTGCTGAACGGAGACAGGTAGGAATTATATTTAACATGAGAACTTCTCTTCAACACGGCATCACACTCAGCATTAAACTACAGATGAAGCTGCATAAATAATTCGCAGTTCTGGAAGAAACCAAATAACTGTTAAGATTACACTCCAAAAAGGTCTAGAATTTATAAACTCTGTGATATAGATATGGATAAATAAATCTAGAACAACCTAGAAATCAGGGAATCTGCTTGACTGAAGTCGCCTTCAGAAGACTCTGGCTGCCGGTCTCTATCCCTGTCGTTCTCTGCAGATTAATGTACCGTTAGCACACAGTGGCAACTTAAACCATAACGCCATGACACCAACGCCTGGATGATGTTAGCTGCCTGGCTGGTGGAAGTGTTGTCCGTCAGCGTCTTTGTTTAACCAACGAAGAAGACATTGACGGTGGCGCAACGTATTTCCAAAGTTTGGGGATATTTCACGCTAAACAAACTGTCAAACCACGTAGAGTCGGCGAACCGCGTAGAGTCGGCGTAGCGCGTAGATTCGGCGTAGCGCGTAGAGTCGGCGTAGCGCGCAAAGGCGACGTAGCGCGCAAAGGCGACATAGCGCGCAAAGGCGACATAGCGCGCAAAGGCGGCGTACCGCGCAGCGTCGGCGTAGAGTCTATGCAGAGTCGGCGTAGCGCGCAGAGTTGGCGTAGTGCGCAGAGTCGGCGTACCGCGTAGAGTCTATGCAGAGTTGGCGTAGCGCGCAGAGTCGGTGTAGCGCGCAGAGTCGGCGTTCCGCGTAGAGTCGGCGTAGCGCGTAGATTCGGCGTAGCGCGTAGATTCGGCGTAGCGCGCAGAGTCGGCGTTCCGCGTAGAGTCGGCGTAGCGCGTAGAGTCTACGCAGAGTTGGCGTAGCGCGTAGAGTCGGTGTACCGCGTAGAGTCGGCGTTCCGCGTAGAGTCGGCGTACAACGCAGAGTCGGCGTAGCGCGTAGAGTCGGTGTAGCGCGTAGAGTCTACGCAGAGTCGGCGTAGTGCGTAGAGTCTACGCAGAGTTTGCGTACCTCGCAGAGTCGGCGTACAGCACAGAGACGGCGTAGCGCGCAGAGTCTACGCAGAGTTGGCGTACCGCGCAGAGTCGGCGTACAGTGCAGAGACGGCGTAGTGCGCAGCGTAGTGCGCAGCGTCGGCGTAGCGCGCAGAGTCTATGCGGAGTCGGCGTAGCGCGTAGATTCTACGCAGAGTCGGCGTAGCGCGCAGAGTCGGCGTAGCGCGCAGAGTCGGCGTAGCGCGCAGAGTCGGCGTAGCGCGCAGAGTCGGCGTAGCGCGCAGAGTCGGCGTAGCGCGCAGAGTCGGCGTAGCGCGCAGAGTCGGCGTAGCGCGCAGAGTCGGCGTAGCGCGCAGAGTCGGCGTAGCGCGCAGAGTCGGCGTAGCGCGCAGAGTCGGCGTAGCGCGCAGAGTCAGCGTAGGGCGTAGAGTCTGAGTCCCGCATAGAGCCGGGGTCCCGCGTAGAGTCGACGTAGCACGCAGAGTCTGCGGAATCGTCGTACAGTGCAGAGACGGCGTAGCGTGTAGAGTCGGCGTAGCGCGTAGAGTCTACTCAGAGTCGGCGTCCCTCGCAGAGTCGGCGTACCGCGTAGAGTCTACTCAGAGTCGGCGTACCTCGCAGAGTCGGCGTACCTCGCAGAGTCGGCGTACAGTGCAGAGTCGGCGTAGCGCGTAGAGTCTACGCAGAGTTGGCGTAGAGCGCAGAGTCGGCGTACCGCGTAGAGTCTACTCAGAGTCGGCGTACCGCGCAGAGTCGGCGTACCGCGTAGAGTCTACTCAGAGTCGGCGTACCGCGCAGAGTCGGCGTACCGCGTAGAGTCTACTCAGAGTCGGCGTACCGCGCAGAGTCGGCGTATCGCGCAGAGTCTACTCAGAGTCGGCGTACCGCGCAGAGTCGGCGTACCGCGCAGAGTCGGCGTACCGCGCAGAGTCGGCGTACAGTGCAGAGACGGCGTACCGCGTAGAGTCTACGCAGAGTCGGCGTACCGCGTAGAGTCTACGCAGAGTCGGCGTACCGCGCAGAGTCTACGCAGAGTCGGCGTACCTCGCAGAGTCGGCGTACAGCTCAGAGTCGGCGTACCTCGCAGAGTCTACGCAGAGTCGGCGTACCGCGCAGAGTCTACGCAGAGTCGGCGTACCTCGCAGAGTCTACGCAGAGTCGGCGTACCGCGCAGAGTCTACGCAGAGTCGGCGTACCGCGCAGAGTCTACGCAGAGTCGGCGTACCTCGCAGAGTCTACGCAGAGTCGGCGTACCGCGTAGAGTCGGTGTACAGCGCAGAGTCGGCGTACCTCGCAGAGTCTACGCAGAGTCGGCGTACCTCGCAGAGTCTACGCAGAGTCGGCGTACCTCGCAGAGTCGGCGTACAGCGCAGAGTCGGCGTACCTCGCAGAGTCTACGCAGAGTCGGCGTACCTCGCAGAGTCTACGCAGAGTCGGCGTACCTCGCAGAGTCGGCGTACCTCGCAGAGTCGGCGTACCTCGCAGAGTCGGCGTACCGCGCGGAGTCGGCGTAGCGCGCGGAGTCGGCGTAGCGCGCAGAGTCGGCGTAGCGCGCAGAGTCGGCGTAGCGCGCAGAGTCGGCGTAGCGCGCAGAGTCGGCGTAGCGCGCAGAGTCGGCGTAGCGCGCAGAGTCGGCGTAGCGCGCAGAGTCGGCGTAGCGCGCAGAGTCGGCGTAGCGCGCAGAGTCGGCGTAGCGCGCAGAGTCAGCGTAGCGCGCAGAGTCTACGCAGAGTCGGCGTACCTCGCAGAGTCGGCGTACCGCGCAGAGTCGGCGTACCGCGCAGAGTCTACGCAGAGTCGGCGTACCTCGCAGAGTCGGCGTACCGCGCAGAGTCGGCGTACAGCGCAGAGTCGGCGTACCGCGCAGAGTCTACGCAGAGTCGGCGTACCGCGCAGAGTCTACGCAGAGTCGGCGTACCGCGCAGAGTCTACGCAGAGTCGGCGTACCTCGCAGAGTCGGCGTACCGCGCAGAGTCTACGCAGAGTCGGCGTACCTCGCAGAGTCTACGCAGAGTCGGCGTACCGCGCAGAGTCTACGCAGAGTCGGCGTACCGCGCAGAGTCTACGCAGAGTCGGCGTACCGCGCAGAGTCGGCGTACAGCGCGGAGTCGGCGTACCGCGCAGAGTCTACGCAGAGTCGGCGTACCTCGCAGAGTCGGCGTACCTCGCAGAGTCTACGCAGAGTCGGCGTACCTCGCAGAGTCGGCGTACCTCGCAGAGTCGGCGTACCTCGCAGAGTCTACGCAGAGTCGGCGTACCTCGCAGAGTCTACGCAGAGTCGGCGTACCGCGCAGAGTCTACGCAGAGTCGGCGTACCGCGCAGAGTCTACGCAGAGTCGGCGTACCTCGCAGAGTCGGCGTACCGCGCAGAGTCGGCGTACCGCGCAGAGTCTACGCAGAGTCGGCGTACAGCGCAGAGTCTACGCAGTCGGCGTACCTCGCAGAGTCTACGCAGAGTCGGCGTACAGCGCAGAGTCTACGCAGAGTCGGCGTACCGCGCAGAGTCGGCGTACAGCGCAGAGTCTACGCAGAGTCGGCGTACCGCGCAGAGTCTACGCAGAGTCGGCGTACCGCGCAGAGTCTACGCAGAGTCGGCGTACCGCGCAGAGTCTACGCAGAGTCGGCGTACCTCGCAGAGTCGGCGTACCGCGCAGAGTCGGCGTACCGCGCAGAGTCTACGCAGAGTCGGCGTACCGCGCAGAGTCGGCGTACAGCGCGGAGTCTACGCAGAGTCGGCGTACCGCGCAGAGTCTACGCAGAGTCGGCGTACCGCGCGGAGTCGGCGTACCGCGCAGAGTCTACGCAGAGTCGGCGTACCGCGCAGAGTCTACGCAGAGTCGGCGTACCTCGCAGAGTCTACGCAGAGTCGGCGTACCGCGCAGAGTCTACGCAGACTCGGCGTACCGCGCAGAGTCTACGCAGAGTCGGCGTACCGCGCAGAGTCGGCGTACCGCGCAGAGTCTACGCAGAGTCGGCGTACCGCGCAGAGTCTACGCAGAGTCGGCGTACCTCGCAGAGTCTACGCAGAGTCGGCGTACCGCGCAGAGTCTACGCAGACTCGGCGTACCGCGCAGAGTCTACGCAGAGTCGGCGTACCGCGCAGAGTCGGCGTACAGCGCGGAGTCGGCGTACCTCGCAGAGTCTACGCAGAGTCGGCGTACCTCGCAGAGTCTACGCAGAGTCGGCGTACCTCGCAGAGTCTACGCAGAGTCGGCGTACCGCGCAGAGTCTACGCAGAGTCGGCGTACCGCGCAGAGTCTACGCAGAGTCGGCGTACCGCGCAGAGTCTACGCAGAGTCGGCGTACCTCGCAGAGTCTACGCAGAGTCGGCGTACCTCGCAGAGTCTACGCAGAGTCGGCGTACCGCGTAGAGTCGGTGTACAGCGCAGAGTCGGCGTACCTCGCAGAGTCTACGCAGAGTCGGCGTACCTCGCAGAGTCTACGCAGAGTCGGCGTACCTCGCAGAGTCGGCGTACCTCGCAGAGTCGGCGTACCTCGCAGAGTCGGCGTACCGCGCGGAGTCGGCGTAGCGCGCAGAGTCGGCGTAGCGCGCAGAGTCAGCGTAGCGCGCAGAGTCTACGCAGAGTCGGCGTACCTCGCAGAGTCGGCGTACCGCGTAGAGTCGGCGTACAGCGCGGAGTCTACGCAGAGTCGGCGTACCTCGCAGAGTCAGCGTAGCGCGCAGAGTCTACGCAGAGTCGGCGTACCTCGCAGAGTCTACGCAGAGTCGGCGTACCTCGCAGAGTCGGCGTACCGCGCAGAGTCTACGCAGAGTCGGCGTACCTCGCAGAGTCGGCGTACCGCGCGGAGTCGGCGTACCGCGCGGAGTCGGCGTAGCGCGCAGAGTCGGCGTAGCGCGCAGAGTCGGCGTAGCGCGCAGAGTCAGCGTAGCGCGCAGAGTCTACGCAGAGTCGGCGTACCTCGCAGAGTCGGCGTACCGCGTAGAGTCGGCGTACAGCGCGGAGTCTACGCAGAGTCGGCGTACCTCGCAGAGTCAGCGTAGCGCGCAGAGTCTACGCAGAGTCGGCGTACCTCGCAGAGTCTACGCAGAGTCGGCGTACCTCGCAGAGTCGGCGTACCGCGCAGAGTCTACGCAGAGTCGGCGTACCTCGCAGAGTCGGCGTACCTCGCAGAGTCGGCGTACAGCGCGGAGTCGGCGTACCGCGCAGAGTCTACGCAGAGTCGGCGTACCGCGCAGAGTCTACGCAGAGTCGGCGTACCGCGCAGAGTCTACGCAGAGTCGGCGTACCTCGCAGAGTCGGCGTACCGCGCAGAGTCTACGCAGAGTCGGCGTACCTCGCAGAGTCTACGCAGAGTCGGCGTACCGCGCAGAGTCTACGCAGAGTCGGCGTACCGCGCAGAGTCGGCGTACAGCGCGGAGTCGGCGTACCGCGCAGAGTCTACGCAGAGTCGGCGTACCTCGCAGAGTCGGCGTACCTCGCAGAGTCTACGCAGAGTCGGCGTACCTCGCAGAGTCGGCGTACCGCGCAGAGTCTACGCAGAGTCGGCGTACCTCGCAGAGTCGGCGTACCTCGCAGAGTCTACGCAGAGTCGGCGTACCTCGCAGAGTCGGCGTACCTCGCAGAGTCGGCGTACCTCGCAGAGTCTACGCAGAGTCGGCGTACCTCGCAGAGTCTACGCAGAGTCGGCGTACCGCGCAGAGTCTACGCAGAGTCGGCGTACCTCGCAGAGTCGGCGTACCGCGCAGAGTCTACGCAGAGTCGGCGTACAGCGCAGAGTCTACGCAGTCGGCGTACCTCGCAGAGTCCACGCAGAGTCGGCGTACAGCGCAGAGTCTACGCAGAGTCGGCGTACCGCGCAGAGTCGGCGTACAACGCAGAGTCTACGCAGAGTCGGCGTACCGCGCAGAGTCTACGCAGAGTCGGCGTACCGCGCAGAGTCTACGCAGAGTCGGCGTACCGCGCAGAGTCTACGCAGAGTCGGCGTACCTCGCAGAGTCGGCGTACCGCGCAGAGTCGGCGTACCGCGCAGAGTCTACGCAGAGTCGGCGTACCGCGCAGAGTCGGCGTACAGCGCGGAGTCTACGCAGAGTCGGCGTACCGCGCAGAGTCGGCGTACAGCGCGGAGTCTACGCAGAGTCGGCGTACCGCGCAGAGTCTACGCAGAGTCGGCGTACCGCGCGGAGTCGGCGTACCGCGCAGAGTCTACGCAGAGTCGGCGTACCGCGCAGAGTCTACGCAGAGTCGGCGTACCTCGCAGAGTCTACGCAGAGTCGGCGTACCGCGCAGAGTCTACGCAGACTCGGCGTACCGCGCAGAGTCGGCGTACCGCGCAGAGTCTACGCAGAGTCGGCGTACCGCGCAGAGTCTACGCAGAGTCGGCGTACCTCGCAGAGTCTACGCAGAGTCGGCGTACCGCGCAGAGTCTACGCAGACTCGGCGTACCGCGCAGAGTCTACGCAGAGTCGGCGTACCGCGCAGAGTCGGCGTACAGCGCGGAGTCGGCGTACCGCGCAGAGTCTACGCAGAGTCGGCGTACCGCGCAGAGTCGGCGTACCGCGCAGAGTCGGCGTACCGCGCAGAGTCGGCGTACAGCGCAGAGTCGGCGTACCTCGCAGAGTCGGCGAGGTTTTAATATGTTACGGTTCCAGATATACTGGGCCAAACACGTGAGGATGACATTTGACTCATGAGATTTTCTAATAACTTTAAAACATATTTATCTCCAAGAAATAAAGACTGGTGTCTTTATGTACTGCAGGAGAGCGATAGCATCAGTTGCCTCATACAGCTACTGTGTGTTACACAGTGGAATAAAAAGATTACTTATGGTATAAAACATGACATTGCTGGCTAATGGGGGATTATTTTAAACACATTTCAGGATTCACATAATGTAAACATTTAATTTTCTTGTTTCAAAAAGAGTAAGGAAAAGTAAGACTTTGTCTTGTATTACAAAACTATAACTGGGTACTGCCCAGACAAGATTATAATCTGCAAAACAAAATATCATATGGGTTTTTAGAATATAAAAAAATCCATGATTTGGCTTGGAACAAAATAAATAAAAAATGTTTCACAAATCAGTTTTAATGAATCTGTAAATTATGTGGAATATTTCTGTCCAGGGTTGAAGAGTCTAAGTTGTGTGGTTTTTTGTCAGGACCTGGTCTAATGTGGTCTAGTTTCTGAAAAATTCAGTGGAATTGCCCTTTACACATGCTGCAAATCGGAAGCTAACTTCAGCCTCGTCTTTGACTCTGCGTGTGTGCAGGAGAGAGCGAAGAGGGATGGATTACCAGACGGTTAACGTGCGTTAGCAGCCGACACCTCGCCATGCCTGTGTTTTCTGGGAGCAGATGTACGAGCTTGTGTTCAGAGCATCCAAGCAGGGGAGGGAGGTGGAGTTTGCAGTCTTGTTCTCCCTGCTTCACATACCGGATGAAAGTAGGGAGAGTGGTGGAGAGCGAAGCCTGGTAGAAGTCCCCGCTGATGGGCAGGGTGGACTGTAGGAGTCTGCATCCGAGTCCCTGCGCTGCAGAGCAGCTCTTACGCAGTGCCCAGGGAGGGATGTAGATGTGTTAAATCTCCCTCAGGAGGTAATACGGCCGTGTGCCCATGGAGAGTAACCCAGTGTCTGGTGCAGAGTTGTTCCTTCACCCAGGCATGTACCGGGTTGGACCAGCGCTCATTAACACACACCACAAGTCCCCGCCTACCTCTTACCGCTCCCCGCCACACTCCTGTCAGAGCGCTGAAGTTTAAACCCTCCAGGAAACCGCAGAGTCCGGGATAAGTCTCTGTGGAACACCTGAGGCTACATTCCCTACACTCCCGCTGGAGTTAGCGCTGTGAGCTCGGAACAAACCTTTCCCATAACCAAAATATGGTCTGTACCTCCGTTTCCTCTCCTGGAGCTCTGCAGCCTCTCCTTTTCCTCCGCATCTCCGCGGGATCTCCGGTTTCTCCGCATGGAGAAGAGTAGAGCTGCACAGATCTGACAGCTGGTCTCTGGTGGAAACGATGGCGCTGTGGCCTCTTTAGCTAGTTCCAGACATGTCGCCGGCTGAAGTTTGGAAGTCCCAAGAAAAGCAGGAATCCAATAAAAAAGCAATGAAAGAGGCTTCCCATGTGCAGTCACACCTGGTACTCACCACTTTATAAAAGAACAGAAAGCACAACTAAAACAATAGAAAGTAAAGCTGGAAGCTGTGCGATCCAGCCAAGCAACAGGCGACATTCGCCCTCGGTTACCTCCACGTGCACACGGCTGCTTGCAGGAATATTTCTGGATTGGCTTCGAGTTCCGACATAAAATTTTTTAGATTCGCCAGGATGTTTCCTTGTTGTTAAAATTTGTTGTTTTTTCTTTTGTAGTGTAAACAGCAAAATCCCCCGACTCCTCATCCTTCCTGTCTGCAGCTACCGCGGCTAACAGGTGTGTTCCGTCCTGCAGGTGGGGGATCATAAGTTCAGCGCTCATCGGATCGTCCTGGCAGCCTCCATCCCATACTTCCACGCCATGTTTACCAACGACATGGTGGAGTGTAAACAGGATGAGATCCTGATGCAGGGCATGGACCCCAGGTAGCCAGTTACACCAGTATATTTAACCACTTAACTACGTAACCAGTGTGATTTTATCTCCTAAAGTATTGTCATCCTAGAAATAAGTATAGATGTCGTAGAAATAAGTATAGTAGTTCTACGAATCAGTATAGCAGGATTAGGAATAAGTGTAGCAGTACTAGAAATAAGTATCTTAGTCCTAGGAATGCGTTGCTATGCTACTTGATGTGAAGCTACGTGTTAGCATTTCTGTCTCCTGGTGTCTGTAAACATCGTGTTTTGCTAGAAGAGGTAAACCAGTGTGTGACCTGTCTGGGTGGTGGTAACCAGTCTAACCAGCATGAACCTATATGTTAGTGCTCTGGAGGCTCTCATCAACTTCGCCTACAGCGGCCATGTTGCCATCGACCAGCAGAACGTCCAGGCTCTCCTGATTGGCTCCAGCTTCCTGCAGCTGCAGAATGTTAAAGATGCTTGCTGCTCCTTCCTGCAGGACAGGTGAGCGCCACCGAACGCGCTCAGTTACCCTACACACCTGTCAGACAAGGAATGCAAGGTGGTGTCTAACTGGCTGCAATGTCTTGCGTGGCATCAGGTTACATCCGAAGAACTGTCTGGGCGTGCGTCAGTTTGCCGAGACGATGATGTGCACGACACTGTACGACTCAGCCAACAGTTTCCTGCACCAGCACTTCGTGGAGGTTTCCTTATCTGAAGAATTCCTGGGTCTGAGAACGGAGGAAGTGGTGGAGCTGGTGGGCTGCGACGAGCTCAATGTTAAAGCCGAAGAGCAGGTGAGATGGAGGTGGAGGTAGAGGAAGAACCACATGCACACAGTCCTGAGATAAGTCTAGTGTTGACTGTACAGGAGTTAAACATGTAATGTGTCATACCTGTACAATAGAGCTGCACGACTATGACCAAAATAATAATCAGGAATATTAATCATTCATTGTGTCTGAAAAAACATGTATTTTTATTGCACCACTTGTAAACAACCTACCTGGCAACTCTATATATATATATATATATATATATATATATATATATATATATATATATATATATATATATATATATATCATGAAGAAAACCCCCCCCCCCCCCCCCCCCCCCCCCACACTCCTCAAGTTTGGGTTCTATTCAATTCAACTTTATTTATATAGCGTCAAATCACGGCAATGCCATCTCAAGACGCTTTACAGACAGAGAAGAAAACATAATGAAAGCCAATTCATAACAGCCTATATAAGGAAACCAACAGATTGAGTTGAGTCCAACTCAATCTCCCATCCTGAGCAAGCACACTGGCGACAGTGGGAAGGAAAAAACTCCCTTTTAACAGGAAGGAAACCTCCGGCAGAACCCGGCTCAGGACAGGCAGCCATCTGCCTCTGCTGTGTGGGGGGAAGAGGACAGAAAGACAACAGACAACAGGAACTGCTACTCCCGGCCAGGGAGACCTGCTGAGACAGGAGACATACATGTTAATGATGCTACACTGTTATTGGGGGAGGGTAAAAGAGAGAGATAAAGAGAAAGAAGCTCAGTGTATCAGGAAATGTCCCTCAGCAGTCTAAACCTATAGCAGCATAACTAAGGGATGCTAACCATCCCTAGTTATAGGACTTATCAAAAAGATAAGTCTTCAGCCTAGTCTTAAAGGTGGGGAGGGTGTCTGCTTCCCTAACACTAACTGGGAGCTTATTCCATAAGAGAGGGGCCTGATAACCAAAGGCTCTGCCTCCTGCTCGGCTCTTTCAGACTCTAGGAACCACAAGTAAGCCTGCAGTCTGCGAACGAAGTACTCTGCTTGGTATATAAGGAACTATGAGGTCTTTGATATATAGTGGTGCCTGGTTGTGGAGGGCTTTATATGTAAGGAGAAGGATTTTAAATTCTATTCTAGATTCAACAGGCAGCCAATGAAGAGAGGCTAAAACTGGAGAAATATGATCTCTCCTGCTGGTTCTGGTCAGGACTCTGGCTGCAGAATTCTGGATCAGGTGAAGGCTTTTCAGGGCATATTTAGGACAGCCCAGTAATAGAGAGTTACAGTAATCTAGTCTCGAAGTAACAAAAGCGTGAACCAGTTTTTCTGCATCACTCTGAGACAGAATGTCCCTAATTTTGGCTATATTACGTAAATGAAAGAAGGCTGTTTTAGTAACCTGCTTAATATGTGGGCCAAAGGACAGGTCAGGGTCAAATATTACTCCAAGGTTTCTCACTGTAGCACTGGAAGCTAAAGTAATGCCATCCAGGTTCATTACAAAACCGGAAAATTTAGCTCTGAGTTTTTCAGATCCAACGAGAATTACTTCAGTCTTATCTGAGTTTAAGAGGAGAAAATTTCTAGAAATCCAAGTCTTTATGTCTATGAGACAATTTTGTAGCCTATTGGGCTGATTTGTTTCATCTGGTTTAAAGGATAAGTATATCTGAGTATCATCTGCATAACAATGAAAGTTTATTCCATGCTGTCTAATAATTTTGCCTAAAGGGAGCATATATAGCGTGAAGAGTATTGGTCCAAGTACAGAACCTTGAGGAACTCCATGACTTACTGTAGTTTGGGACGAGGACTTGTCATTTACATGAACGAACTGAAGTCTATCAGATAAATATGATTTAAACCAGCTTAACGCTGTACCTGTAATTCCAATCACCTGTTCTAGTCTCTGTAACAGAATGTTATGATCGACTGTATCAAATGCAGCACTAAGATCAGGCAAGATAAGTACGGACACAAGTCCTTTGTCTGAGGCCATAAGAAGGTCATTAGTAACTTTCACCAATGCTGTCTCAGTGCTATGATGAGCTCTAAATCCTGACTGAAACTCTTCGAATAAATTATTTCTGCTCAGGTGGGCATGTAGCTGAGCTGAAACTATTTTCTCCAGAATTTTGGACATAAACGGGAGGTTAGATATAGGTCTATAATTTGCTATCACCTCTGGATCCAGAGATTGCTTTTTAAGTAAAGGCTTGATTACAGCAGTTTTAAATGATTGTGGTACATATCCTGTCACTAAAGACATATTGATAAGACTTAGTAGTGATGTATTAATTAAAGGGAAAATGTCCTTAAAGAGGCTCGTTGGGAGAGGATCTAAGATACAGGTGGATGGTTTAGATGAAGCTATTATTTTAGTTAATTCAGAGGGTTGGAGAGGACAGAAACTATTTAGACACAAGTCAGATCCTGGTTCTAAGGATGCTTCGGAGACCACAACAGGCTCAACATTATAGGTAGAAGGAAGAGTATTGTGGATTTGATCTCTAATAGTGTCAATTTTATTCCTGAAAAAATACATGAAATCATCACAGCTAAGTGAGAAAGGAATACATGGCTCCACAGCGCTCCGGCTCCTAGTAAGCCTCATAATCTTACCTAATTTCTTCTTCTTTAGGGGAGCAACATTATCCAAGGTTGTACGCATTGAAGCTGTTATAGTATCAGCATGTTGATCAATCTGAGCAGGAGTAAGGCTTAAAGGGGGACTCTCAGTCATGCTAACACATGGTAGAGGGGAAAAAATTGATTCAATTTGTTTAAATTTTGTAATATTATTGTCTGATAAACATCTACTATAGTAGAATTTATTTTTGGTCAGTGAGTAATCAAATAAAGTGAATTCAAAGGTTAACAAGAAGTGATCGGACAAGACAGGGTTTTGAGGAAATACTTTGAGCTTATCGGTCTCAATACCAGATGTTAGAACCAGATCAAGAGTGTGACCATGAGAGTGAGTGGCTCCATGGACATTTTGTGAAAACCCAATTGAGTTTAGAATAGAGCTAAAGGAAATGTTTAAACTATCATTTTCATGGTCAACATGAATATTAAAATCACCTAGTACAATGACCTTATCAGTAGTCAGCACTAACTCAGACAAGAGATCAGAGAATTCGGTCAGAAACTCGGAGTAAGGTCCAGGTGGGCGATACACTAATGCTAAAAGGAGCGGTTTCTCTCAATTCCATTTTGGATGAGATAAATTTAATGTCAGGAATTCAAAGGATTTATAGTTAGTTTTGTGCTTAGGATTAATTAAAAATTCTGACTGAAAAATAGCTGCAACACCTCCTCCTCTGCCTGTAGTTCTAGGAATGTGAAAG